>NC_066263.1:2175147-2482748 GCF_000011425.1 Aspergillus nidulans FGSC A4 | reverse complement strand
AACTCTGTACCCTTCATTTATTCGATTGTCAGGTGGATGGATCGGCAACTACGTCAGCGATGATCTCAGCGTGCATAACACGGACAATCTCGCGAAGACCAAAAGGAAAACGAGCGCGAAGCGACTGGTCAGTCTTGTTTTATTTATCGTCTGCCGCCAATGCGACCCTACTCCGTAGACTCCTCGACATGCAGTTCTTCGCTTGACGTGCTGGCCCAGAGGTAGGGACATGTCAGCGTGCGGCGTGACAGTCCCCCTACTGTACGTACTGACAGGCGCCGAGTGTCGGGACAGCAATGAGGCTGCCCTGAATGACCTCATCGCCCCACAAAACGGATTTTGGCCTCAGTCTGGTCAACGAGACCAGATTTTCGAGGTCAACGGGACGGCATTGTCTTAAAGATATTTATCTCTGTAAATACGACTCGTTCAGAAGGCGCAATAAATGTCATGTTATCCAGACCTAGGAGATCCTAGAATTGGGATAGAGGGAGAGGCCTCCGTAATATGAGATGTAATGCCTATCAGCGTCGGCAGCCCACTTGGTTCCTCCCCCTCCATTTTGCTCATTTTTCTGGTTCCTCCCAACCTCCGAACACAACTGCGAAAGGGGAAAAAAGGGTTAAATTTGAAAAGAACTTCACTCCTTCACTGCTTCCTCTCCTCCTCCCTTGACCTCCCGATTGGCCTTTTCTCCCCCCCTCCCCTCCAATCCTCAGCTATTCATCCTCGCAATAGGTTCATTTCAGGCACTTTTAGCTCAGATCATTACAGGTGGGAGTTCTTTTCTAGCTCTATCTACCCCTCCTTCTCTTCCCTAATCCCACCTGCATCCCGGCGTGACCATCACTGGTCGCTGTCTGTATCTTCGTTCTCCCTCCACCGTTCTTCGTTTGTCCGGTACGCCATATTGTACCGAGAACCTTCCAGCCACCTTGTCTCTCTGCGTCAGCCATAACTCCAGGCGAAGTTTGCCACCTTAATCATCCACTGCTGCTGTCCGTCTCCCCTCGTAATAGCCTTATTGCGTAGGGCAGGCTGCCTGTATACCGCCAACTTGCGCTGCTGTAACTTTGCCATCAGTTCATGGACCAGCAACTGACATGCATCTGAACCAGCAGACCCTCAAAGTAATCTCAGTATTCGTGCCCGTTGGGTAACTTCTTGGACAACCGTCTATCATCAGCCAGTCAGCATAGCTTGAGAGTCCGCATAATATCATTCATCATAACCATGGCGTCAACTACAACCACCAAGACGGTCAAGGAAGAGCAGCCGGTGCAGGTGCGTGTTTTCTGGTGTTTGAATCTTTGACCTTTGACTGATATTGGGACAGTCCAAGCCGAGAACCCTGGCGGACATGGCAGACAGCATCGACCAAGCCACATTCGAACAGATCCTTGAGATGGATGACGAGGACGAGCACGAATTCAGTCAGGGTATCGTGTACGGCTTCTTTGACCAGGCCGAGTCCACCTTTGATAAAATGGAGAAAGCCCTGTGAGTGCCCTTGCGTCTGGCTTAATGGAGCCCATACTGATGACAACTGCAGCGAAGACAAGAAGCTCAGCGAGCTCTCGTCGCTGGGCCACTTTTTGAAAGGCTCGTCGGCTACTATCGGGCTCACCAAGGTCAAGGATGCCTGCGAGAAAATCCAGCACTACGGAGCAGGCAAGGATGAATCGGGAACCAACGACGAGCCAGATGAGAAGGTGTCACTGGAGAAGATTGAAAAAACGCTGGCGACTGCTAAGAAGGATTACAAAGAGGTAGAGAATTTCTTCCGGCGGGAATACTATCGTGATGAGGAGACACCCTCGTCCCCTGAAGAATCCAAAAAAGACGCCAAAGCATAAGATACCTTTTTTGGAGGATTTGGATGGACGAGGTAGAAGGAAGCCGTTACTACTGTCTTGTTAACTGGATATACCACGAGAGGGGTGGCAGTGGACAGCGCCACGCCACGCCCTCCCTCTTCCCATACACAACGCTCGCGTACTCCATTTCAACCTGATCAATGAAATCGATATTCTTTCACACAAGGTACGACAAAATTCGACTTGGAGGACCTACACTCCAGCTGTCCAGGCACGGGACAGTGCGTTCGAGTGTTTCGCTCCGTTAGAGTATTATATGAACCCAAGGCGTTGCCATGATGTTTGTGGTAGATGTTAGGCCTGTGCTTTATGAACGATGATATATCTCATGCACACTGCCTTGTGGCAGGCTGGTAAGCGAAGCCGATACAATCAGTAGTTGTTGAGACTGGTCTCTATCTATTTATGGGCAAAACGCACCAGTGCAGATGACGGTAATGCGGTGTTTTTGCTGGTGGACATCCTGTGAGACAACTCCGTCTGTACAACCTCCTTTCACACCCGCTTCACCCCGTTCTTTCCCACCATGGCCACCTCCCTCGCTTACGTAGAATAGTCTGGGCTCCAATTGGATGCCTCGCCTCGTCAGAATATTAGGTTCTCTTGTCGTCGTCCGATCTGGCCACACGAGCTCTGCATTCTCTTCTTCGCTTTCCCCATGTTGATTGATTACACGCAGATCCAGGTCCAGACACGAATATTCCGAATCGAGCCACGGTGTTTGCCGAGCAGCACAACGCCGACGGCGCAGAACAGAGACTGCGTTTCGTCTGCACTCAGTCGCTCCGTCTGTGCGGGATGTTGAGGGTTGGATGTCGCACAGCAGACGCTCAAGCGGGAGGCGATCGACAGGGAACTCCCGAGTCGCAGCTCGCTACAATTATCTTCTCCATCGGCTTGATATTTACAGCGCCTTTTTTTCAGTGGTAATGGCGAGATATGGATGTGTGTATCCAGAGGGGCGTGCGTGCGTTATGTTGTGTTCTCTTCCACGTTGATCAGGGTCAGGCCCATCTTCTTTTTCGTCTCGGATAGCGACAGGATGAGACGATGGGAAGAAGGGCCACTGGCTGAAGTGCTGAATTCAGTACCTAGTCTTACCTCCTTGGACCGCACTGGGTAGGGTCGAAGGCTGCTTCTATCCAAGCAGCCCTAATCAGACCCGCAGCTTGCACGGTGCCTGGTTGTCGTGTCTACGATCGTCGCCGGGCAGGGCAGGGAAGGACAACAACGGCGCTGCATGCATGCATCCCAGTCACAAACGCAACGAACTCAGTGACGGCTCTCTCCCGTCCTCGAAGCAAAGCGAATCGAAGCATCCTTGACCAGCAACTGCTGGGTTGCGCATTGGCTGATTGATGATCGTCGTTACCATTGCCATTGCGATTGCCTGCCAAACCGCATCCCCGATCCCATCGATCGATGGGGATGAACAAGCCCTGGGTAACTTACTATTGGCAAGGAAGAGGGAGATCAGTCCACCTATGGAGCCACTTTTTTGTTTCCATCCTTTCCTCCTGCGCATCGAGGCCGTTTGTGCGACGTTTAGTTGCCCCATTGGGAAGTAAGCAGCATCCCGGCGCATGTCTTTGACTGGGCCACGGTTGTGTGTTCCTTTCTTTGATCGGTCGTGTAGGTATTTAAGTTTGGCTTCCTTAAACTTGCCATGCTGCTGCTGTTGTCTTCCAGAGCTGCCTCAACCACACCTACCAGATAGCTGCGAGAACAGCCAAACCATATCAACATCCATCTTCCTTACAGTCAACCTTGAAACAACGAAAATGCCCCCAGTAGGGCCACGCGCATCCAAAGAGGAGTTTATGGCCGCTCTCGGCCTTAATTCCCACGATCCTCAGCACGAGCAATACTATCGGGCAATGCGAGTACGTCTCTACCTACTCTTTCCTTTGGTAGCAATTCAGTTAACTAACCTCTTTTACCAGGACGAAACAATATTAATATACAACCTTCTCAACACTTCCCCCTCCAATCTCCTCGACACTCTGACCAATACATCTGACAAGCCGAAGCCACCTTACTTCTGGCACCACATTAAACCTGAGCGCCAGCAATGGGCCATACGGGAGATTGCGCGCAATGCGACACCACGCACGAAGGCGCTGTTTGCCTCAGGTGAGACGAGCGGCGAGTACGGACCGAATTGGGTGGCTGGGTGGCTGCTATACAGTGTGTTTCGAAGTCGGGACGTCAGGAATAATCGAAATAGAAGAAGAGGTGAGGATAATTCAGGCGGGCAGAGTGGAAATCAGAGTCAGGCCGGCGGGCAGGCAAGGGCGTCTGACACGGGTCAGGGGCAGGTGAAGAAGGAGTACTATGATCCTGTGAGGAATGGGTGAGAGTTGGTTGACTGGACTGTACTGGAGTTACGTTTGAAAGGGTTGAGGTTGGCATGAAAATGACTCTGAACTAAAATTGAGATTGAAAGTGTATTTGGCTTAGGGCATAGCATAGCGCAGGCAGCGATGGTTATCGATTTGTTTTAATATCCTTATATAGGATTTTCCCAGCCTCCCAGAAAGAAACGTCAAAAGAGAATGGATTGACGATGCTTCAATATGTGTGGAGTAGAAGTGTATTCAGCGTCAGTAGTCTTGAAAACAAATTCAGCAAACTATCTTACGTCGCTGACGGCCGGTTGTGCGTAAAGTCATCCTACAAAAAATGGAAATTACTGTAGGGCAGAGATGCTTAGGGGTCACTTAGCCGTTTCATGAGCTGGGACTTCCCAGCATTGGGGAAGCCGTAGCCGATTTGCGCCAAAAGCATATGCATATGGATATCGAAACGCATTGAAGCCGTTAAACTTCAGGAATTTCCAATACATGAGGCGTGCAGACACGGCCCGATGTCGGCACTGGTGTCAACATCAATATCTACACAACGTAGTCCTATTATCCAAGCTCTTGAACCCTAGCTTCGTACGCTGAGAGTCGATAAGTTGCTCAGCCTAGTTGTACAAGGAGCGGAAATACAACCTGAGCTGCCGTGATCCAATTTGTAGAATCCAGCAAGGACGCACTATTAAAAGGTAGCATGCATGGCTTCTCCGTCTTCCCTTGGGCTGACATTTCTGTCAACCGCGATCACTATCAGGTCTTCTCTAGGCTCTTGGTAGATGTAGAGCTAGGGTTAACAATAGACCTTGGCCAGTATCTGACTTAGCAGGACAAGTCTATAGACCTCCGTTGAATCTCAGATCTTGCCGCAGGTCAACAGCTCCTCAGAATTCAAAAGGACGGGTTAGGGCATGTCGAACCTATGCGCGCGACTTTTAATTCGCATTATGGACATGGGAAGCACTTCCCAATGGGGATTGCTGCAGACTGGGTTCTGAATGTCGAAGCTGGCTCTAGAGCTTATCAGCTCTAGTGGATTATTTCTGGGCCAAGGATTGCCCGTCTATGGGCTTCCAGTATCGCTGCAGATCTAGTCGGTTTACAATTGGGTTGCGTTTCCACGGTATGGAGCGCAAAGTCACTTCTCGTCTTCTGTTCTTCTGAGATTATTCATACAACTACGTGCTTACTGCTGGATATCTGACTGCATGGACAAACACTCATCTCTGTTTCCGAGAAGGAAGTGTTCAGGTCCCCTCTATGAATACGCTCTATGAAGAGGTGGGTAACCGGAAACCATAATGTGGAGTAGGGAAGCGCGATGAAGATAAAGCAGATGGGTAGGGGGATAGGGATGCAGAGAATGGTGAAGAGTGAGATAAGAAGGCAAAATGCAGCCCTCAGCAAACACATTGATAGCTGTCTTCCTTATAAGGAAGCAGTGTGAGTATCAATATTCGCTAACCAGCCATGTATTATGGCTTCAACGCAAAGTAGACATATGTACAGGTGCTATATACCATCTAGGCATCCAAAACACAAAGGGAAACAAAGAGTAAAGATAGACAGCAGTATCATTTATCAAGGTCCCGTCCCTCCTTGTCTGGATCTTCACCCTTGCGCCTCTGGTGGTCTCTCTCTTTCTTCAGAGCCTCGACGACACGCTCATCCCGCTCGTCCAGCTTCTCATCCCATTCTGTGTCATAGTCTGCGGAAATGGTCTTGATTTCCCGCCGCAGCGCATTCCCCTCATAAATCAGATTCTCCCAGAGTTGTAGATCCACCCCTTTTAGCTGATACAGCTTTTTCTGACGCGCATTGATCGTAAAATCCAGCGCTGAACGATACGAAATTTCGCGGTTGTGGTAGAGGAACCAAAGATAACCTCCCATAAGCGTCGATAGAGATGCCAGGTATGTGATCGGTTCCATCGTGTCCCAGCCCAGGTCAGTCTCGAATGTCAGTTTATAGACAAGAATCCACCATGATACCAGTACTCCGAAGCCGCCGAGAGCAACTCGCTGAGCTCCTCGGTGTGCCAGTTGGTCACACTCATGCTTTATGTCCGCGATTGTGCGGATCCGGTCAGATATTTTTCGCAGCCGCATACGAAGATAATGCGTCCGTTCCTCGAATGAAGGGACCGTTATTCTGACCTGGTCCAGTCCCAGTGGTGCCCCTTCAATGGCCACAACAAACTCCCCTGCGCGCGCGGCATCTCGGATGAAGTCACCAATCTCTGTTGCATGAGACCATCGAACGTATCGTTGCTCACCCTCCCCGTTGGGCTGTGGTTTCTGTAGCGAGCTATACGTGTCGAGCTCTTCATCGGGCGGTTGTGACTCTTCTGGATGGCCCTGACCCTTATCGTCTGCAACAGCGACCTCTTCGACCTCCATTTCTTGTGATGAATCGACAGAGTGCTTGGTCTTTTTACTACTTGCTTTTCGCGGGCGAATAGGGTGGTTTTCGAACTGATATGCGATGAACGAGATGCTCGGTTGTCTCTGGGTTCCATTTTCGTCCTTGATCATTGGTAGCTCAGCCTGAATCAAACGTTCTAGATATGAGAGGGGCTGTTGAGAGTGTATAAGTATAGCGATGGTTTCCACATCTAGTCAGGTTCAGTAGCCTTCAACCGGTCAATATAGAAGCAGCGACTTACTCTTTGGATGATCAGTAGGCAGTGGGATAAGCAACTTCAGCAGTCTGGACGGGGTAGTTAATAGCTTTCCTGTTGTTGAATATCAGCCTCCGAAAACTTCTTCAGACGTAAGATCGTACCTTTCTCCGCCGAATTGCCAAAACTATCCCTAGACCTGGTTTCTCGTCCTAGTCTCTCTGTTCCCTCATCCTCTTCCTCAATCTCCTCTGATCCATTTCTCTCATGCGAGCCCTGCTCCCTCGGTTCCGTCTGTTTCTCGTACCGGGTCGTTTTGCGCCCATCACCACTATCAAGTGATGATTTAGTAAATCGCCTTGTAACCCCATATGGCCCCTTTCCTTTGCTCAACACTCCTGTCTGCACACCCCTAATCAATGATTGACACCCGGAAACGCCATACGTTTGGCGTGACTCTCTACCTATAGCGAAACTCGGTTTCCGATACGGCGAAGAAGATATATTGTTGTATGTATGTGCCCAATTTCGTCCTCCACTTAGTAGCCCCTGCGTAATAATTGTGGCCTGGCGGCTCCGGAGAGCCAATTGCATCTCTCGCTGTTAGGCAATGTTAATGGTAGGTTGGAGAATGCTAAGAGATTATCTGAACCTGTTGCGGTTTCAACGAGATAAGTCACTCTCTATCGTTTCTGCCTACTTATCTTAGGTTGCTGAGAGTGTGCCTCGAATTTTAAGGTCGGATATGAGCAGTGGCCGCGCGGTGATGAATGCTGTTCCAAGTTGTTCCTGCGAGGCAGCTTTATGGTATGATGTCATTATTATTCAGCAGTCTCGACCACTCCCTCAACTATATACATCACTTTTTCCTTTTAGGGACATTGGTCTGGCCCCATCCCCTTCTCGTGATCATAAGATTATACACCGTAATTGACAGCCAACAAAAGTGCATAAAAGTACGTGAATGTACTCCATGAGCGCCTGAAGATACACAATACTTAACAGCATCGATACTGCGCTCGTTGTTCTATGTAATGTTCGTTGTGATTATGCAACTTGAAAGTCCATTTGAGCCAAAAAAAAGTCCGGAATTGGAACGTAAGGTTTATCTGAGAAACTGATTGTTGGCCATTATAGAGCGAAGAGTATAATTGTAAGCATTCTGAAATTGTGGGGATCAGCCAGCAGAGCAGATTTATCACTCTGCCAAAAGAAATCAACATATAACAGACAGCCCTAGGTACTAACAAGTGGATTAACGGATTCGCAATAAGTAAATAAACACCTCGATCTATAGGATATTCAGTCATGTAGGTCATGTCATAAGTCATCAAGTCATAAAATGCCGTAATCGTCTCGAGTCGATCAATTGAATTGCTTGTCCTTCGTTCCAATACCATTCATGGCTTTTTTTCCGAGTGGTAACTTCCGCTCCAGGGTCCAGGCCTGCTTTGGATATAAACTACAACGCCCGCTGACTGAACGCAAAGCTCCTAGAGTGTGGGCCAATCAATAGTCGATCGCGGCCCATCCGCTCCGCCTCATAGCTCTCAGGGCTGCTGCCTCCACTTCTGCTCCCCTCACTCGTCGATATGTCGCTCTCGTCTGCGTAACGGGAACGTCTCCCCTTGCCAATAGCCACAGGGATTCCTTGGACAACACCACCGTGGTCGTGGCCGGCTGGATACTTGCCGTCATTGACGGAGAAGTTGCGACAAATGAGGTAGGCGCGCATGGCTGCGTTTTCGCGGGCTAGGGTTTCTGTGGTGCAAACGACATCCGTCTGGTACTCGCGGTTGTTGACGCGGACGATGCAAGTGTACCCGGTAGCGCTGGCGTAGGATTCATAAAGCGGCTCTGGCCAGTGACGGCGTCGGCAGAGACCTGCACACATGGTTATTGGATACTGAACGTGGGACGTTTGAACCCCAGAGCAGGACACCAATGAAAACAGTTTCCGACGACTCAGCAAATCATACAATTTGAAGATAAGATAGCCCATCTAGTATATTCTCTGCATCCAAACAAGGACCTGCAGGGGGAGTATGTTGAGTATGTTGGCGATACAGTCAACAATCCCCGAACGCGTAAGGCTCAGAGCCCCCGTAGAGCCCAATTGAGGTAGAGTTTGCGGCAGGGGACCTCAAACAAAAATAGAAAGACTACATACTTGCAAGGTAGAGAACATAGTACATCTTGACCACAGGCAGTGCCCAATGGATAGCGTGGTGTACGACGATGTTGAGTCAGTATTTGCTGCCTTGACTTATTGGGTACTGCACGAGATCCCGCAATCACCCAAGGGATATTGAAACAAGCCCTATATTGACGGATGTTTGTTTGATGCCCAACGGCCACGTTTTGCTGCGACAATCAAGGTCCGCGACAGGGGGAATGAGGCGAAAAGGCTTAGGATGGAAGAATTGAGGCAGCGGGAAGGGAATCCACAAGGAATATGAAGCTAGCAGCCCTAGGCAAACAGCAGGATGTCCTGCGCTCGCGGAAGACGAGATAAAAGGAAAAGGTCAGCGGCGGTCATCATGTTAGTTAGGTATAATGAGCTCAAATAAGCCAGGTGGGGTCCCTAAAGCAGCGGCAGAGAAAGAGGGACAGGAAATATCAAAGGCGAAAGGATAGTCTAAATGGAAAATAGTGGGAAATATTAAAATGGTTTGAATGGCAATGGCTGCCAGCGGCGCAATGGAGATTCTCCACCGAGTCGGTGGACAGAGACATGGAAGGGAAGAGTTCAATGGTGCAGTGCGGTCCTAAAGTTTCCTAGCTTCAATCGTCTCGCTTTCCTTCTGTTTGGAGGTTGAAACCATGATGTGCTGGCATGGCTTGTAGCCAGTGATTCAGCATGAAAGATCAGGAAGTATTGACCCATCTGCCACGGTGTAATTCGCCGCTAATCTAGGCGGCGAAGATTGACATGGCGCTCAGGATTTCCCGGCCAAATCGGCCGTCTCGACCTTTGTGGACTTCTGCAGCATGTGTGCCGATTCTCTGGGTACAGACCGCCGGCGAGCGAGCATCTTTGACCTTTTGGTTTTTTTGATTATTGGCTTTTTCTGTTGATTATTATCGGAATGCCTGTGATTGTAAGGATGAAAAGGCGACTTCGCAACCCCGCAGAGAGGATTGAAACCATAAAACACCATCTGACACCAGCGCCAACAGTCGAAAAAGACCTGCATAAGAGGAATTAGACTAGGGAAGGTCTTGAGTGTCCGCTAATGCAGACAATGATGATTGACAATGAGTGGTGGCTCATGCCGCGCAGGAAAGGTCAGAAGTTCCTGGACGAGATCCATGACTGTCCATGAGCATTTGGTATGGAGAAAAATAATAGAACTTAGAACAATATTCGTAGTAATCCCTAATTTCTTCCAATCTTAGTGGGACTTACCTGCGCGCTTTGGCATTGATTGATGCTGCTTAAGGGGGGATTGAGCTCGTCGTTAACTCGGCTTCTTAACCGAGATTTGCATCCTGCTGAGACCCGATACTCTGTGAGTAACAGAGCTTATGAAACTGGCGCCGATCATTGTATGTCGCGAATGTCCCGAAACCCAACTTAAACGGAAACTAAGCCAACGAGTGTATTCTTTTCAATTGGCGGTCGTCTACGGCGACGTTCCTGGATGGTACGATAGGCTGGTAGTCAAAACCCTAAGAAGTCGTGAACTTCCCACCCAAGCGTCAAGGACAGAGTGGCCCAGCCGTGGCCCGTTATTGAAGTTGACGCCGGCGGCAGGCATCGGATGCAATGATGAGTTGGCAGTTTCGCTTGCTTCGCGCGGCGGGGAAACCCATGCCACTTCCTCGACACGAGGCGGAAAGGAGAAAGACTTAAAAACCTTGCAGCCGCATTAGCACAATCCTTTCTATTGCTCATCGATATCTCCGGGGAATACAATTCACCGTCAGCGGCGCCAACCTGCCTCGCTCCCCTGTCGCCGCCAGCGTGGACGGGTTGCAGCGGATTCCTGTGTTCGATGTCCGTGCATGGTGCGAACCGGCTTCCTGTCAAGAGAATGAATCTCAGTATTGTGATGAGAGATGTGAATCGAAGCGAGTAGGACTTGACGGTCCTCCCATTCTTTTGAGCTTTCCTCCGATTTGATGTGCCCTGCGCGTGCTTACTCGTGACGGAGAACGGCTTATTATGCATTAGGTCCTATCCGTTATGACAGACAGCGTTTAGAGGCTGCAGGTCTGGCTATCGAA
Source organism: Aspergillus nidulans FGSC A4 (assembly GCF_000011425.1). Taxonomy (NCBI): domain Eukaryota; kingdom Fungi; phylum Ascomycota; class Eurotiomycetes; order Eurotiales; family Aspergillaceae; genus Aspergillus; species Aspergillus nidulans. The sequence continues at coordinate 2,471,664 of NC_066263.1, read as the reverse complement.
AGCCTGTGAGAAGAAGTTGAGGTAATGGCTGGGAAGAAGGAAAAGTGATCGAAAAAGAAAAGAACCTGTGAGACCCCTGGTTGGTGTGAAGATTGAGTGGTCCGTTCATCAGACTCCCAGTCATTCTATCAACTACTATCAGAAAGAACGAGTTGTCAACCATGAGTCAACTCTATGGCTAATGTATAATAGCGAAGATTAATCCCGTGTTTTAGCATGCTGGACTGACACTTCAATCTGCGTAGGTGCTGAAATCCTACTCAACTCTGAACTGAATGTCTGAAGACAGAAGAACTATAGATCTTATTTTGGCGAGATACTATACAATATAGTGAAATATCAATCATCTCATGATCCATCTTCCAGATATCTATTTCCATTTCATCTTCTGTACGCTTCATTCTCCAACATTTTCCCAAGGCTTCTGTTCAAACCAGAGACGCATATTTTCTGCGGCCTTGTGGGGAATAACATACAGAGGGTGAAAAGCCTTCAGGCGGTCACTTTCATCAAAGACATTAACATCGTACCCTTTCTCGTCCGAATCCCAAGCAGGCCGATATTTCCATGAAAACGCCGACGAAAAACGTCCGTTGGGAACAACGCTGGAATTGGTGTGGTAGTGGTAGTGCTGAACGGAGCTTAGGCCAGTAAGAGTGTAGCAGGTATGATATGAGTCTGGGTGTCTAGAGCTCACATTAGTGTCTTGCAATAATCGAGGCCGTGGTCAACCTACTTCCCGGGCTTATCACGGAGCCCTCCGTTCTTCGACTGACAGCAGCCAAGGATATATCTTGTCAGTCCCTCGCGGCTGTAAAGATTGCCAACAGCAGGCTTAGGGCCAGCGGCATCCTGAACGCCGTCCAGCGCAGATTGGATCAACGGCCAGCAACTACCAACCCAGTGACTATAACATCCATCGACCAGCTTATTGGTTCTTCCGGCGAATCCCCCCTCTGGTGCGTACTGTCGAGCAGAAAGCCAGGAAAGGAGCATTTGGACATCCATGCACCTATTTCCATCAGTAAGCACCACATAAATTATAGATTAGGAGTATTCTTACTTCGGTATAGTCGCCTCAGGTTCGCCGAGGATGCATAGACACGCCAATGCACAAAATGCGTATGCGCCATGCGCCTCTGAACCTGGGCTCCCGGAGATTCCACCCTCAAAAGTTTGGCCTGGGCACTGTCAGTGATATCCATTAAGCTAGCTCGGGGACTCTACATCGTGACAGGTATTCCCAGAGGCCGTCGGTGAACGTCTCCAACCCATACTCTCGTGCTTTGGCCTCCGGGGGCAAAGTAAGTGGCAAGTTGAGAAGCGAGATAATCACCATTGCGCAGTAGGCGCCTCTAATATGCATTTAGTCAATGCAGGAAAGAAAAATTACATGAGCTAGACTTACCGCACGTCTTCTTCTCCACCCTCACAAACTGTGATGCCGCCATCTGGCTGCTTGAGCTTTCCCAGCCATTTCCACCTGCTTCTTTGTTAGAGTGTCCCCCAAGAAAGAGAAAGTAACTTACATCGCTTGGCGATCGATGAGGTTGAATGCCTCTTCGCCCCCAACCATAGCTAAAGAGAGCACTGCGGCATAACTTGATGCACAATGCGATATTTGGCCATGACCGCCTCCAAACCCGCCTGTGGGGTTCTGCATTGGTGTAATGGTAGCGATTGCACTAGAAGAGGAGTCTTAGAAGGTCGTTCTTTCTTAGAGATGATGTCGGACAAGGACGCCGTATCAGAGGGATACCTGCAAGCAATCGCAAGATTTACATTCAAACTGAGCGGTTGCTTACCGTTCACGGTGTCTGCTCAAGTCTTCTCCGAGAAGACTCAAAGCAGCTAGCGCCCAATAAATCATCCAAGGCCGACTGGCATCCATTGCAACGAACCCTGGGGGGTAGTCTTCTAGAGAATCGCACAGATAGCCAATATGCACATCGCGCATGAGAGAAGGCACGCCATGACGATTGAGAGGGCCCTTTTGACTGCTGTGAGCGCCTGCTAGAAAGGGTAGGCACTTGTTGATGGTCTCAGCCTGCAGCTCGCTTGTTTCGGTGATGAGTGTGTCACGGATCACAGGCGGCTCTTGGAAGAGACGAGGGATCGCAGCATGAATAGTAGCGTCCGCCATTTTGACGCCTCTTGTTGGCGATTGATAATACCTTGAACCGGACCCGAGAGAAGAACTGCTACTCGCCGGTGGTTGGGTTTGGGCTTTCTGAGGCTGAGGCTTCTCTACCTGGACCGTGGGGTTAGTTGATGGAAATCGAACTCTGCGACGCTTTCTCCCCGTCGCAGCAATAATAGGCATGGGCTTGCAAGAGGACGAAATATATAGAAAACGCTGGTTTAATTTTGCATTGAGGAACCACTAGGACTGGTATTATTCTCTGTTCCTGATTGTTGCCTCCTGGTTGACAATTGATGGTCGACCATTGTTCTTTTCTGCTGACCAGATTATCCACTGTGGCCTCGGCCCAGGAGGGCGAATTAGCCAAGTGCGCAGGACTCCCACAACTCCCGTCTTCCGTCGTTCCCAAGCAAGGCATTGCAAAGGGAAACATTGATATAATATCCTCTGCACCTGAAACTCCCAGATGAGAGATACCTGAAATTCGGTAATTTGTTAGACGATGGCTTGTCCTCGCATCCTGCTGACAGGTCCCGTGACTCTCTTCACTGCCAGAGCAAATTCGGGAAGGATCGCCGCTTTCCAAGCTTCGGGTCTTCTTTGTAGGATCGGATACGTCTGACGTTCCATCTCCCAGCCCCGTTGTCAATCATGGACGCTATCCCCTCTTTCCAGACCCAATTGCTACTTGTGCGTGCGCTAGACCAAAGGGAGACAGGAAGGCTGATGCCTCTTTCTCAACAACTGTCTCGTCGGGCCTGTACGAAAACAAAACATCGAGGACCCATGCTTAATGTCCAAACTACGGATCCAGATATTGCCGGTCTTGCCAGTCACTCAGACGAAGCCAGTGCGAATCTGGTAGTCCACTGGGGTCTAACGGACAACTAACGTGACAACCGGGATGGCTTGCATAACCCAGTTAAAATTTAAAGTTATTAGTTGTACGCTTATTGCTGCTAATTACAAAGTGTATTTCTAGATCGCCACCCAAAGCAGCGACAGCTCCTCTGCCTTGATCTCGCGTTAGCCCGTTGCTGATAACAACTCGCACAGTCGCGGTACTTCCTTGACGAACGGGGAGTTGGAAAAGAGACCAAACGCGTTGGACAGGATGCGAGATGGCCTGCAGTCGCGGAGGGACTGTCTACGAGTCAGGATCAATGGATACGACAAGGATGAGAATCAGCAACACGATTTGCCAAACTTCATTATAGTGGAGATCCCCACGCTCAAGCGGCTGCAGAAAACTTCCCTTCCGGCTTGTGTTTGCCTGCCTGAGCTTCTTGCCCCTTCAAGACTGCTCCGCGATAATGCGACCAGCTACAGAGGAGCTCGCTGGTAGACTTTTATCCTTGCAGATCGGTTGAGAGGCAAGATATGACCTATCATTTGACTACGTCGCTTCTCTTACAGAATGAAGCTACTTCTCCTTACACGTCCAAGGATTGGTTGAGCATCGAGGTCATACGGACGGCGCTAAGAGTATCAAGGCCGCGAGCAGAGGGCGGCCTTTTTCAATAATGGAAAATGGGGGCAGATTTCTTTTCGTATGCCAGTGCGTCATGGTTGCATCGTGCAGTCACAGGCTGCGGAAAGGGCACTTACTTGCGTGACAGTCAAACCGACATGCTATATCTCCTCTATAATGACCAACTGTTCTGCAACCTCGCCGCGAACATCATCTATAGGCCCGAAGGCATTAGGCTGGGCCAGGTCACAACTGTACAGTAGTAGCGCGCCAATGGAGATTGAAGCTAGTAGTGCAGCGTCAGCCACCTTGTTGGCGATGAGCGCTACATGTGTGCCGCGATGATTGAACAATGAACACTAATTGAGCGATTGAATTTTATTGGCAGCGACTGACCAGGTAAACGTTTATTGAGCCTGATCTATCTCTTCATTCTCGCTAGGAGTGCATTACTCGACCAAGACATCGCTTCAACTGCGCAGACTATGGCGTGGAGTTTGGAGGTGCGAAAACATGACTTTCAACTTGTTTCTTCCTCACTAAACAAATAGAATTAAGCGACAGAAGAATGCTCTTGCTCCATATGATGGCGAGTCCTCGGGCAAGCGAATTTACTCCGAGCAGCCCTGTCACAGCTGCTTGACACGGCCGTGCTTACAACCTTGTGCTTCATGGTCAGCGGGGTCAGTCCGGGCCAGGCTTTCTCGCCTCCGACGGTCCTGCGTATGTATTATTGCCACGCCCGCGGATCGGCGCTCGCCTCAACAGATCTGAGGCCATGAATTTCCACTGATCTTCCTCTTCCCGAGAGCGCGTCCCATGTCTCTCGCCCGGCAAAGCCGCACGGTGCCATGGGACTCCTTTTTGAAGACCCAGGCGTTTCCTTCAGGCATTGAGGTTTGGCCGAGTCTCGACTGAAGCAATATGCAGGACGTTGATGACGAGCGCCAACTGCAACGTAGAATCACCACTCTGGAGTGGATTGGGATTGATCCTGTCAGCAAGTCAGCATTCTTATTCCTGAAAAAGAGAAGGGCCGTACCGTGGACCCTGTGGGCATTGTTAGCTCAACAGACGGAGTAAGCTACTCTCTATTGAGTATCTCTATGACCAATTTCCAGTCGTAGTCGCCGCGGGCTCCGAGTTGCAGCCAGCACTCGTCTTTCGAGTTCGATGATGAGATGATAATCATGGGACTGGCTGCTTGACGCCTTAGTGGTCCATCATCGCCTCAATCCTGCTGGCTGTAGGAGAACTAAACTGCAACAGGCAACATGTGTGCGAGTTTGGACCAACTCCAACCAACGAAAGCGCCACGCGCGTGGCATTAGCAGCAGTACGCAGTCTTCCTACTCGAAGGCCAAGCGGTGCCCCACCCCGATAGCGATAACTCCTTCCCAGGTTCCCCTAGCGTATCTCCGGCTCACGCACCTCCCGCTTCACCGCTGCTTTGCTCCCCACCGCTTCTGCCCGCCATGGTCTCATCCTATCGCCGTGCCCTCTTCTTCCTCTCGCACCCCCGGATTCTGGGCTTTCTGCTCATCCGAGTGCCTTTTCCCTGAGGCTTCGTGGTCATCTTCCATCCAGCTTTTCTTCTCTTTTGTACGACTTTCGTCTTTGGACACCCTCCACCTCTCTGATTTCGACTTTTGTTGTCTTTATCTCTGGATATAGGCTACAGTGACCATGTCTAATGTGGATTTGACCGGCGACGGCTTTATCGGGCTTGATTATGACTCGAGGAACTACATTCAGGCTCAGTCATGGCCTGTGGCGGTGGACCAGCGGGCAGACGCTTCGCGAGATATCTCACCCTTGCAAACCAGCGGTCACTCCTTCGAGCAGACAGTAGCCCAAGATCCAAACCTCATCGTTGACTGGCAATTTCAACATTTACAACCCCACCTTCAATATCCTCAGGATGAGGCTGCTGCCGCTCCCCAGTTCACCACCGCAAGCTATGGCATGACTATCCACTCGTCTCCTATTGATATGATGTCGGCACCTCACGGTCACATGAGCACTAGCCTGCTCGACGGGCCTTATTTACCTCTCGCTGCGCCCGTTGACATGGTTTCATATCAGTACCAAGATCTCCAGACAGATCTGCTTGGATTTCAAACTCACGGCCTTCCGGACATGTCTTCCTATGCGGCACCACAGAATATGGTTGGAAGCAGTTCGCCGACGGACACGTACCTCGAGGTTCGGTCGCTCACTAGTTCAAGTAGTGATAACGGTTGGAGTATGATCGAGCCCCGTCATTCACATGAGTTTTCTTTCCCGGATCAGGTCTTCATCAACCCGACACAGACTCTACACGACAGAAGTCTCTCCGAGTCCTCGTACTCGACATCATACGGCAGCTTTGTGGAGGTCTCCAATCCGGTCAATTCGCCATGCTCGGAAACCAATTTCGAGTCCGCATTCAACAGTCCCGTGAACCGACGTGTTTCCTACGACCACACATCTCATGGTTCGCAATCACCCACGGCAATTAGCCCCGCTGCTATTGTCCGACCCATCCAAGTTCCTGCAAAGAAAGACACTTCACCGACACGCTCTTCAGCCAGCTCGTCTTCACCCCCGAGCAGAAAGGGGTCTCGCAAGAGCCCGATCGCTGCGAAGACTGCTGAGACCAAGGTCCGCAAGCAATCGCACGGGAAGTCTGAGCCAGGTGAGAAGAAGGTAGGGAAGCGCAAGGGGCCTCTGAGGCCCGACCAGCGAAAGCAGGCCAGTGAGATTCGCAAGTTACGAGCCTGTCTACGTTGCAAGTTCCTCAAGAAGACTGTAAGACTCTCAAGCTTATTACCAACATCCAAAATTCACTAACCGAAATAGTGCGACAAGGGCGAGCCATGCGCGGGTTGCCAACCTTCGCATGCTAGATTATGGCAGGTTCCCTGCACCCGTATTGACATTAAGGAAATCGGTTACTTTATGAAGGACTGGAAGGCAGACTATGAGCGACACATCACCCTCGGTTTCTCAGTTGGCAATATTAAGGGATTCTCAGACCAAGAGAGGACGCTCTTCATTACCCACGGATATGGGCAGGTGCTTCCGATCAATGCGCGCGAAGTGTATGTGCACAACGAACAGTGTTTCAGTATTGACTGGGTGGAGGGTATGAACCGCGAACCCAGCCAGTTCGAGGTTGAAACAGCGAAATTGTCCGCCGGTATGGAAGGAGTCTCACATGCCATGCTGTCCGACTACTTGGATCGCCATATCGACGGCAACGGTACCTTTGAGAAGTTCGTCGATGATTACTTCGAGGGCACCCCATTCCTAACGCAGATGCTAAAAACCGCATTCCGGTATTATTTCCGCACAAAGATGCCCGTGATCCGCAAGGCCTTGAAGCTTATTCTTGCTTATAACCTGACACTTCATGTCACAATGGTGGAGGGCGTTGGTGATGAAGAAGGCTTCCTGGGCAAGATTGAAGACCCGAGCTCGAAATTCAAGGGCAAGACGGTGGCACCCGTGATGATCAATTTCCAAGTCAAGTGCGCCCTAGCTAGCATGTGGCGTGAGCTACAGAAGGATGTCCTGGAGGAACTGTCGAGTCTCTATTCCAGTGTCTACAGCGGCGAGAAATTGAAGAACTGGCCTACAATCTTCATGCTCGCGTCAATCCTTCTCGCAGTCTGGGAGGAAATGCAGTTTGACTGTCACTACCGCACTCCCGTATGTCCTTTTTTTTTGAGGCACAAGGGTTCTTACTAACTTAAGGAATAGGACGCTGCTGCAGTGGAGAAATTCTGCCATGATATGGAGACTACTCCTGTCGGAGTCATTGTCGGTTTGTTCCAGGCGATCTCTCAGAAGTTGCCTTCATTCTCCGACTGGGACACATCCAAGCATCATCACTTGCTGCACTCAAATCCTGACGTCTGCAACACAATGACTGAAGTCCGCCAGCACGTTGAAAAATTTGGTAAGTTTCCCCTTTCCTATATGGAATTTCATACTGACGATTCGCAAGAAACCTACCTCCGTGGCCGTTCAGCGTCAAAATTCAACAGGAACGACTTTGACTGCCTTTCCAACAAATTCGTCTCTAGACTTGTGATCCGTGCGAACTAGAACGACTGAATCTAAGCACATATATATGGCTCGGCAACTAAACGATACGAAAAGCACGACGAGATATGCAAGCATTTATGATTATGAGACTCGCATTGAAGCTCTTTCTCTGTCACCTACATTTGATTGTCTCGGTCATTCCTCAACTGTCCTACGTTTTTCCTTATTTTGTTCTGGGAACCGGTATTTCCCTTTCGTGTCTCGCATGTTCAGCCCGAAGCATATGTTTGTCATTTATCAAAACTACGCTCTTTTCCTCTTCAGTGATGTACCTTCTCGCACAGTACTTACAGCAGCGATGATGAGGATCACGATGTTACGATATTATACGGTCACGAAAACGTTCGACAGCGAATCATGGTGGCAACTGAGTTGTCGAGTCCTGCTGGAGGCTAGTTCTCGCTTCATGACGCTGATTGTTTGCATTTGTGTACTTAATCCGTTTCTTTCCGACTTCTTGTGTTAAGTATTGATGTTGATGGCTTTCTAAGTCGAAAGCGGAGGACGTTTAGGTTCTACAATACCAGGAGGAGCAATCTAGCTGGATTTCCTTCTCAGAATCATTGGTATATTTTCTTTAAGAAACTCAATGATATCCCGTTTTAAAGCTTATCTCATGTATCTCGACTAATCGAGTATACACTAGCATACGCGCAGTATCAACAGCCCAAACCTGGTTCTGCCGCATTGGGGTCCCTTGCATATCTTACGTAGTGAGGTACGTATATCCACGTACAGCCTCTGAAGTTGAAGATGGTTTAACCTTCTTCCCTGTATCTATGGCGAAGCATTATTGTTTCGGTGACAAGTTGACAAGACTCCACGCAAGGACCGGATGCGAAAAGCGGGGGAACCGCATGCGACGATCACCTGACGCCCAGAATGGGCGCTAGTCCCATAAGCGCCTCACTAGGTCTCCAAGTGTCCACTTGCGATAAGGAGTCAACACACGTCATCCAACTGATAGTCGGGACGAGGCCGGGAGGGAAATCGTCATTCTTCATAACCGTGTCGCAGGTGGGCAGATGAGGCGGCTCATTTGAACTGGTTACTGAAAATTTATTTTCCATATGGCGAAAATAATGAAGAGCTGAAGAGTCTGGACACTGGCAGCTTACAAGAGCATAAGGGTGGCGTCGGTGGCGTAACGGGCGTTCTCTCAGGCCGTATTCCGTACTGGCTTGTTTATGGTATCCCAGCACCGGCTTAATATTGACACCAGCATTGGTATTATAGATAAGGCCCGGCTTTGGCTTACAGATCTGATATAGAGAACTCCTAGCGGGGCGGGCTTGACATGCTGATTCCGGAATGACCTGGGCGCTGTCTGCGAAGTCCGGCTACAAACGCTGGCGGCTAGTGGCAGGAGTCTTTTGAGTCATCAGTGGCTGGCTTTCGAGGTCCGTACAGTACCGGATTATCGGGGTCCTCGTATCTCAAGTAAGTTAGTAGAACCAAAGATCGAGGAATACTATTGCCTTGCGCTCGGCGATCAGGGTGGCCAATTTAATGGGGATCGGCCTGAACTGAGCCTGGGGTAGATACAATGAAGGCACAGGTGCTCCGTGAAAGCAGAAGCCAACGGAATGTGCTGGTAGGCGCCAGAACCAAAGAGCGCAAAGAAACGGCCGGGTGCCTGCCGCAAAAGATCCAGGTTACAGTGTCTTAATAATAATCAGGTGAATGGCCTGCCAATCCGGCTTCAGCGCGGCTTGACATCACGTTATTGTCGGCGAAGCGCTGACCGACTGACTAAGTTGCTTCGCCTCCCCTCATCTACCCCCAAGAGGTACTTAAGGCTTTCCTCCTTCCTCTTCTCTCGTGACCGCTTTCTTACATTTACCTTCCTCTTTATCTCAAGACAACTCTTGTCAACCCCCTCTTTCATCCACCTTCACGTCTGTTTCCTTATTCTTCTCTCTGCGTCCATTTCAATTAAAACCATAGTCGATCAAGTCTAGTTGTCGACATCATGCAGATCTTCGTCAAAACCCGTAAGTATCTCATTGCTTGCCACATAATATCGAATCGAAGTGTCTGACTTCTTCTTTGTAGTCACCGGCAAGACCATCACTCTTGAGGTCGAGTCCAGCGACACTATCGACAATGTGAAGACCAAGATCCAGGACAAGGAGGGCATCCCTCCTGACCAGCAGCGCTTGATCTTCGCCGGCAAGCAGCTCGAGGACGGCCGTACCCTTTCCGACTACAACATTCAGAAGGAATCCACTCTGCACCTCGTGCTCCGTCTGCGTGGTGGAATGCAGATTTGTAAGTTCTTTCGCCACTTGTTGGCCACCGGTCCTGCGACATGCTAACAATCTGGCAGTTGTCAAGACTCTTACCGGCAAGACCATCACTCTCGAAGTCGAGTCCAGCGACACCATCGACAATGTGAAGACCAAGATCCAGGACAAGGAGGGCATCCCTCCTGACCAGCAGCGCTTGATCTTCGCCGGCAAGCAACTCGAGGACGGCCGTACATTGTCTGACTACAATATCCAGAAGGAATCTACCCTTCACTTGGTCCTCCGCCTTCGTGGTGGTATGCAAATATTCGTTAAGACCCTCACCGGAAAGACGATCACGTTGGAGGTGGAATCTTCAGATACAATCGACAATGTGAAGTCGAAGATTCAGGACAAGGAGGGTATTCCTCCTGACCAGCAGCGTCTCATTTTTGCCGGAAAGCAGCTTGAGGATGGACGGACGCTTTCTGATTATAACATTCAGAAAGAGTCCACACTTCACCTCGTCCTTCGTCTTCGTGGTGGTATGCAGATCTTTGTCAAGACACTTACTGGGAAGACTATCACATTAGAAGTTGAGAGCTCAGACACGATCGACAATGTTAAGACGAAAATCCAAGACAAAGAGGGAATCCCGCCAGACCAGCAGCGTCTTATCTTCGCTGGTAAGCAGCTCGAGGATGGACGTACGCTCTCGGATTATAATATCCAGAAGGAGAGTACTCTCCACCTGGTCCTCCGTCTCCGCGGCGGCAATTAATGACTCTCTTTGATTTCGATCTTACGGCTCATCTACGGGTTAGCCAACCTGCGCGGCGTTGGATGGGTTTCTTATTCTTCACGGTTAATCTGGGCAAGCCTTATACCTTCTTTGTTGCCTCACATGTCACCTTGACGGTGTTATGATAGTTCTATCCTTTATCTACTGAATGAAACACATAGACTGTTTCTTGCACTTTGATTTTTCGTAAATATACCTCAGCTATACCTTCTATAGTTAGCTCCTCTGTGAGAAGATCGTAAGCAAGCACGCGAGGTTTGGTCAGATTCAAACTCGAAACTATTTTCTGAGTGGTCACCCCAAAACACCTGGCATGTCTATTTTGAATCAAATATCATACTTCATGTCGGTGGCAAAGTCTCACGTGACAAATGCCGCATATCGTGGGGATTCTGAACGGCACCTTTTTCTACTGTTCAGTGAATGGAGGTGAAGAAACAGACAAGCTGACATGATGATCAATCGGCCGGGATGCCCTCCTACTTTTATCATCTCGCGATTGAACTCTTCTCACGCCCTCAGTCCGACCTGAATAGCTTTACCAGAGACTCATCTCTGACGACATCATTATCTTTCGAGTCTGCTTGCGAAGCTCTTCTCCCCTTTCAGAAGCGACCGTCAAGCTCCTTTAGCCGAAGTTCACTCAATCAGATACACAAAAAGAGTAGATGCGCCAGTCCCGACTCTACCAGCGAATCCTGTAACCACCCCGCAGCAAGCACTAGCTCCTCTTCGCCCGCACCGCGCTATACAAGATCCCCCGCCTGCGCATTCACTCTCGAAAACGATCTGCGACTAGATAAAATTTCCGTTGAGTGCATCGATATGATTCCATCGTCCAGAAACAACCCCGTCACGACAGGCATCGGAACCGAAATCCTAGGTGGTCTTCGTACAAAGGGTCATTACACGCCGCTCGATCAGAAGACGTCCGATAGCGTTTGGGGGATTGTACATCTTTACCGTGACGCGAACGAAACGCCGTTTTTGGGTACCGATGAGTACCCGGCTGAGCTGAAAGGGTCTTCTGCAGCTGCGCGGCGGTCGTATGCTGATACTGAGATCAGAGGAGGAAGCGGAAATGGCAAGGCGCGGGCCAGTGGGTCAAATGCAGGGTCAGAGTTGGCTTCACAGGCTGAATATGACTGCACGACGCTGTGTATACTTGCTGTGCCTTCTTACATGTCTGCTTCTGACTTGCTGGGGTTTGTGGGTGAGGCGACAATGGACGACGTTAGTCATTTTCGCATGATTCGCACAGCGCGGGCAAACCGGTATATGGTGTTGATGAAGTTCAGGAGCGGGAAGAAGGCGAGGGAATGGCAGAAGGAGTGGAATGGGAAAGTCTTTAACAGTATGGAGGTATGTTCTGCTTCTTTAATATGCTGATTCTTATACTGACTGTTAGTATAGCCAGAGACATGCCATGTGGTTTTTGTCAAGTCTGTCGAGATCCAAGGTGTCGATCCGGACGCACAAGGTTCAAACCCACCAGGACAGCAAGCTTCCTTACCTACGACTTCCGTACAGCGACCCGGTGTGTCTTCGACGTCGCCCCAGCCCAGCACTCTAGCTGCAGCGCCGCTCTCGACAAAACCTCTTGCCCCTCCCACGCCATCGTTGATCGAGCTACCCACATGCCCCGTTTGCTTGGAACGAATGGACGAAACCACAGGTCTCCTCACCATTATATGCCAACATGTCTTCCACTGCACCTGTCTCCAAAAGTGGAAGGGCAGTGGCTGCCCTGTATGTCGCTACACACAAGACGACTTTCGCAAGACGAGCCAAGGCTTTCCGTTCGACGACGGAAACGTTGAATGCAGCGTCTGCCACTCCGACGTCAACCTCTGGGTCTGCCTTATCTGCGGCAATGTCGGCTGCGGCCGGTATGACGGCGCCCATGCCTTTGCGCATTACAGCCAGACTTCTCACGCCTTCGCCATGGACCTCTCAACCCAGCGCGTCTGGGACTACATTGGAGATGCATACGTGCACCGTATTATCCAGAGTAAAACGGACGGCAAGCTCGTCGAGCTCCCCGCAGCGGACAACAGCGCGCTCGACCCACCCGATTGGACCGATGCCGTGCCACGCGAGAAGTTAGAAAACATGAGCGTTGAGTACACCCACCTACTCACCAGCCAGCTAGAAAGCCAACGCGCCTATTTCGAAGGCATACTCGAGCGCGCCGTCGATAAAGCCTCCCAGGCCAGTACGGCCGCCACTTCTGCTCAAGAAGCCGCCGATACGGCAACAGCCACCCTCCACAGCCTCGAGGCACAGCACCTCAAACTGACCTCCGAAGTCATACCCAGTCTTGAACGCGACAAAGCCCGCGCCGAGAAACGGGCGGAGAAATTCGAGACCATGGCGAGGAAGATGGAGCGTGAGTGGCGCGAGGAAAAGACAATGAATGAGAGTCTCATGGCTCGCATCGAGCACCTTACCAGTGAAGTTGAGGCGCTCAAGGCGAGTAATCTTGACCTCGCGGAACAAAACCGTGACTTGACTTTCTTTATTAGTGGATCAGAGAAATTGAAGAACCAAGGGGATGAGGTTGTGCAGGGCACTGTTAGTGTTCCAGATCCACCGAGTAGTTCAAAAAAGAAAGGGAAGGGGAGGAAAAGGTGACCCTAAATTAGTATTGAATATACAGAATATTGAGGACTTAGCAATAACATTGGTGGTCAATCACCATTAGGAACATTCTCAGATTCCTGTACTATACAATGTTAATATGTTACACTTTCGCCGATAATAGATAATTTACACCCCTCTTCTTATAGCCCAAAAGTAGTTTCCCCAACTCTCCGATCCAGGTACAAACTTCCACCCAAGGCCAGGGAAATATACCACACCCGCGCATTTCCATCTCATCCCATCGAGTGCCTCACTCCCACTCCTCGCCACCGAATTCCTCTCCAGATCCACAGACCGCATCAACCCCTCGCTTGCCCAGCTTTCTAATTCATCTGGGTTGACGAACTTTTTCCACTCGTGCGTCCCTTTCGGCACGACACCGACCGGCCACGGCGCCTCGGCAATAACCTGGTTTACGAGCCAGGAAGGAAAGGTCCGTGCAATCGTTGAACCAATTAGCCATCCGCCGGGTTTGAGAAGCCGCAGACAGTTGGTTAGAAAAGTGAGCGGGGTGATGGAAGCGTTTGTGTCAATGTGCTCGATGACCTCAAAGAGAGTAATCACATCGAAACCATCTTTCCTTCGGACTCCAGCCCCGGCTCTTGATGCGTCCGTTGAATTTGAGGACTGATTCGCGTTCGGTGATGAGGCGATGACGTCTTCCAACGTACAGTTCACATATTGGAATCTCCCTTCGTTCAGGTGTGCCAAAACCTTGGGGTCCTTGCGAGCATGGTCACGCGCAATCTGGATAAGTGTCGTTGTGGGATCGATGGCTGTTATTGAGGCAGCCCGGGTGACGGTCCCCGATTTAGACTCTGTAGACCCCGGAATGGGAATAGTTCGCGCGAGCGACTCGGCGAAGATGCCGCCACCGCAGCCGACGTCAAGATAGTGGAGTGTGTTCGGAGGGGTTCCGGGTTGTTTCGTAAGAGAGTCTGGGGATGATTCGGCAAGGCAGGATGCGATGAATTCATGGCGGATTGGATTCATTAAATGGAGGACCCGTGAGGGGCCCATAGGATCCCACCAGGAGCTGGCGAGGGATGAGAAGTGGGAGACCTCGGATGCGGAGACGGAGGAGGTGGAAGTTGAGTGGGAGCGGCGGACGGAGGGACAACGGAGGAGGGATATTTTGCGGAAGGCCGGTCTGACCGGTGTCATGGCCATCTTGGTGCGCTGGAAGTCCAGCAACCCCGGGCTATTGAGTATCGAGTGGTGGTGGGTTGACTGGTTACTGCGGTGAAACGCTATCGGGACATGGAGATCTAGGATTAGTTAGGAATGCACTCAATTGGCTTGACAATAGAGGTAGTGCCCACCATGGTAAATCAGGTGCAGCAGCTATATTCAGCTTTTCGGGAAGTCGATGCTGTAGAGGATGGATGCTGGGGGTGAGAAAATGGAGGTGGAAGACGCGGAACAAACATGCCAAGGCTTTGGATAAGTGGTCAACGCTATGGAACACACGATCTGGTTCGCATCTATTACCATGCAATAACAATGCAATAACAACGTGCATCATGCAGTCGGAATATGCACTTGCCATCGGGCAAGGGATTATCTGGACCGGAGGGGATCAGCAGGGATCCATTCCCCTCTTCAGACACAAAAGTACCGAGATGAAACAAGGGGACTGTATCAGAAGCTCGGTCCTCACTGTGATTAGCTATACATCCACTGTTTCATTCACGAATCCGAGACGCTGGCCAGTTCGCAAATGAGCTAGAGGCTCGGACCTCACCTTCCTTACAAGACCATAAGCCTCGAGCTTGTCGGGTCCCGTTGTTCCTCGGATGCCAGAGCACGAGGCTATGGACTGTCTGCCGAATTTATGGGTGCCGTTCATCATCGGGCGACTATTTAAATCTTATTAAGATACACCTTGTTTTATCATACCAACGCCTACGACGGAAAACACTTGATTCGGGACTGTACGGCATGTCTGAGCCCAAAGCTAATGGCTGCGACTTATACGCCACGCCCAGGTTTTCCGCATGGGATATCTGCTGGACACTGATCACATTGGTGGTATATGCGCCCTTAACGGTGCTAGTATCGTTATGCCACCGTAATGGGCCATTCCGATGGGATGATGTGAAGGAGCAGCTCCACCATGACCTGGTCTTATGGTACGTATTGGCAGAAGTATGTAAGGTTAGGCTAACTCATCAGTCTCGGACGTCGCCTCCCAGTGCCCGTAATACAGCGCGCAAGCGATAAGACTGGAAGCAATATCAAAAAGTCGCAACGCTACGCTAATGCTCCATTCCGAGTTGCAGAAAAGGTACAAAAGCCTGAATTCGCCGGATACTGGGTGTATTGCGACAAGTCAACTGAGTCTTGTCTCGAGGACGCGGACCTCGTCCTCTTCCACCTCCACGGTGGAGGCTATGTAATGGGTCACCCGCTTGATAATGCACCCGAGCTTCTCCTTATCGCCGAGGCGCTGTCGCGGCGCAACCATAAAATAGCTGTATTCTCTCTCGAATACACGCTCGTTCCCACCGCGCCGTTGCCGACACAGCTTGATCAGACCATCGCCGCATATACCTGGCTTGTAAGCGAACTGCACATAAATCCGTCCAAGCTGTACCTCATCGGCGAATCAGCTGGTGGCCATCTTATTCTCTCCCTGCTCAACGCGCTGTATGAACGAGCTTCAAGTCAAGTTCCGATTGCGCTCCCAAAACCAGCGGTGGTCTTCCTGGTTAGTCCCTGGGTAAACCTAAACCCATGCGGAGTTGACGCAAAAGCAAAGAACCAAGATCTGGACACCCGCAGCGCGGCATTTAAACATGTACTCGAGCGCTTCTCCAACCTAGTCCTGCACGGAGCATCCCCCGCATACCTAAAGCTACACGGCAGCTTTGCACAGCCAGTCCCAGGACGCGGTTCGTGGAAGGACATTTTACCCGTGACAACCTGGGTCTCTGCGGGCACTGCAGAGCCTCTATTCCGCTTCGACATTGAAGAGTTTGTCAGGGTTGCGCGGCGCGACGGGGCCGATGTGAGGTTCGAGCTCGCGGATGGCAAAGTGCATGTTTGGCAGTCCGTTGAGGCCCGGCAGCAGGAGGCGAAATTTCTAGCTTTGGCGCTGGAAGAAGACAATGCACGGTTAATGCCTGGGTATCGACATATTGCGGAGTTGATATATGATCTCTTGGAGGGTCGAGCGTAACCAGCACGTTAACTGATAAGTAACCTTTAGCAGGACATGTTCCTTCCGATGTCAGCCACGCCACTGTCATACTTCCTACAAGTCTTCTCGCACAGCAAGGGAGCCTGATAGGTAGGTGCAATGGGTCCCAGCTCTGGTTGCGCCTTCCCACCACAAAGCTGTCCGGCCATTATCATGTCTCTCATGGTACTGCCGCCTCGCAAGGCAGATGCAGTGGGCTCCGCTTGCTACTCCGACTTTGAAGCGGCGTCAATTGGCCTGACGGAACTTTTCTTGGTTCGTCAAGCATACGCAATAAATCGAAAAGCTGACCGCTACACACCTTTCATTCCTGTTCGCGACTATGTAATTATTTGGTATCAGCCTTATGATGGAGGATTTCAGAGCGGATGGGACCAAACGCACAGTCCAATCATGTAGTTATGATTATGTTCATTGTCACCATATCAATAATTTAAGCAAAGTTCTTGATGCTGGGTCATGTGTAAACATTAACCAACACAAGGAGCATCCTACGGGGTGTCTATTCCGACTAACTTTCTCGGTACCAATATTATGGAAATTAGAACTCATAATATTCTGCTCAATAATACTAGTCACAAGACCCACGGACGTCGGACGATTACCGTTCTGATTGAAATAGTACGCCCACATAGTTCGATCCACTTGACCCCTAGGGAGGGGACACTAATACAGAGAGCGGAGGTAGATCCTTTCTTCGCGTCTTCTAGAAGCATTCTGGTTTCGGAGTGCAATGTTGCTTTTTTTGTCCTGCGCTATGATAGTAGTAAGCTGTTATGGGGTGCCTACGTGTGTAGCACGGGGCGGACTAGGCTAGACTAAATCTACGCCGTTAATGAGCTGATGATGATCATCATCATTCGCATGGCCGGATCGACACCGGCCGTGTCTGTGTATCTGTGATTTACGGAGGATATTCAGCTACCTTCCCGTAGCGGGTCTGCCTGATGTATGACGGGTGATGGTCAAACGGAGAGAGTGAGATAGAGGATGTTTGGTTATGGGTTCCAGATTCACAGGCTGTTTCAAGGCGGCTTTATGACGCTTATGAACTCCTGCGTAAGGGTGTAACAATGTTAGGATCTGGCCTATCCTCTTGTTGACATTGTGGTACTTACCTAGGTCTGTATGCAGGAGTGATCTCATGGCAAGTGGTGGAGCAAAGCCGTACGGAGTGCTGGGAAACCTGCATTGTTGCGATTTTCCGCCATCATCTTGTTTCAAAGGATCCCCAATTGTCCCAGGCATGCTGGTATAACGGTACGCAAGGGATGTAGTTGGTACCTCGTGCCAAGCAGTAACCTAATAATCAGTTTGTACACACAAATGAGCCAATGGTCTCGTATAGAGTTACGTATAACAACGCCCAGGCGGAGGTGGTGACAACCGGGTCTCGACGAGTGACCATCGTTGCTTAGACTGGGGATATGCTTGCAGAGCAGACCACTCAGTGAGCAGACCGAGAGAACTTCGGTTGGGAAGGGTATGCACAGGGCGGTGGAACGCTCCTAGTCCAGATCGGATGTGAAGGGCTTCGAGAAGCTCCATGACAAGCCGACCGTTCAAACCTGGGGAGGCCGCGGTGTAACTGCCGTCTTCGGATCACAATGCGTAC
This sequence comes from Aspergillus nidulans FGSC A4, assembly GCF_000011425.1. Classification (NCBI taxonomy): domain Eukaryota; kingdom Fungi; phylum Ascomycota; class Eurotiomycetes; order Eurotiales; family Aspergillaceae; genus Aspergillus; species Aspergillus nidulans. The sequence goes on along the minus strand of NC_066263.1, from coordinate 2,453,468 downwards.
GCACTACCACTTAGTCAATCCTGCTAATTCATGGATGATGCGGCTAGGGATACACGGCGCAAGCGCCCTCATCACATCGTCATCAGCCACGATCGAGACCCCTGAAGTCCTTTTTCCGGTTCCAGCATCACTCTGTCGCAATGCGGGAGTGGATCAAATGCTATTATTAATAGTCCTGAGTTGGGTGAGTTAAAACTGCTGAAGTCTGTGGCCTGGAGCGGCTGAGCCGGAGCAAAACTTGGCCTCCCGATCTAACCTGAAATGCCCAATGCATGGGTCGTGGGGCAGATCCTTGAACCACCGATTGGCTTCAACACGGGCCTCTGCAGAAGGAGTTTCCTAATGCTGAATGATGTATGGATCCAGGGAGGCAGGATTAGGAAAAGGGGGAGGGTGTCGTGAATTACCGCAGTTGCAACAGACCAGACACTATCCCACGGACTTGTGCTTGCTGCTGTGACACCAGCGTGGCCAGCTGGCCATTCTCGTTGGACAGGCAGGCTCCTCTCGCCCAATTGCCGCCCTAACGGCTGGGGCCGGAGTGGCTCAGTGCCAATGCCACGAGTCGTGGGTGGACTTGCTTTTTCTTTCTAGAAGCTCTGTAGAAGGAAGTGGGCTGATCTAGCGTCCTGTACGAGTCCGTTTAGTGACCTTAGCGTGGATGGCATTTCCCACGTCAGGAAGCCGGAAACAGCAGGCTCCTCCGAATCCGATCCTTCCTCGATGCATAAGCGAAAACCCGTCACAGATGATTCACGAGGGCAGGCTCCCAACCTTCCATCATCTTCCACTAGCAGGAATAGTCGACGGGCTAAGGTCCCAGTGAGGCAAGGATGGCTCCTGTCAGGCTGGCTTCAAGCACCGGCCGTAAAGTGCAGACGGAGCAGGCAGAGATCCACTCTCGTTCGTACCCCCTGAAGGTCTGACGTAGGTCGCAGCGATGATGGGCTTCCCCATGCAGTCCAACGTGCCACGCGGTGCCCAGGTCGAAACTTTCTAGAAGGAAATTAGCTTCACGCCGTTGTTCTGTAGACGGCGAATCTCACCGTTAATAGGGACCTCCTTTATGACAGCGTCCGCGGGAATATGCCTCACCATCGAGGACTCCCCTGCCTCGTGGAGTATGACCGAACGGCCCCTTGGTAGCCAGAAGAATTGCTTTTTGTCGAGGTGCGCCGAAAGTTAATCGAATGGATCGAACGAGGTGCTCGAATGGTCGGGGCTGCCGGCTTGATTGGGTTCAAAACGATCGCCTTGTCGCACGATGGAGAGGTTAACGCACTGCACTGATAAAAGGAAATTAGAATCAAAGACTTGCCTTCAGTTGCGTGGCTGCATGGATCACGGCCAGGGTCATGTGTTCATGTCTCTGGATCGAAGCATCGATTGCATCAGAGATGCAAGCGGGAGCGCTCCTGAATATCAGATGAGTTTATTCAGGGTCTGCGACGGAGTATACTCGTAGGACTAGTCTGTAGTAAAGACTCGACCCGTTTCATTATTAGAGTCAAGCGAAGAACGAGTGGCCCAGTCGATCGTCGTGTATCCACTGGGGAAGATGAAGCCAAAGTCGATGGAGGAGAGCGCCTGAAACCTGCGACAATTTCCGCTCTCTATTAATATTCTGGTATCTCCCAGGCTCAAGCCTTGACTTTTGTTGTTATACTGTCATTATTATCTGATCCTGAATCCACGCATCCGAACAGTAAGTCACGAGGTTCCCGCATCTTTTTTTGGCTTTGTATTTACTTCCTTGCCAGCGCGCTACTTCTCTCTCCTCCCTTCCCTCAGGCCCCTCGGTGGTGCCAGTCTCCTCAACCTTCGGCCATTCTCATCCATCTGTGAGTCTATCTCTACCGTTTCCTTCGATGATCTGTATCCGCAACCCGGCGGTGACGCAGCTCCGACTCGTGCTTGCCCCAGCTCTGCGGGATTTCTTCGTCTCAGTTTGTCGGGTGCTCGCAGGAGGAACCCTTCCCTGACCCTGAACCTGTCTTGGCTGTGTTATGGGTTGTTGTCAGACGGTATCGAAACGCGACATCTTCTAGCTTTGCAACGCCTTCAAAAATCATACCATCAGCCCCGGACTTTGGGGGCGGAGAACTTTTGCTTGAGCACTGTGCTAACACCCTGTCGCACTACACAGCTCTATCACTCCGGACCACGTTCTGCGCTCCGAACCTCTCGAAGGATCATCTCCAAATCTCCGAACGTCGCCCTTGCCCTTCGCTACCAGGAACCGGTCTCAGTGAGAGCCAGTCACTCGCCTCCTCGTACTTGACAGCCTGAGAAGTCGCAACGGTTCGCCCATTGTCGCGCCGTGCTCGTTTCACGCATTTTCCCTTGTCACTGCACCCCGACCGCCTCTACTGTGACTCCCAAGAAGTGACGGACTTGACACAGCGGCTGAGCTTCGTTAGGCTGTGAACGGCTGAGATTGACGTGTTCGCACTTGGTCTCACCCCCAGTATTTCGGAGACACTCTTGCGCCTTGAGGAACTCGTCTCTGGGGCTGAACCTTCGAGTTTCCAGACGGTCACGACTCGAACTATTGTCTGGTTGCTTATCCCATCTCAGCTTCGTGTCCTGCGCGCACTTGCTCGGTGGACCGCTACTCTTGGCTACGAACGCGGGCGATTTGTGGCTCACCGACATCACATTTTATTATCTATCTCCATAGCTACGGTTGCGCGACTTGAACGTGAGTAGACTCGTTTTTCTCTGTGCTTTGCTGCTGTTGCGCCGCTGCGCCGGAGCCAGTTTTTAGTTTTTGTTATCTTTTCTTCCTTTCTGCGTGACAGCATCACCGCTCAATTCGACAGTCGCAAAAGTGGCCCGCTAATTAAGTTTTTAGGCTAGATTTGCGACTACCCAAGCGGATCTCCCTTTAACCGTTCAAGTCTTTCCATCGCGTCTGGAAGCCTGTGAAAGAACTCCGAGGGGTTCACAGTTGCGCGTCGCACAAACTATCTCCAAGAAACCATTTGATTTGCCCTGACTACCGCTCCTCAGCAAATAGCTGGGCCGGGTCATGGACATCACAACTATCTTAAACAGAAAAGCTTCTGTGGCAATGGTTGCGCCAGACGCCCAGTTCGATCAGCAACAGTTCATGCAGGCTTCCAATCTCAACACTTCGCCTTCCCCTGGGATGAAATCCGAACCCAACGTTTCCGAGGCGGCTAACCAGTCTGTCCTCTCATACCCCCCTCACGCTCCAATGAATCAGCCCCCGAACATGAATCAAGACATTCGGTATGCGGTTCAACAACCCAACCCGCAGCTGCCTATGCTGCAGAGTCCGTACGCTCCGTCAGGTTATTCCGCAGCCTCAGTCCCGATAAGCGCGCCCCAAGGACGACCGGAACCACCTCCCAAGACTTTCCACTGCGGAACATGCGGGAAAGGATTTGCTCGACGAAGTGATTTGGCAAGACATGGTAAGATACGCCCACGTCCGTCTAGCGTCGTGATGATCTCTAACCTTTTTCTAGAGCGTATTCACTCAGGGATCCGTCCTCATGCTTGCGACTGGCCCGGCTGCGGCAAGCAGTTCATCCAACGTTCCGCTCTGACTGTGCATTCTCGAGTGCACACTGGAGAGAAGCCTCACATGTGTGAAAGATGTGGCAAGGTATGGCAGTCCGAGTGTCAGTGGTGATTCTCTATACTAACTACAACGTTGGTATACAGCCATTTAGCGATTCGTCCTCCCTAGCAAGACACCGCAGGATTCACTCTGGGAAACGGCCGTACAAATGCCCTTATGCCAATTGCCAAAAGACATTCACCCGCCGCACAACATTGACACGCCATCAAAATCATCATACTGGGACCATTGAAGAAGCTGCTGCGGAAACTGAGGCCAACCTCAGACAAAACAAGGAAAGGGCGAAGGTGCCTGGGGATGGAATGTTTTCTGACCATGGCTCGGTTCACGGCTCAGTCCACTCCACGCCTTCTCCCGCGCATCACCCAATCTCACCAGGTGGTGAACTTCCCCCTCTAACTATTCCTCGTTCTACGGGCGAATACTACCTAGGCAATGGCTCTATCCCGGCTCATGTTCGGGGGGACTTTCAACAGGCGAGCCCTCGTGCGTCTCCCACCGCCACATCGCCGTCTCTCTCCAGCTACAGCAGCGCTCCTCTTCCTCGGCCATCGATGACTTCTCATCCATCGACATATGCGCCTCCCCAACCACTGGAGCCACCTGCCACCAAGGACCATCGCCCTAACAGTGTAGGTGGAAGTCCCCACATGTCTAGCCTTGGCTGGCCTTCGCCTTCGCACTCTCCAGTGTCAGCGCCCGACTTTGGATATCCTGAGCCAAGCGGTCCGCCGTATCCAGGTTCTGTGCCCCCTCATATGTATTTTCCGAATTCCACCATCCGACGCCCGGCGAGCACGGAACCCGAGAACTATGAGCTGAGGCCGAGACTTGGTGATAACTCATGGTCTACGCCAGCTTAGCCAAGTGGCCGCTTGCGGGAAATGACACTCGCATTTGAGCCCTCGTGTTCAGCCAAGGCCATGCCTTGGGATAATCGTATTTCATTTGTTTCGTCTCCCTGTTTTCGCGCACCCCTTCCCCGGTTTCTCACTGTCTTGTTTCCCATGTTTTGCTTTCTATACATTGTTCTGGTTTCGTTCAGTATACCATCATGTTAGCATCTCCCAGTGTCTGGTATTAAGCGCTGGAAAGGAGTCTGGGTCGGGCTAGGCTGGGTTGATCGGTTGATTATTATCGCCAAATGGGGCGTTATGATTCTCTTTCTATTATCATTTGTGGCCCTCATGTGCGATTATGACCGAGGAACGAAAGCATCTATAGAGAGGGAAATGGGTTTGTTTTATCTGGTGTTTTGTTTTCTTTACTCGAGGCTCGGTTGGGACTCGGATGGAATGGGACACTGGGGTTATGAGGCTTTTCCTACAAGTTGTTCTCTTGCTAATCTCCTTTGTCTGTTATGCTGACGTTCTTTGCTGCTGTCATTACCTGTAAATGATCATCCTGTACGATATAGCGATCGCAAGGATACTGATATCTGACCGGCTGCTCAATTTGATACCATATATTACTTTGAGACGAACTCTACATTACGTAGGAGCAAGTCATGCCTGATGCCTCCTAAGGATTCCTCGCCGTAAACCTCCAGATACGTCCTGTCTCCGAGACTTGGGTCACTCCTGACTATCTAAATCTCGTCTGGCGAGCACCACTCCTGGGACGTCGGAGGCACCTCACCCGCTCCTGTCACATGAACTACCTACATTAGCCTCACGTTCCTTCATTATGCTTTGTAGTCGCTCTTTCCTTAACATATTTGTATCGTAGATATCTAGGAACGTGCAATGGGGAGGGACCCGCCAGTTTGCTCCTTACTGTTTTGCGAGATTGATATGCTCCATTTCATGGCACCTTCGACCAGAGAGGACAGCACCCCATCCACATTAAATGTGCTTTTGTGATTTCCTTTGATTTGCATGCTTAGAAGATTGATTCAAACAGTCTCGTTATTAATATGCAGGGGTAAGTCTGCTTGCTAAATATACAGATATTTACCTTGATTGGAACGATTGCAGTAGACACTGCAGGACCTTCAACGCCATTAACCCATCACAGACACGAATCATACAGTCTAGTGCGCACTCGTCCAAGTTGTGATAAAGCGGAATAGAAAAGTTCGAAGTTCACTACGAGAAGCCATCTAACCCCGAGAAATTCGAGCTCGAGCCCATCACGTCCGGACAAGAACACGTCCGGGTAGTGGAGGAAAAGCCCCGTATAACTTTACCGAATAAAGCAGCGCCGAATCCAGCTGCTGAGGTCCCTTTTCCTGAGTTGAGGAGGCCGAATCGAAGGAAGACTTCGGATGTTGTAACGAGGATGGAGATGACGATTAGGACTATGATGATCCACGTTTGATCTATCTGAGAATTAGTAGGGAGGTTATGGGGTAAGAGGGAACACGCACGGGAAGTGTTGCTATCTGCGATACTGTCTGAAAGTATCTCAGCGAGGTCGAGAAAGACACGGCATCGCTCGTTGAGAACCTGGATACGAGGCTTGATTTCGAGGTATTCGCGGACGGCAATGTAGAGTGGGTAAAGCGTTGGTTCGCTTTCCCAGAAGAAGTTGGGGACGTCAAGGACATTAGAAGCTGCAATTGATCTGTTAACGAACGCCCAACCATGTGCTCTTTAAGAGATGACGTACAGAGATTAACTTCCACTCGACTCTTGAATAGCTTGCCTAGGATGCGAAAGACCTCTTCTCGTTTTAGACCTAGTTTCCCTGTCATGGCGAGACGGCGGGGGACGTCCTTTGCCTCCGCCATCTGACGGGCCATGACTTCCTCAAAGAAGCATAGTTTCGTGCTTTGGGCTATGCCATGGCTGATGGCTAGCTTGATCATATGGTCGCCACTTCGGAGAGTGATCATATCGTTGTAGACGCGCGGACGGGAGATTTCGGTGGAGTACTCAAAGTGGAATTCTTCAGTCTCAAAGTCTTCTTCCTGTAGCGGTAGAGTTGCGAGGGTTATTGGTGACCCTGTTGCAGAGGAGGTTGCGAATGCCAGGTCAGCGAGGATATCTCTTTCTTGTTTCGCTGTGAAGTTCCAGAAGACAACAACGCCGTAGCTGAATACGAACATCTCGGCTACGTCGTATGGAAGTCTTGCAGGCGTGGAGCCGGGGGACAATATTTGCGAGTGGCCATCATTAGCAGTTCCCTTACTGGAGCTTGGCCGCCCATTCCGCTCTTGGTTTTCGTGCTCGTCCGGTCGACCCTCCAAGATAGAGTGCTCTTCTGACTCGATATAATCCTCGTCGTGATCTCGCAGCTCGTTTCGTTCAATCTCCTCATCTAACAATGACTTTCCACCAGGCTTCTTCACCAACGGACTGCTCCGCACTCTGTAACCCTCGTGCCCAGGCAACAACGGCAGATGATACGCCGTATATAGACAGTCATCATAAAGTTTGGTTCTTCCACCATGCGTATCCTTCACGAATGATGAAAGAGAACTCATCTTGTAAGCCTGCGCGGTACAATATGCCGTGACACGAGCCAATTTCTCAGCACGACGGGCCTTCGGCAGTCGCTCTGCATAACTCTTGGCTCTCTCTGGTGCAATCGCCCTCTTGCGCGTCCGGTCCTCCTCCGCCAGCAACGGCGCAACGTCGTTATCGACACTGAAATCGCCCCTGAGCTTCTTCTTCTGTGCCAGCAACGTATGTCTCACAGAGTCGGGGTCAATGTTCTTGTCCCTTGCAATCCGTTGCACCAATTCTTCGTCCACTATCTCATCACCCAACCCTTGCTCCTCTTCTTCCTCGTCCTCATCTTCAGGTTGCGGCTCAACCCCTTCCTCGGGAAGTAGCACAAGCTTCTCACTAACTTTTGTTGTACGAGGCGGCAGGTGCGCTTGAGCCGCTAGACGTCCTATTGCGGCTGCTGTGCTGGATGCATTGGCGCTGCTGGTGGCATTTCTACTTGCGCCGCCTGCGCCCGAGCCGATCAAACCGCCTGTTGCGGAAGGCAGACGGGGTCGCTGTCGTAATCGTGCTGCATCAGGTGGGTTCCGCTGTTGCATTGAGGGAATGTCGGAGGCATATTGGAGGACGTTATCGACCGTGATGAAGCGGGTGGCAGCTGGGGAACGGCGGCGACGGGGTTGCGCGGACGAATGTTGTTCTCGAGAGTCAGTCACCTAAAGATATAACCATAAGTATCAACAGTGGCTTCCTGAAAGACAAAGCGAGTGATCAGAATGGGGTAATTTACCAAGACATGCGGACTCCTTTGATTAGGACCCCGACCTCTTGAAGAAGACATGGTCGTACCCGTTCGGGATAGTGACTTATGTCAAGTCGCTCAATTAAGACCCCAACTTGAGCTTCAGAACAAATGATGTCCCGCACTACCTTTCCGCAAAGCTGATAGTATCTTGAAGTATAAATCATAAGGCGTTTCTGTTCAATCCCTCAAAAAATGCCTGTAAGGCATGCCGAGGAAATAATGAAGTTCATTAATCGCCTTCCCAAGCTCCCCAAGCCCTCACCGCCTTTCGGAAGAAAGCAGCTCAAAGCGGTAGGCCATGGCAGGACATCATGACGTGAGCGGACTATTTCTGCCGCTGTTGAACTGATACGTGGAGTTACACAGTCAGAATTACGGGTACTGAAACAGGACCGGCGTCGGCCAGCCACGTGTGAGTGGGGGTGATGCCCAGATTGGGTTTAGTGGCTGTCGTCTACACTAACCTTCACTCTTTGAGAGAGATGGTTCAGGGTTGGCTAGTGTGGTATTTCATATACATAATCACTGATCGAGAGATCCGTAGAAGAAGCGGTAGATCTCATTGTTTGTTCTACGTGAGTTATCAGATTGCAATGTCTATCGTCATTGAGAATGTCCAATCTCTCTGCTCGAACCACCCAAGCAGTCACTCATTAGGTGGAGACGATATGGCAGGAATTAACCCCAATTTCTAGCTCTGGAGGGGTAAGAGGAATCGATTGGATCATAAGAGCTAGGAGCAGTTGCAAATAGCATCATGCGGGTACAAGCGTAGAAGAGGATTGAGTGACCTTGTTTCTAGTTATGAACTCTATTAATTTTGGTTCAGACTCCTTGCAGACAGTCCAAAGCTCCTTGCCTATAATCTATATTTCGCAATCTAAGCCGTGTTCTGCTAGGTATAGTTGTTGACACGACTGTGATTAGCAAGATGCGAGTATGCCAAAAAAAAAAAAAAAAAAAAAAAACCATCAAATGCAGCTCGGAGGTCATGCAACCCGCCTCCAGCTTCGGGGAATTATGCCTCGCGCTAAGAATGAGACGCAGGAGATGATGCAGAAAACAGAATGCGATCAAAAAGCATCAGCAACAGAACTGTGCTGTACGAAACATGTCTGGTAAACGCCAAAGAGAACAATGTATTCATGTCATATACAAGGGCCATGCGCTGTCGAAATCATTTAAAGTCCGTCGCGGAGTCGCCTATCTTCATCCCAAATTTCCTTCTTCATCCGTTGGAGGCGAACATGCTGTTTCTGTAGCTTCTCTAGTTCTGCCCGCGGCGGGTCAGGGTGGGCTGCCATTGCGTCGTGCAGTGCACGATACTTGGCATAAAATTGTTTAAACTTTTGTGACTTTTCCCGCAATTGTCGCAGAAGCAACTCGCGACTGAGTGGGGGCGATGCGCTCCCGGTGCTGCCGCTCGAAGCGCTCACTGCCCGCCGCCGTTTGTGATCCAGATCACTATGCAGGCGGCTAGCACTGTGGATTGAGGGCCGCTCTAAGTCAGCCTTGCGCTTCAAAGAGTTTGTCGACTCGGGTGTCCTCGCCACTCCATTTGGTTTAGCTGACAGTTTTGTGACAGGTCGTTCTGCTGTTATACGCGGTCTTGACATCTGACTTATCAGCGGCGAAGATGATGAGCTTGAAGTATTATTTTGGCTGGATGATCGGCTCCGGCTTTGTGGATCAGAGGATTTAGCGGGAGGTGATGGTGCAGGGGGGGATGTTTTGTTGATGGACTTCTGGCTTGGCGGTAAAGATGACGGAGGTCTTTTGGTTGCGGTAGGTTTGTTGTGAGAAGGAAGGTCTGGTTTGGGTGCCGGAGCGTCACTCTGATCAACTCTGGGAGTTGGTACATGGGAAGGTTCTCGGGAAGCTTTCGATTCAGTGGATTTTATAAGCGGCTTGGGCTTCGGTTTCGGCTGTGTCCGCTGGGGTTGAGATTTCTCTGACGAAGAAACGTCTGGTAGCTCAGTGTCGTCTTCGTCTGAGTCGTGTACATATTCCGCAGACTTGAATTTGCTCTCCACTTTCGACGGCGGTTTTTTGTCTGACTTTTTGGTGACACGACCAGTCAATGTGCTATTGGCTGTCGTTTTGCCCTTTGTAGGCTGCCTTTTAGCATTCTTCTGCGTATTTATACCAGACTTTGAAGCGGCGCTAGACTCGCCAGTCTTGCTTGAGCCCGAACCGCGTGCAGCAGATTTGTCGGCCTCCTGAATTGTTGTCTCTCCCTCCTTGCCAGTCTCGTCGGAAATTTGTATCCTAGGAGTCAAAGCTTTCTTTATAGGGCCTGTCCGCAAGTCCAGCCGCGACAGACACTTGCCTTTCCCACGCTCTTCCTTAGGGAGTAAGCTCTGCCATAGTTTATCGGAGCGGGAAATCCTCATGCGATCAAAGGCTGAGATAGCATTTTCTATCGCTTCCTGCCTGTCTTCCTGAGACGGGTAAGGAAATTTCCACACGTCCAATTCCCTGTAGACTTTATCTCGAAGATCGAATTTCTCCGGGTCGATTCGGTTCTCAATTCCGTACTTTTGAGCCAAGGTTGCACAATCTTCGATGGAGGAGCGGGTCTGGCGGGCGAGAAACTTAGTTGAGACAGCACGAATCGCTAAGAGGTGAATGAAAGGGATCTTGAGAGCTTCGAGGCGGAGGCGGTCTTTGTTCTGAGACAGTGGAGCTGAGGTGGGAGTGAGAGGAGGGATCGAGACAGGTGACCGGGCAACGCCTAGAGCAGGGCTTGAAGATACTGAGCGGTTGGCGTTTGACTTGGTCTTCAGCAATCTATCCTTCTCCAGCTCCACCTTACTTGAGGGCATACGGGCAAGGAGCTTGCTTGATCGGCTGTCACCCGCGCGCAGAGCTTTCACTTCAGAAATATCGGTGATCATATGGGTCTTCTTAGATTCTTTCCCTCTTTCAAAAGCACTCAAGCTTTGCTCGAGGTTGGCCAGAGCTTGGTCGGTAGCCGCGGTTGCCTCTTGGGCTTTTTGGACCTCTAAGCTGTGACTTAGAACACCAGTGAAGTATAACGTCCCATTCCCTGTGGTGTCTTTTGTGTATATCTCAGACTGGTGGGACTCGGGCGTGGAATGGAAATGTTGTGACTTGTTTGAGCCGTAGTAGAGGGTTTGGTGCTTTCCGAGGCGGATTCGGGCTGGTTGGTCGGCACGGAGACTCTCGATCAGCTCGTCAAGGGTACTCTGGGCGAGATTCAAACGCATTATCTGAGCAGGTTTGGCTCCGGTATCGTCTCCGGGGCCGTCTCTTAGCAGAGACAAGCCCCCCTCGGGAATTTGTAGGGTGGACATCAGGCCGGTACCAACGAGTGCGGTATGTAGAGAAGGACGGTCGGGCCGGCAAACGGAGACTGGTACAGGCAAGGCTGGATTCGAGGTCCGGGACAGGGACGGAGAGCAGTTGAAAGCTGCAGGTCATCGGCGGAGTATACGAGTGGGAGAATCGAGACAAGGATACGCCATGAATCAAGCAACGAACCGTCGAGAGGCTCAGGGAAGGTTTGCGTGCGAAAGGGCAGACCAGGGTATGAACACAGCCAGACCCATGGCAGAATCGTCTTGGAGCTAGGGTAGAAGAGGAGAAGGAAGGTGAGAGGAGAGAAGAGGAGAGTAGGAAGGGGAGAGGGCGAGATGAGATGAGATGATGCCGAAGAAACCAGGCCTGGGAAGCGTAAGGCGGAGCTGACCAGACAAGGCGGGTGGGGAGCAGCGGTATTCTGGTTTCCGGGCTGTATTATTGTCGTCGTTTGTACCAGAGAAGGCTATAAAAGGGAAATAATAAAGATAAATTATCTCTGAGGGTTTTTGATACTCCGACAGGTATTACCAATAATAATCGTGAAAGGGCTCCAGTAGTCCGTACCCATTTTGATTAATTTATGGTCTCGTTGCTTTACCTCTTTCGCCAGCCTGCAGCCTCCGAAGATGGCTGTCTCTTGCATTCAACTTTCCACCCTAAAACATTTTTTGAAAGAAATATTTGCCCATTGGATACCGTCTGGTCGCTCTGACCGTCTCAATCAACAATTCTGGTCTCTTTAATCTACTGGATTTTTCGGGAGATTGCAGAGGCAAGACGAATAATATTAGGAAGGGGGATGATAGTACAGCCACTAGTCTGAGAAACGGCGCGTTTAATGGGGTCAGTCGACTCAGTCGTGACCTCTTAAGTCATGCTGGTAGCACTAATCGCGTAGGGCAACCTAAGAACCTTGAAGACTATCCACGGGTCCCGGGGTCTTAGAAATCATGTCAGTCATGTCAGTCATGGTTGACCCGCATGCCAACAATGAGCTCTGTCATCCTGAGGCCTAGCCCTCAGGAACGATGGAAATTTCAAATACAGATCATGAATGACCTCCATTTTCTGGTCTTTCTGTCTTGAGCGTCTATTGACTGCCATTGTCCAAATTGGCTTTCATAGTATCAAGATCTGAGTGTTTGAGCGTGATCTGTCAGTCAGGTGGTCTCTTGGCCAGGCCCCCGGCCAGCCCCAGCCCCTGTAAGAGTTGTATGTAACGAGTAACAACTGTAACAACCCCCAACCTGTGCCACTCAAGGCTCCACTGCCCGGAAACTTAAGTGTGAACCACAAAATGTCACGGCGATCGATGAATGGACAGTATTGTACTTCAAAGCAGCCCTCTGAGCCAGTCCACCAACACGGTGTTTTTATCCTGAGAAGACTAAATGTGATCGAAGCCGACCTGGTTTTTCCCATTGATTGTATCAAATGCCAGTGAGTAAGCCGGAGAATGGGGAAGCAAGATTGGACACCATGTGCCTGAAGAACTTGGCAGTCGATAACGGCTTCGTATCCGAAGTTACGCCCGAGGAGCCTACGAACAGCCTTCAGGAAATTGGATACCGTTTGTTGATGGAGCCCTTGTATGCACTGGAGTCACAGAAGCACAGCATCTGTTCTAATTTCCGGTCGTTATCTTTGTGCTCTGTACGCCTAGTACTCTGTGGACTGGTATGTTATGAAAGTTGATGTGCGTGGTAGTTAATGAGAATGCGTGGTCCTTAGGAGCAAGTGTTTTCCCAAGCAATCCCCGCGCTAGACGCACCCGGTCATGAAGCTATGACATGCTCAGCCACGGCTTGACGATATTACTCCATGATGGGAACAGTGGCTATGAATATATGTACCAAGAGTAGATGCTGGATTATCTATGGACTCGGTACGAGCTGTCAAGACACAGATTGTGTTGTTGCAACGGCCCTGAGTATGACGGAGTATATACTGTAAGTCTCCAGTCCGAACAAACGCGAACGAACTTACTTGGGAGAAACCAACGCGAGAATCCAAGCTGGCGAAGGACTAATGCGAACCATGCAGACTTCAGACAGACAGCCGTTCGACACCGAGAATGTCGGGTATAATACCGAAATACATAACCACAATCGTCGCGGATCGCTCATCGACAGTAGATCACCCGCTGGCCGATTGACATTGCAAACATCACCTTCTACACAGCTTCTAAACACCTGAAGGCTCAAGACGTAGTAGCATCCCCCTCATCAACTTTGCGAGTTACAGTGCGGTATAGAACCGAGCCGTCGGGGGCCAAGGATAAAGCAGCCAGGGTCACCGTGGCATTAGCAGGTTAATGGCCCGAGTCCAAGAGTTCCAAATGCTGTCTTAGAATATACGATGGTATCGATCTGACAGCGAAACCCACTCTAACACCCTGCCTTTTGCCACCAGTAAGCCGGGTCTCCGTGCTGGCTCCTTATTTCATTTGGGTGTCCGTGTCGGCGGAACTGGTTATTGACGTTGCTGAACATTGCGCAGGGGCGATGATCGTCAGGACCGGTCGTCTCAGACCGAGATCTCCAGTAGATTGCTCAGACTCAGCAACGCCCGAAACGACTTTGCACGAAAATCTGGTTATTCAGACCAAAATCGCGCGGTCGACTCGAAGGAAAAGGAAAATTGATTGGACAGGATTGTTTCCCCCTCCTCATTCCTACAAGAAGTTAAGCTGTCACGTTACGAGCGTCAATTACGGCCGGCACGCTAAGTGAACGGGTGCACCCGACTGGAACTGGAAGTGGAGAAAAGGAGCGAGAGCGAAAGCAAGAGTGCAAAAAGCAATAACGCAGACAAAACCAGACTCCGCACAGCGAATAATTGGCTTTTGGGTGACTGGGAGAGGTGACGGACTACCAATTGGATTGGGAGTAGGACCTCCCTGCGATCGATCCGGTCATGTCGAAAGTGCACTGAAGGGATCTCAGTCAGAGACAGCGATAGACGTCGCCCAGTCTTCCACGCTGATCACTCATCATACACGAATGTCTTGTAACGTCAAGGCAGAAAGCCCGTTCCAACAAGGGGCCCGAAGGTAGTCTAAGTTGGGTGGATGACTAGGGACTGCGCACTGTGCACTTGCGGACGCACAATGATCTATCCTGTGCGTCGACCTTGGAGTACGAGTCGTCAATTCTCCAAAGAGCTGATGGAGATGAGAACAGTGAATCAACCGCTACGCTTTAGTGCATTGAGAGAGGAGACATCCCGCAGCGATGCAGGTCAGAGCCGGCTTTCGCGCGGTATTCTTCTTCGGGTGCCCGATCTAGCGGCTTCGCTTTTAGCTGAGCTATGACATGCTTCACGTGCACTGGCTCCTTTGCGCTTACTATACCTCCGTACTGCAGAATGGCATTATTGCTGCAAACAGCAACAATCCTATGGGCAAAATCCCTTAGCCAGACTACTGTAGATAAAATCTATAGTAGCTCCCTGCCACCTTAAGACCTCAGGTCATGAATCCGGATGCAATGCCACCGATGTCTCACAGCGTCCGTCTAAGCCTTATTCAGATCCCTGTACAACTGCAGGTGTACTTCGCAGCCACCTAGGTAATTAAGGGCTATTCTTAGCAGTGACTCTCCCTTTTCTGGATGAATTAGCCGCTCATCAGTCTAACCCAGTCTCAATACGCGGCCTTCAGCCCCAGACCGTGGGCCACAACCCAAGCAGTACTCGATCATTGTGAGGGTGTTCAGCCCCATTGATAGCTGACGATCCTGCGGCGTACAGCACATCATTGACTGCCTTATGGTAATAACCATGCATCCTACAGGATACTCATCCCCAACAGCGTGGTAAGTATTATTTCCTTGATGTAACGTTAGGTCGCTACTAACAACATGCCAACACATTACCGTATTCCAGGGTTCTTCAAGGCTAATACTTTACAGTACCTATTAAGGTAACCTGAACTACCCAAATGCAGGTGCCTTGCTTCACTGCTCTTAACTGGCCAACAGGCCAGGTCCCCAATCACTCAAGCGATACTCTGTAAATCTCCTGCAGGCGTGAGCATGCCGTGAAACCAGTTTTGGTCGCCTATTCGGCGTTACCTACTCGACGCTCCAAAACGTGCCCACGCCCATGTCCCGCCGGTGCTCGGTCGCCTTGGCTCGACTCGACTCGGCTCGACTCTTTCAAAACCAACAGTTTTAGGTAGGACACGACAGAGACGTGCGAGTCAAACGGTCCTATGGTGCAATGTGCGGTCTGGAAGTGAAAGCAGTGCTATACCATCCCAAGCTGGGGCTCCGATTCGCGCCCCGTACGGAAAACAAGATCTACACCTTGGCATCGGCCCCGTCTCCTATATGAGGTTAACGTGCTCGTGCCAGCCAAACGGATGGGCCCTTCCGCCTCATGGTAATCTTGATGTCCTGCCTACGGTGACGTTTCGGGCCTCGCTGACCTGGCCATTTATTCATGGGCTTCGGTTAGCTGCTTGAATTTGTATCTTCTGTATGCATTCGCGCATGCACTGCAGCCCGTTGTAAGGTACGCACGTACCTTCGTGACTATGTTGTGCTTTTGAAGACAACATAGGCGCTTGGTAATGAGTAAAATACAGAGTAGGTAAACGTGCTTTTAGTGATGGTTCAGGCTATTATTAGGTACTGGGACTTGCGGTCGGGTTGTCAATGGGTCTGGGTGGCCATAGGCTATTCAAAGTATATCAAAGTAGTCCGCCACACGAGTTATGTAGGGTCATAAGAGGCTTCCTGGACTGCTACCTGAAGACCCAGGTGCTTTATGAAACGATTCCTTGTTACTGCAATGGCCCGACGCAATAACAGCATGGCGATGGCTATGACAAAAGGCACAGAGGTCAGAAAAAAAGGTGTAAACGGTCATCCAAGTGAAATTTTAAACATGCCCCTAATATGCTAATAGAACAAAACGGATATCAGTACATGTCCCTCCTTTAGGCAGTGCAAGAATATATCGATCTAGCCCTCTACCTCTATACATCCCCCTGCTGATTTAACCAGTCACCTTGTAGATGGATTCGGCAAGGCGCTTGACGTTGCCCGTAGTGATACCAGCCACTGAGATACGGCCGTCCTTGGTGGCGTAGACGGAGTGCTATTATGCGTTAGAGACAGATGAGACATTGTGGTTAAGACGTGGTGCGTACCTCCTTGGCAAGAGCCTCCATCTGCTCGGGCTTGAGACCAGTGTAAGCAAACATGCCGATCTGTGAATGTTAGTATTGATGCGCTTCTTTGATTCCACAGAACTACGTACCTGGCTGGTGATGTGCGTCCAGTCGTGCTTGCTGCCAAGCTCTTCCAGGTTCTTCTTGAGAAGAGCACGCATCTCAATGATGCGGTCAGCCATGCCCTTAACCTCGCCGAGCCATTGCTTGTTAAGCGCAGGGTCATTCATGATAGTCGAGGCGACACGAGCACCGTGCACGGGAGGGTTGGAGTAGAAGGGACGAATGAGGATCTTGATCTGAGAGTCGACACGCTTCTTCTCCTCGGCGGATTCGCAGACGAGAGAGAAAGCACCGACACGCTCACCGTAGAGTCCCTGCAAATTGAGTTAACGCGCATGCCTTGAGGCAACCAGATAACTGAGCCTACCATGTTCTTGGCGAAACTTTGGCACAGAGCGATGTTGTGGCCCTGCTCAACGAAGTGTCGAGGCGCAAAGGCGTCGGTATCGGCGTTTCCACTGGCGAAGCCCTGGTAAGCCATGTCGAAGAAGGCAAAGTGGCCCTTCTCCTTCATTACGTTGCTAATCTGGCGCCACTGGTCCTGGGTAGGGTCGACACCGGTGGGGTTGTGAGCGCAAGCATGGAGAAGGATGATGCTGTTGTTGGGAGCAGCCTTGAGGTCCTCGACGAGACCCTCAAAGTCGAGGCCGATGGTGTCCTTGTTGTAGTAGCGGTACTTCTCAACCTCCAAGCCCGAGTCCTTGAAGACAGCGTTGTGGTTGGCCCAGCTGGGAGTAGGGAGATAGATCTTCTTTGCGCCGGGATAGAAACGCTGAAGGAAAGCGCCGCCGATCCTCAGAGCACCGGTACCAGAGATGGACTGGGTGATCACGAGACGGTCCTCCTTCAAAACGGGAGAGTCCGCTCCGTAGGCCAGCTGCGCGGCAGCCTTGGTGAACGAGGGGATACCGGTGATTCCAGCATATTCCTTATCGAAACGCGATGCAACAACCTTGTCCTCGGCGGCGCGGACGGAGGGCAGAACGTAGGGCTTACCCTGGTCGTCACCTGGTGTAAAAGAGCATAGATCAGCGACTGTTTATAATTGCAGGTTGGCAGACACGGCTATCAAGACAAGCCGAAGATCTGACAAAAAGAACGTTTTAGAGCTCGATTGGGGTTCCTTACGGTAGGCACCAACACCCAGGTTGATCTTTTCCTTGAAACTGTCGGCCTTGTAGGCCTCGGTGATACCAAGGATAGCGTCCTAAACGAGCCGCAATGTCAGAAAAAAAAATGCATCGTTTTGATGAATCTCGATGCGTCAAAGCCTTACAGGAGGACCCTGGGGAACATTGGACCAGGTGGAAGCACATCTGGCACCGGCAAACACGGAGCGCACGCTAGCATTGCGCGAGGCAGCCTGGCGGCTGGCGACTTTTAGAGTAGAAAGCATAGTGAAGAAAATTGGCTATTAATGGAGAAATGAAAAGAAAATCTGCGGCAGAAAAGGAGACCGAAAGTAAAGGGACAGAGAAAAAATAGATGTGCTAGGAGGATGATCGGTCAGCAAGGGAGCGATAAATAGCAACAGCAGCAGCCAGCTAGGGTGGCCGAGTCGGAGATGCTGCGTGATGTTTGTGTGAATGTTTTCTTTGACTCATGTGAGAGCGATGGGCCGATCACGGGTAAAAGCCAACACTCATCCGATCGCTGGTCCAGTCCCGATCTGGATCAGCTATTGTTCTTACAATTGTCAATTGAACCTAGATACTCAATATTATGACTACAATTGCTTCAGTCACTTCATTGTATTAAAATACATGATCTACTGATAACTCCACATCTCCGCGTGAGTATCTCCAGACTGACTCTGAGCACGGCGCTCTGGCCGGCGCTGAACTTTGAAGGCTGCCTCTCTGCGGTCGAGGTCGCGCCATTGTGGGCCGCTCTCGGTGAACTTTCTCGACAATTTCCCCTCACGGAATTCGGAGAGGATTTGGGGTAAACACGCGCTGACGCTGAGGGGTAACAAGTCCATGTCCTATTCTCACCGTATCTTTTCGCTCTTGGAGGTATTCAGACGGCCTACGTCGTGGCTCATGGGCTATACTGATTGTTTCACCTTTAAAAGCCCTCTTGGCCGCCATAACAGAAATCGAAGTCCCATACTAACTCTAAATTCAGATCCGTTTTGAAACCGGCTATCCATCTATTGAGATGTCCCGAGGCTGTCGGCTAGCTTGCCATCTCATTAGTTTATATCAAAGTTTCGAGTTTACACCAATGGCTTTGATGAGCGACAATCTTCTATATGCGAAACACCGCATGCATCAATGAGTTCAGCGAAATCAGCTACCGTCCATCCCATGGGGTACTGACGAAAAGGAGCTAAGCTTCTCGATCACAACCGATCCACCCGTCGTTTCTACATCCATCCAAGGAATCTAATATCAGTGGCAGGTGAGCCAAAATGATAAGTCCACGCTTGTCATCTTCGCTCCCTGCGTTTCTGGCAGTGAACAGCCGCCCCCGTTGACTAGATGGAAACGTTGGAATCTGAAAACGAGCAGGATGAAACAAAGGGAAAACAATTCGCATCTACTAGGCGCGGATTTTGGGGTTCTTGCGTGTCCAGTATAAGTAAAGGGAGGAAGACCATACGAAGAGGAATACTATTAGAACCGCTTCCAGGCCCCAGATCTAGGGCTACGCGCTGGGCTCTCATTAGACCAGAGCTAGAATCGAATAGGGGTTTTACTACGGTGCGACTTGTTGAAGAACAAGCAAAAATTTCGTTTTACTATGTATTATTATGTACTACCGCTAGTTCTTTTTACATATATATATATATATATATTATTTTTATTGCGGTGGACGGATAGATATTCATAGCATTATTGCTGATGGCCCTTCGTTGCCTGGGTATCTAACAGTGGATACACCGTAAGGCCGTAAGGGCTTTCTGAGCGCTTTGCTATTGATCGGTTAAATTACCCCACACCAAGGCTAAATATGAATATCAAGACTCGGGAGGGAAGCTGGACTTCCGAAACGTATTATCAGAGGGTCATGCGGACCGAATGCGGCTCCGGAACTGCCCGTAGTGAATACGGTCTAGGCTCCAGCTCAAATATCAGATGGTGAGCGGCAAGGATTAGCTCGTGCGGATAAAGACTCTGTTCTCAATCATCGGTCGAATATAGCATTGAGTATGCTATTGCCCAACCACACAGTAATAGAAGCACTTGTACTCGTGAAGGACTTAGCCCAAACGAACTCCAGCTTGACCCTTCTGCCGTGCAGTTGCCCCAACGGCGTTGTTCATACCAGTATGTTGACTGCTGTCAAGCGCACTCATAGCCTCGCGCTTCTTCTCCTCTTCGATCTTTTTCAACCTCTTCTCGGTCTTCATCTTGCCGCTTCCCTTTCCATGGAACTGATGACTCAGGTGCTTGAAGGCCTCCTTCTGGTTCATCTGGCGACCAAACTCATCAATGTACTTCAGCTGAACATCGGGCTTGTACTGTTCATTGAACTTCGCTGCCAATTGCCGGGCTTCCTCCTGGTCACGCTTAGTGTTCTCACGCCGCGCGTACTCTTCTCGTTCGCGTGCGGACATGCGGTCGAGTTTTCCTGATGCGCGGTCCCGCTCACGCTGTTGGCGAGCACGCCGTTCCGCTTCGGTTTCGAGCCGAGTCTTCTCCGCGATGAAACGGTTGCGATCGCGAAGGAGCGCGTTGGAGTCCGCAGCGTCTGTTGATTTCACTAGACCACGTTTCTTCAGCATGCCCAACGTAGCACCGAGACCTTGTGACAACGTAGTTTCCTCCTCCAAACCGGTGCCAGTAATGGGCGCTGTGGGTTGTGATTCTTCGCGCTTGATACGCTCTTTAAGATCTTCCTCATCCTCGATGTCGTTGTAAGATCTATTCATATCAATATCTCCTTCAATCTGAGGCTTTTCATCGTCTAGTTCCTCAGTTTTGGCGCGGGGGCCCACACTCGGCGAGGTCGTCCGACGTCGAGGCTCTGGCAAAACGGGCTTCTGTAGGTTTGAAACAAATTCGGAAGTCTCGTCGATTATCAAACCAGGCTCTTCTTCCGGTGTCTCGGTATCCATTGGAGTCTGAGATCCCTCCTCTCTGAGCTGTCTTGCAATATCTTCTGGTCGCGATTTCTGCCGCTTCTTAAGCGCAGCCCGCCTTTGTCGGGTCAAAAGAGCTTGCAAATCATCATCATCCACAAATGAAATGTTCTCATCTAGGGTCTTGCGAGGGGCTGGCGCCGGCGCCGGCGCGCCGTTGACGGCGTCAACCTCCATCGATGCGTCGTTCGACGTATCGACATTTTCTGTAGGTAGAGAAATCTCATCATTGTCAAGAGCAGACCTCTTTTTGGTAGTCTTCGCCTTCTTTTTTCTAGGCTTTTTTACCTTGATCTCGCTCACGTCCATGTAGTCAGAGGCAGGAGTTTCAGCTTCAAAGTCGAGGCTGATAACGTTCTTTTTGAGCTTCTCAGAAACTTCCTGTTGCCGCGCCTCTTGTTCCTCCACCGTAGATCCCTTGGCGTCCAGTGTAAAACGTTTCCGTTTCTTGCCGTCAATCTCTTCGTCGTATTGAGCTAGTATTCCAGTATTCTCCTCTGTCGGATCATATACGGGTTTTCGTTTCTTCAGCTCTAACCTCTCAGCAGCCTTCTCCTTATCTCGAAGACCGATATTTTCCAGTTCATCGCCTTCTTCTTCATTTTCATCGATAGTTGTGTCTTTGAGAGTGAGAACATGCTCCTCTCCTCCCCCGAAATCGTCAATCTCATGCCCGACCTTGATACCAGCAAGGTCGGAAGCTGTATACTCCGCCACACGTTGCCGTTCTTCTAGCTCCTCTGCTAGCTTGCGCGCCCGTTCTCGTTCAATCTTCTTCTGCTTCTTTTTCGCTTGCAGTAACCAAGTTTTTGTGTCCATATCCGCATCCACACTCTCTCCTAGCGTCTTCCCTTCGAGCTTCGCGTTGCGCTGTGCCAACTCGCGCGCCCGCTTTATGGCCGCGTTCCGCTCTTCGCGCTTCTTCTTCGCGTTGGCTTCATCTTGTAGTTTTTTCCAGTTCTCCGCGGCCGCTGCCTCGCGCGTCTCAATAGTGCTCGCCGGTTCTTCGTCGGGTGAGTCGTTGGATTCCTTGAACGAAGGGCTCGTAGCGTCGGCCCCGGGAACAGGTAAGGGCTTCAGGCCAAGGGCCGCGCGGATCTTGTTGTTCTGCTCTATGGAGATAGCGTCCGCCATTTTGCCCAACAAGGTAGTTTGCAATAACGAGAAGAGCTGGAATGATGTCGTCGGGGCCGCTATGTTAAAAGAACATGTCGGCGACGATGATACCAGCCGACAACTTGCCCAGCGCCTCATTACGTAAGATAGACCTCTCGGTAAGGTTTAGCGCCGGATGATGGGTTAGCGCCTACTTAGCGCTGGGTATAAAATCCGCTGCGTCGCAAATTTTCCTCTTTTTCTTTTTCTTTTCTCCTCATGAACAGAACACACACGGATCTGTGTTCGGCGATCCTGATCGCAGAAAGAGTTTACTCTTCTGTGTTTCGGTCGATTGCTGGACAGTTCGACGACCAAAGGAGGCACCCATTCTCTCGTTTGGTGTCCATTGTTTTCCGGTCGACAGATCTCAGATTAAATGTCGGCATTGGGTGGTTCACTTTGGTCTTGAGCTCCCTCATGGTGAGCTCGGCTGGGGTTCCTGGTGTCGACGGCGTCATATTCCTGTTCCCTTTGCCGATTTGGCCGTCGGCTGATGAGGTCAGGGAGAAACCATGGCTAGCCAACATTCTTTACCAAGATAGCTTTATATGTAGCATATTTCGTAGAGCTGTGCAGCACTCTGGTATGGTATTATCATTGATATCATATATGCCTTCTTGAACACCGTTTGCGAAGTACGAAAGTGACGAAAGCAAGGGTATATACATGAGCGGCTCACAAACTGTCCTTCCCCGGTGACCGCGTCTATCCGCGTCCACTTTGAGACGAGTTTCAAAGCAGCTTCAGATGGCCCGTCACTGTGTCAACTACACTTTTTGGCCCTAAGATACCCAACACCGTCCTGCTTCCGCTGGCGATCTGAGTGCGTCCAGCATCTTGTATAACCCGAGCGCAGAGCCCAAGACTGACGGCTTGCGCCTGCAACAATTGCATTTCCTCCTCCGATTTTATCTGTAGCGCAATCTTCGCTTGACCTTGCCGTTCCCAGCGACGCAGGATCGTAGAGGTAGATGGGTTCGCAACGAGATATTTGTAACAGGCAAGAGTTGCATGTGAACACTGGGCAGCGATTTTGCCTAATTCAGACAGCGGTTAGCATCCCGCTGGTGAGGGCAATTAAATGGCTACTAAAAAAGAGAGGTAAAAGTGCCATACCCTTCGTCATCCCCAGATCAGTCCTCACAACAAGCACCAATTTAACCTCCTCGGTATTGTTCTCAAAGTTTGCAAGTTCAGTTCCATCGCCTTCCTCTTCATCACTCTCCTCCTGTTCAGTATCATCTTCCTCATCCGAAGAGCCTCGGTGCGGCTTCACATTATAGCCATTTGGCCAGCCTTCTTTCTCTTTTGTTGAGAATAGTCCTAGCGACGCACCTTGGCCGATAAAGTAGCCAGCGATTCCGGAAACAATGGCTGTGGCGACGATGTAGGCCGTTGTCGATGGGTGCACGCGATCAAATTCTGTCATTTTGGATGGGGTGTGGTTTGTACTGTTTTGAGAGGAAGAATCAATTGGTGGAGCTTGTGCGAAGATATATCTGGGGCGGAAGTGACTTAGCTCCGCGGCGAAGATTTCACTATGACAAAATGTCAAACGCCAGCATCCAATTCATTTTACAACAATACCTAATGCTGTTAGGATCCAGGTCGATACCACCCTCCATACTAGGTAATTCATACAAGAAAGTCTCGGAGGCTTTGCATTGAAAATGTCCTGCGATGCGCATAGTACAGAGTGCTATTACTGTTTGCAGATAGTTAAGACAGGCCTTCTGCGAGAAGGTCCGGTATTTGGCGAAGAGCTTGTGGGTATTGACCCCTACAGATCTCCCTGCAGACCAATCGATATGATAAAAGGACCTACGTCTGAAGATTGATTCACTAACCTTTTGAGAATAATTTCTCGCATTTTCGAGGAGTTTTCCCCATGGCCAGTGTCTTTTCCAGTTGTAAAAAAACCGGCGGCGGCCGCCGCAGAGAGTGTGATAAGCCTGGGATCGCCTACTGCAGTGGATGGTTATGCATTGAACCATGTACCGATAAAGCAAGTGAAATAACCATGCGGGTGGGACACTGACTAGGGAACTAGTGAATCAAACCTGCCAGGAACCGATTTTGGTTTTTGCTGACCATCCCGACTTGGAGTGGTACTTTGGATGGCGCTTCAGAATATAGTCGACATACTGCTACCTGGGTTCAGGTTTCGACAAGGGCTTGTTTCTAGACCAGGAGTTATCCTGTTTGTACTTCGTACAGCTTGATCTATCAATTTGTTGTTTGTACTTTGTTCGACACTAAAAAAAAAAAAGAAAAAAAAAAAAAGAACCATGAGGCTAGGATGTCAAAATAACCAAAAGCCCCAACATGGTCCGATTGTCGGATCAGAGGGTACCGCTAGATTATATTATATACACCCTTGCCCATGGCACTGTAAAAAGGCAAACTTTCATGACAAAATCGTCTAAGCGCGTCGACCGGCAGGGGCGCCTGGGTTTCCAAGTCTGCGGCTCCTGTATAGAATTAGCAGCTGATAATGTCAACCGAAATGATCCAAAACTTACATCATCGTCCGGCTGGCCATGCTGATGACAATCATGAAGAGCCAGCTAGGAACAACGCCGAAGCCGTAAATGACGTAGCCCAGTGGTACCAGAAGGCCACACTGAGCGAGCCAGCCATCTGTTGGGTGGAAGGCACCTTCATAGGCGGGCTTGTTCTCGTAGGTCTTCTCGGCGTGTATTCTGTAGATGCTTTCAGGGGTCACAGTGGTTGAGTTCACGTAGACGATATGCAGGGGAGTAGACGGGCGCTCCCCAGTGACTTGAGCCTGGGGAACTTTGAAGTACCAGACGGATGGAGCGCCAGCAGACCAGGCGGAGCAGAGGAGCTGGTTAGATTCGCAATCGAGGTAGCCAAGGTTGGGCGAGGTTGGGTCAGCAGCGAAAAGGAGAACAGATTGCTGTTAGCGCGTGATTAGCCTCCACTATGTCCGTATGAACGTTTACGCTACATTGCACATTGCAAGTTAGTTTGGCGCGCTCACATTAAATGCCTCCTCGGCCTTGCCGCAACGGCCAAAGCAGGTCTTATTTCCACCGGTGATAAATACTAGCCAGTCCTGGGCATCCGCGGCCGGCTCCAGCAGCGATTGCCAGTTGGTTGCGTTGAAAGGTGTGACGGTCTTTTCCTGAATGACCTTTTTGGGCACTTCGGCTACCTTTTCGGCGACAGGGATAACGGGAGTCGCAGTAGGTAGATAGGACTTTGCTTTATTAAACCAACCCTGAACACGGTCTGCAAGAGGGACCTGCTCCTCAGCCACAGCAAGCGCTGGGAGGAGGGCGAGAAGGGGGATGAAGCGCATGATGCTAGAATAGGAGACACGTGGTAAGTATGAGCTTCAGCTGGCTATCGATGTCTGAGGAAAAACAAACCTGGGCTGAATGTAAGAGTAGCAGGCGCACTTTTGATGATGGATTGATTGAGATGGCCAGAGTACAGACAGCAGGCAGCTTGGGAACAGGTTAACTTGAGCTGGAGGCGACCAGATGGAAGAGCCACGACGGATGGAACGCGACAGCTGGCCTAAACCCGAAATGGTGGTCCGCGACTCGCACTTGCAGCTGGGGAGCGGGGAACCCAACACTCTAGAACTATAGATCTCGGTTACTCTCCTCCTAGGGAGCTTGCAAAGGATGGCGTTCAGAATTGAATTTCCTCCGAATTGACTCTATACCCAACAGACATTACACTGGCTGAATTGCAGACTGCCTAACGTGAAATTGCTCCATCGTTCTAACGTCGTGCTGATTATGTCATGTGTTTATTTGCTTTCCATCTCCTCTCAATGACCTTGCACACACTACATCCCAGGTCTTTTGTATCGGCGACTTGCGTACTATCGATGCATAATTGAGCAGAAGACGGTCTTCTTGTATATAAGTGTTACCTTGGACATATGCGCACACGCCTCTGCAGCATACTTGGGTCGACCGTTTCGCTGTAAGAATTGCTGCAACCGAGCTTCGTATACTCATGAACCTACTTGGTACTGAGCATTCAATCGCATTCTTGAAAGAACCTGGTGAAGCGTGCCGGCTGGTCTTCGGATACCCCTGGAGTTTGGGTTTCAACAGTGACTACAATGCCAATAATGGATCTACAGGCTGTAGCCGCCTCCTTCCTAATCTGATAATTAATGGCTCCTTCCTTATTCGTTGCACCGCCTAATATGGCTTCTACAGTTCCTGTTATGTGGTGATATTCAGAGCTGGAGAAATTTTCTTAGCTTACCACAGTGGAGCTACGGTTATCTGTTTCCTGATTATTGCTTGATATCACTTCCTTACATCTATTATGCGACGCCGAGAGAGCAATTGGTTCCCCTGGGACCTTTTGACACTTGCTTCCACTGTCGCGTGGTTGCCGGGTTATGCCCTTGGGGCTGTAGTGAGGAGGGGAATGAGCTTCGACTATGGTTCGTTTACTAGATTTCAGCGGTTATTATACATGTGCTCATGCATCCGTGCTTGTTTCTAGGTGCCACCCTGGCGAATGTTTCCATTGCTAACCACAACGTTACTGCCACGGCAAACTCGTCTAACCGGTTCTCTTCTGGAGACTTTCCCGTCTGTACCGACCTAGAAGGACCCTTTGTGCCATTCTGCCTCCCAGAGGATGGTGCAAATGTCCTGGTTGATACAAAGACTATGTGACGTGGAATGCTGACTTCTATCCTTTGAATGCAACAATCACAATCGAGCTAAGATATTCCGACTCGCCTGAAGGGACATCAGCCTTCACTTCTGATAAGACCGATAACAGCTATGGATATATCCCGCTTCATATGAGCAATGAGTGGCTTCAAGGCAAGCAAAACAATACATTGACTCTTTACATTATTGAGCTCGATTCTACCCTGGACCGAAGAGCGAGTGCCCGGCAGGGCCCAACGATCACACTTCGTCCCAAACCCGTGGAGCACTACAAACCATCTCCGCCACCACGTTTCAACAAGCTAGCACTGTGCATCGGTCTTCCTGTGAGTCTCGCTGTTGTGATCATCGTTGTGGTCACTCTGGTCTTCTCGATGCGGAAATCCAGAGAAACAATCGTGAATAGCGCGTTCTGGAGCCGAAAAAGGGGATACGGCATCGGAAAATCCAGGTCTCAACGTCTGAAAAGCGAGACAAAGGGAAGCGGTGACTCTGACGGCTCGATGGCTCCCAAAAGATATGCAAATGATCTCGAGACAGGCTTGCTTGAAAGGCCCGGCTCGAACAGGTATAAACATGATTATGAACTTAGTGGCAGCTCTCCTGGCAGGTATCCGTTCAGACGGGATGTGGCTAGGTTGAAGAGCTGGATTGCGTGATAAAACTCATAGCCAAGTGCTCTCTGTTGCTTAGAGAGCATGTTATGAAGAGAAGGAATCGGATTTACAGTTTTGGAGCCATTGTCTAACTCCAAAACGGCCAGTGGTCATGGAGAGCCTCAACACATTCTTTAAGATGCCCGTTACTAACTTGAGTCATGGATGTGAGCAGTCCCATTGCATAGGTAGTTCCTGCAGCAGGATTAGCATGTTTTATCTTTCGGGGTTTTCCCTTCCAGGAAAAGTCCAGTAAGTCTATGAAGCTTGTCATTACTCCCAAGTCTATAGTCTACATACGTTCCGTTACTTCGGACGCCCTCCGGTCATGACTCATAACAGGTCCGGACCGATTCGAGGTCTAACGGGATGATCTACAACCCAAAAGCATGATTTACAGGCTCTTACATATCACAAGAAACCAATGCCGAGACGACTTGAACGAGAAGCCCGGTAGTATCATGGAGTATTAGTTCTGCTAATGCGCAATTGTTACAATGCACTCGGCTTAAGAGTAAAAGTGTGACGTAGGCGCGTTAACACCAACACACAAGACAACATAATACGCCTTTAGCCTAGACATTCTCCGGTCGCAATTCAAAGGCATTGACAATAACGAAAATAATCATGAATGGGCTTAAGGCAACTGAAAGGTTGATTATCAATCGCGGGCTTTCTAGACACTTTCAACCGTCGTAATTTTCGGCCACTCTGGGCGTATGGATTGGTAAACTGGTTACAGAGCCGATGTCGGGGGCTTGAAGTGTGACTGCGCAAGAGGCGCTCACAAAGCACAATATGCACTCAGTATAAGCATCTGTATTGATTGTAAAATGAGATCAACAGAGAAGAATCCAGAGCTTCTGCTAAGAAGTAAGCACTACCAGTATGGAGCTTGTTTATTGCGGCAGAATCGTGGGAAGTCAGTTCTTATTCTGTGTATAATCCGGATATCCGCTCGTAAGTATAATACACAGCTATAGATGGCTTTCAAAGATTCGGCCACGGACGGAAGCCACAAATTCAACTCCTACAAAGTGCTCGATAGGGTAGGAATCAACATGCCAACGCATAGTGGCTGCAATGCCGACGAGACTGAGGGAGTGACTGATGGTCACGGTCCTGACCTCGAGGCGAAGCCACCAAGTAACGAACCTTGAAATGCAGGTTCCCCACAGTGGGAAAATTCCGAGGGCGCTCGGCGGGCGAAATTTTTCTTCGTTGCCGCTGGCGCTTGGATGGAGGAGTCATCATCGCCTGTGTCTTCATTGGAGATCGTCCGCCGCCCTCGAAATCCCCGCCCACTTTTCTTCCCTCCTAGGCCTATGACTCTTTTCTCTGCTTTCCTCAACCGCAGAGCATATAAACACCTGAATTTGCCCCTGGGCTTGACGGTTAGTATCCTCAACTTCTGCCATTTTCCATCAACCTTGTTAAGTCTAACTTGTCATTCAATTTTAGTTCTTATTTTCATATTTGCTCGCATCAAATATACAAACCTAACCCCACCACCATTCACACACAATGTGCCCTGGTGCAGACAATGAGCCCAATGGGCAAACAAACGGCGTCAACGGCCAGTCTAATGGTATTACTGTGAATATGCATTATCTACAGATTCAATGCTAATTTTTTTTCTTTCAAGGAGACCACCCCGGTTTCACCGCGGTTCAGACCCGCCAGAACCCTCATCCTTCCCGTAACCCCTACGGTCACAATGTCGGCGTGACTGATTTTTTGAGCAATGTCTCCCGCTTCAAGATCATCGAGAGTACTCTTCGTGAGGGCGAACAGTTCGCCAACGCTTTCTTTGATACCCAGAAGAAGATTGAAATTGCCAAGGCATTGGATGAGTTTGGAGTCGACTACGTGAGTCATCCAGTGTGTATTGGTTTGATGCCACTTACTGACGGCTGTTCGCTCTAGATTGAACTTACTAGCCCTTGTGCTTCTGAACAGTCAAGGCTTGACTGCGAAGCCATCTGCAAACTTGGCTTGAAGGCCAAGGTAAGTTCCCATTGGTAATGAGTCGGCGCATACACTGTCTAATGGGCCAAATAGATCCTCACTCATATTCGATGCCACATGGATGACGCTCGGGTCGCTGTCGAGACTGGTGTTGACGGAGTGTAAGAATTCTTCCACGTTTTCTAGCTGTCTTTAGTACTAATCAGGTGTACAGCGACGTCGTCATTGGAACTTCCTCGTATCTCCGCGAGCACTCTCACGGCAAGGACATGACCTACATTAAGAACACCGCCATCGAAGTTATTGAATTCGTCAAATCCAAGGGCATCGAAATCCGATTCTCCAGCGAGGACTCTTTCCGCTCCGACCTCGTCGACCTGCTTTCCATCTACTCAGCCGTCGACCAAGTTGGTGTGAACCGCGTTGGTATTGCAGACACTGTTGGCTGCGCTTCTCCTCGCCAGGTGTACGAGCTCATCCGTGTTCTGAGGGGAGTTGTGAGCTGTGACATTGAAACTCACTTCCACAACGACACTGGTTGCGCCATTGCCAATGCTTACTGTGCTCTCGAGGCTGGTGCTACTCACATTGATACCTCTGTCCTTGGTATTGGTGAGCGCAATGGTATTACTCCTCTTGGTGGTCTCATGGCTCGCATGATGGTCGCCGACCCCCAGTACGTCAAGAGCAAGTATAAGCTGGAGAAGCTTAAGGATATTGAGGACCTTGTCGCCGAGGCTGTTGAGGTCAACATTCCCTTCAACAACTACATCACCGGTTTCTGTGCCTTCACCCACAAGGCGGGTATCCACGCCAAGGCTATCCTGAACAACCCCAGCACCTACGAGATCATCAACCCCGCTGATTTCGGCATGTCAAGATATGTGCACTTCGCGTCTCGTCTAACAGGCTGGAACGCTATCAAGTCGCGTGCTCAACAGCTTAACGTCCACATGACTGACGATCAGTACAAGGAGTGCACGGCCAAGATCAAGGCTCTTGCTGACATCCGACCTATTGCTATTGATGATGCGGATAGCATCATCCGTGCTTATTACCGCAACCTTAGCTCCGGCGAGAACAAGCCCCTCATGGATCTGACTGCCGATGAGCACGCTCAGTTCCTCGCCAAGGAAAAGGAGCTTACCGAGAGTGGCACCGCTCTTTAAGGGCGTTCCGTTTCCTATTTTCAAAACGATCTATGCATATTTGCTTTGCGCTATGAGCTATTCCTGTTGGAATATGGTGAAATTTTTACATCTATTTATTTCTTTTCCCTAGAGCTTTGATCATATTCCCTGAGCGACTCCTTTTACGAAGTGAGACGTCGATCTTCCTTTGTCTTGTCATGATTGGTGTTTTTTATGTGGTCTGGGATATTTTAGTTTACCTTGGGGGTTCCTAAAAGTGTTATTTCTCCCTCAGCCATGAGCACGAGGTAAGAGTGGTCGGTGTTTGCGAGCTTTGATTTTTAAGTAAGCCCTGTATATAAGCTGTCTCGGCGATTACATTAAATGAAAGAGTCAAGAAACAAATACAATCATCTACAAATCATTTTTGGATTAGGCATGGACCGTTGAATCAATATACAATAGTGATATGACTTGGCAAAAATTTATACTAAGATATGACGGATAATCTTCGACGCGGGCGACGTCACGAGATTCCCTCCAGTCGGACGAGGTGGCATGTGGAACCTACAGCCGAGGTAGTGTAAGTGTGTGACGGTACCTTTGGCGCTTCGAGAAGCTCTGCTCTTCAATCAAAATTACTCCGCAGACAGCAACTACTATCATTGGGGCTAACAGTCACCAGTCACAATCGTCCCTGGCGTGCTTCCCGCACTTCGCTCATTCTATTTCCTTGACTCCGACATCCGAATCTCTCCACTTCACCACTTTCATCGTCTTATTCTTATCATCGAAGATTTCACCTATTCCATCCATACTCTTTGTCTTTGCTGAGTGAGGAGGAGTAATTGAGGATCACCGGAGGAAGAATGGCATCGTCTGTCGTGCCAGTCGCTTTGCAGAACAAACTGCTTGGCTATGGCAGAGCCCCCAGCGCCCAGCTGGCTGTTCTGAACCTGGACCTGTAAGTACAGGCTTCTCTGCGCCCTGAGGCCCTGGATGTTTGTTATCTAATATCGTTTCTATGCGCGTAGTGTTCGCAATATTGTATTTGCTCTATTCTTATTCCGCTACGTTCGAAAAACGTTCTACTCCCTGCGAGGCTACGGTTTCTTCGGCAGTATTCACAATGTCTACCTAGCCATTCGTTTATTTTTATACTCTATCTTTTTGCGGTTTCCCGGAGTCCGTGGACAGGTCGACAAACAAGTGACGGCTGCGATTGAGGGCCTAGAATCGAAACTCGTGGCAAACGGCCCCGGTGTTACACGATACCTGACTCTGCCCAAGGAAGGATGGACGCACGAGCAGGTTCGTGCGGAACTAGCTAAGCTTGGGAACATGGAGCATACCAGATGGGAGGATGGTCGCGTTAGCGGTGCCGTGTACCATGGTGGAAAGGACTTGCTCAAAATCCAGGCCGAGGCATTTGAGCAATTCGGCGTCGCAAATCCTATTCACCCTGATGTTTTTCCTGGTGTTCGGAAGATGGAAGCCGAGGTGGTTGCGATGGTAAATTATCCTTTTCAGATGATTGAGGACTGCGTCCAATGACTTACTGGGCTTGGCTTAGGTCCTTGCAATGTTTCACGGCCCTTCTGATGGCGCGGGGGTGACGACCAGCGGTGGTACTGAATCCATCCTCATGGCCTGTTTGGCCGCACGTAACAAGGCGCGCGCTGAAAGAGGCGTGACGGAACCTGAAATGTGAGCTCTCGAATCTTTCTCTTTTCTGGTATTCTGCTGACTCAAATAAAGGATCATTCCTGATACAGCTCATGCTGCGTTTATTAAGGCGTCTAGTTACTTTGGTATCAAGCTGCATCGTGTTCCTTGCCCAGCGCCAGACCACAAGGTCGACATCGCCAAGGTGCGCCGACTGATCAACTCCAACACCGTTCTGCTTGTTGGCTCTGCTCCAAACTTCCCCCATGGTATAGTTGACGACATTCCCGCTTTATCACGACTGGCCACACATTATAAGATTCCTCTGCACGTTGATTGCTGCTTGGGTTCATTTGTCATTGCGCTTCTGAAGAAAGCTGGGTTTCCGTCGCCTTACGAGGAGGAAGGCGGCTTCGATTTTCGCCAACCAGGCGTGACCAGCATTAGCGTCGACACCCACAAGTATGGCTTTGCACCTAAGGGTAACTCAGTCCTTCTGTACCGCAACAAGACGTACCGCAGCCACCAATACTTCATCTACCCTGACTGGTCTGGTGGTGTCTATGCGTCCCCTTCGGTTGCTGGGTCACGGCCTGGTGCGTTGATTGCGGGATGCTGGGCTAGTCTCATGAGCGTAGGCGAATCTGGCTATATCAAGAGTTGTCTTGATATAGTTAATGCGGCGAAGAAGTTTGAGTCAGCTATCAATGAGGACGCACGCCTTTCGCCAAATCTCCAAGTCGTTGGACAACCTATGGTCAGCGTTATAGCCTTCGAGAGTAAAAATGATGCCGTTGACATTTACGACATTGCCGATGACCTTTCGGCAAAGGGTTGGCATCTGAACGCCTTGCAATCTCCTCCGGCAATGCATGTCGCTTTCACAATTCCAACAGCTGCTGCTGTTGATACGCTCATTTCAGACTTGGTTGCGGTGGTCGAAAAGGAACTGGAGAAGGCGGAAGAGCGGAAGCGACAGGGCAAATCTTATGTCGTCAAACGCGGTGATACATCTGCTCTCTATGGCGTGGCTGGAAGTATGCCGGATAAAAGCATCGTCAGTCGCCTTGCAGAAGGCTTCCTAGACACCTTGTACAAAGCTTAGAAGGATCCTGGATGATTATAAAACCGTTGTCTGTTGATATGCGTGATCGGATCAGGGCCTTGCTGGACTTCACATAAGGGTATACGGTGTTCTGGTGTTTCTATTGATATCCTGTGGCCTCGGTGGCCTTGAAAGATTATTCTTACCATGCCGTTAGAGAAGACGAATGTCATCAAAATCTGAATGTTCGAGGACCTCATAAATAGTAGACGATAGACATATAGTACAGTGATATAGTAACATCGCTCAATGCAATCAGAGTAGCCGGCATCAATGTCCTCTTATCCCGCCCTCTCCTACATATGGCGCTGAAAATTCTTCCAGCCAGCCAAGATCATCGATGGTCGCAACCCAACTCCATGGTACCCAATTGAGAAAAGACATCTTAACATGCAAAAAAAAAAAAAGAAAACCAAAGACCCAAACAAGGCAAGCGAGAAATATAGGCTGTCTATTCTCCCCTCTTCTCAGTCCTCTCTATCGCCGCTGTTCTCTCGACATAATACCCTGGATCAGGCTTTCGCTCCAGATGCAGCTCTTGTTTCGTCAAATTTTTATCAACTTCCTGCACCTCAACCAGTTCCTTTACTTTCATGATCTGACCGGCTACCGACTGAGAGACGGGGTGGAAAACGGTGGCCATGCGCTTCTTTAGTCCGAGAGCCTTGAGCACGTCTGTTGTTCGGCGTGGGAGACCGATGGCGGAGCGGACGAGGGTGATGCGAAAGTAGCTCATCTCGAATTTGTTTTCTCCCTTTGGTTGTAGCTGGTCCTGGGTTACGGCGAGGAATGAAACGGTCGCTCGGCGGTTAAGTCCGCGCAATAGAAGATAGTGGAATCTGGCTGGAAATGGTGTGCTTATGAGTTGGTCAGATCGTGAGCAAGAGCAGCGGTAATTGCGGAGCGTAATCGGTTTCTGTGCAGCAGGGTTGACAGCAGACTGAGCCTAGGATATTGGTTCTCGCCGACAAACTGTTGAGTGATGCGACTGCTGCCCAGAAATTTTGTCTTTTCCTGTTCTGGTCGAGCTTCCAGGCGGAATGTCACGTGAAACGGCATACTGCCGGTCCCAGCTCGCCTGGAGACACGCAGCTCAAGCTAGCTAAACCCTATCGGAACGATGAATTGATGCCTATCTGATCTGATTGAACTTTCTTGCCATTCTGCTGGTATAGCACCTAACCAAGATGGCGCAAGGGGGAAATGCCGACAGAGCGGTGGCCATGCCCCGGTTAGAGGACCTCCTCCGACACCCGGAGGACCTCGACAAGATCAATGGACTGAAAGCCGAATACACACGCAAGAAAGCTGCGGTCGATGCGCAGCTCCGTGAGGGTCTTCGGGATCAGTTAGCATCCGTACAACGAAGCCTCAGCGCCCTCACGGAAGGCCAGCGCCAGGTATCAAAGACGAGGGATGAGCTACAGGGTATCGACAGACTATGCGCCGAGTCGCAGAACAGCGTTGATGACTTCTCGCGAATTGACCAGCTCGCTAAAATCCAGCGCAACTTTGAAGCTACTCTGATGATGAAGAAAGGACTGGAGAACTTTAGCTCTGATTTAGCGGAGATTGAGGAGCTTCTGAGGGAGGATGACGAGGATCTTGAGAACCAGCCTAATCTGCTGCGGACCCATATGCGGATATCTCGATTGCGGGACTTTCGAGATGAGGCCATGGATCAAGTTCGCAGGGCGCAGGACGCGAGTAACGAGGCCACCCTAGAAGAATATTTCCAAGGGCTGGATGCCGTAATCGATTGGTTTGATGACCATCTTGGGACGCTGTGTATGAACCTCATTCCGCTCGTGCAGAGTGATAACCCCAGCATGGTGGTTCGACTTGCGGTTGTGGTGGCGAACGAGGAGAAGAATGATGAGACCGTTAAGGCCTTGCAGGAGGCGCAGAAGGATCACCAGGATTTAGCTGGGCGGTTTAAGTCAATGAATGTTGGACCGAAGACCGTAAGGGGATACAAGGAAAAATTTATACAAGCGATCGAGTTCTACGCTCAAAATCAGTTCGAAGACACCAAGGAGAAATTCTTGGATGACCCGGAAGGTCTGGAGAAGAGTTTCCGATGGTTCTTTAACGACCTCTTCGTCGTGCAGCAGGGCATGCAGTCGTTGATGCCGAAGAAGTGGAAAATCTTCAAGACCTACACTGATATCTATCACCGCATGATGCACGATTTCCTGATTGAGATGGTCAACGACCCCGCATTACCAGCTGACAACCTGCTTGCGATCCTCCACTGGAGGGAAAAATACTACAAGAAGATGAAGAAGCTTGGCTGGCAGGCGTCTGACCTTGAGCTAGATATTCTGGATAACCGCGAACCTGATCTCATTCGGCGGTGGCAGAATGTCATTATTAACGCGGTAGAAGATTGGATGGATAAGATCACGGAGACGGACAGGAAGGCACTTACGGAGAGGATACCTGACTCACTTGATACTACAGCAGACGGCTACTTCCGCACTCAAACTCTTCCAGATATGTGGCGAATGCTGCACGAGCAGGTCACCGTGTCCAGCTCCTCCTCACGCCCCGACCTCTTGGAAGGTATTATGGATGCAATGTTCCGAGTGCTGAAGGCTCGCCAAAATGCCTGGCAGACCCTTCTCGAGGAAGAATGCGCTAAATACAAAGCACCCGGCGGTGAACAACTAGACGGGTTGCAACTGCTGCAAGACTGGCTTATAGCAGTAGCGAATGACCAGATTGCCTGCATTGACGACAATGACGAAACGGGACAATATGGGCACTTGACGCGGTTCCGACGTGATATCGAGCAGTACGTCGACCCGAAATACATGGCGTCCCGCGCAATTCCCGAGATTGATGCTTTACGAGATGGCTACGTCGATTTGAGTACCTACTGTATTTCGCAATTCGTGAACGTAATTTTCGCAGTCGACCTGCAGGGCACGATTCGCGATTTTTTTACCCAGAGATGGTATGGAGATTTCGCCGTGAAGCGAATCACTTCTACGTTCGACGATTACATGGCCGATTACTCGCCTGTCCTCCACCCCTCCCTCACAGACATCCTCGTCGAAGAACTCTCCGACGAACTCCTAGTCCGCTACCTCTCATCGGTCCGCAACAAGGGTGTAAAATTTCGCCGACAAACTGACCCCTACACCGACAAATTCAAGGACGACGTCCTCACAGTCTTTGCATTTTTCCAGAAATACCCGGACTCTTTTGCAGGCACCATCAAGCAGAAATGGCGGCTTGTCGACTGGTTGGTCCGGCTTCTTGAGGCAGAGAAAGGTCCTGCTGTGGTTAATGTCTATGAAGACTTCAAGAATGAGTACTGGGACCTGCAGCTCTCGTGGGTTGAAACAGTCCTTAGGGCACGGGATGACTTTGAGCGGAGTATGATTACTGCCGTCAAGACTAAGGCGGCTGAATTGTCTGTTGAACGGGGAATGGAGACTCTCATGAGTAGAGTTCGCTGACCTCGCTTGTTTGTGCGGTTGTGCCTTTAGCGTGGCGTTTGGAGTTGTATAGCATAACACCTGGACAAATAATCTACAATGTCTACAGGCTGTTGACATGATAGGCAGGGGTTACCAATCCACTTCTATGATACCAACAACGCTGCTATATAAATACCCGGCCAGCGACCGGCGTCGGGTCCCCTACGGTTCCCTGCTCGATTGTTCGGAAATGTAAGCTTCTCTCCGCCACAACTTTATACTTCTCCCCTAGCCTAGCGTTCATCCCACTCTGATCGGCCGCTGGGTCAAGTTTCTTTGCGCCCATTTCGCAAATGCAAATACCTTCAATAGGGAAGTTCCTCGCCCAGATGAACGGATAGCCTGTGTTCTGTCCTTCACTCAGAGTCAGCTGAGTTTCCTCATCGTCCTTTGGTGCATTCGCATCTGAGTGATCTCCGGCTGGGATGTCATCTCTATTGTCACAAATAGTCTCCGTATCACCGCGGGACTTGAACTGAGCAATGATTCCACCACTTGACCGCGGAATCGTCCTGTCACTATCTAGATAGAAGTTTCTATAATGTGAGAGGATGTCCCGCGCATCGAATGTATACCGATTACTGTGGGCATCCTTCTTTCCCGCGACATGGCTATTGCCTGGATTCTTCTTCCTTCCCCGGATGTAGATGGTGTTAACAATTGTAACGTGTAAGAGGAGCGGACGGGGTTTGAACTTTGTCTCGCTTTTATGCTCCGTTATTGTTGTAGACAAGGTGTTCGGGTGATCCTGGACTTGTTGACTTTGATCCTGATTTTCATGATCTCTCTGTGGTCTGGTCTTTCGCTTGTGCGTCCTTCTGGGCTCGGCTTTGTACTCTCCCTGCAGGAATCCAGCTTCCAAAAATTTGTCGCGTAATGCCTCGCAGAACAGGTAGAGACGAGATGTGGGGTCAACCGGCGCAGCATGCAGAACGGTCGCAGAGCGAGCACGTGGGAGAGCATGCATGGATTCCAATGAAATATTGAACGGTTCGGGTGCGGCGGATTTGACTTGAGAGTGTTCGTCTGTCAAGACAGGTCTGGGGGATTGACTTGTTAATAGGCTAGTATCGGCTGTTACCCCTTTCTCTTGTCCAGCGTTCTGAGTATTCTCCATTGCTAGGGACTCTCTCTTTCCAGTCTTGGACCGCGATCGCTGCCGCGCAGCACTTTCCTCCGCCTTGCGCATCAAGGCGACTAGATCCAGAGAGTAGAAGAACCGCAGCGCTTCGTCAAGGCGCTGCGGGTTAGGTAAACTCATGACCCCGAGAGTAAGATGGAGCGTACCCACAGGGCGTATAGCATCGTCCGGGATAAGTGGGCGATGCGCCTGTCGCTGCTCGTCTTCTTGCCCTTTTTCCAAGATCGAGAATGAAATTGGTGGGATCGAGGCTTTGAATGAGGATAATGAAGACTCTAATTGAGGAAGGGAGACAGAATTGACGAGAGGCAGACAGAGGAAGTGTGTTAGAGGCGGCCGCTTTGGTTTCGCGTTGGTTGAGTTCTTTGAGCCCTTGTGCTGCTTGTTCGTGATGTCCGTAGACATGATGACTGTGGTTTTGGCTGATGAATGGTATGCACGCAGAACGGGTCCCCTTCTTAGAGGCGAGAGGATCCTCATTCTTATATTCGGGAAGATACAAAAGTCATTGTAAATGGCAAGTAAGGACGAGGTTATTGTGGTAGATCAAAGTCACTATACCTATGAGTAGAACAAAAAGGCTTGGCGCGATCGACGATGATTTCATGCTCTTTTTAGTGCCGTGATGCCATCGATTCTGCCTCCGCTTCTCCTCCCGGCTCAGCTCAAGCTCAGCCTAAGCTCTCCACTCTCCATCCGTTTACATCTTCCTACCAAAACAGCTCAATTGACACAGAACATCTCACTCGCTCGCCCATCATGCTCACCAGCCGCGCAGCCCGCGCCCTTCTCTCTTCCTTCCCGTCCACTTTCGGGCTTCGCAGACTCGCAATAGCAGCTTCCGCCGCTTCGACCTTCCGTTTCCCAAACTCAACAAAGCTCGTTGCCAAATATCAACACCGCAACGGCTTTCATTCGACCCCGCAAATTCAAAAAGGCATCACCCCAGGCTCTCCTGACCCACCGGCACCGCAGCCAGAGTCCTCCGTGCGCGTCTCGGAACCGTCGCCGTTATCGAACCACCAATATCACGAGTACTCGGACCATTATCTGCATGTCGTACAAGCTAAAATTGAGGAAATGGAGGAAGACAGGTCGGATCTTGAAACTGACCTTAGCGTGAGTTGACCTATCTACATGACATTTCCATCCTGCCAAGCTTCGCGTGCTCGCTGCCCGTACTTGACGTTGCACAGATCGATTACGCTTTCATATCGTCCAAGCAGGGTATGCTGACCGGTTTGTGAAATATACAGGCCGGTATCCTCCATATCAATGTCGCCAACGTTGGAACATACGTCTTAAACAAACAACCCCCCATCAAGCAATTGTGGCTAAGTTCTCCGGTCTCCGGACCAAGGCAGTACGACTGGGTTGTGGAGGGAGATCAGATGCACGAGAAGCAGGAAACAAGACCATTCACAAACGGGCAGTGGGTGTGTTTGAGGGATAATTCGAACCTGACGGAACTGCTGAACAAGGAGTTGGGATTGAATTTGCCGAGAGATGTTTACAGCGAGGTTGACGAGTAGACCATTTTGAGTGTCTGTCCATTTGTATCGTGATGGATATGGTGATATTATACTACTTTTCAAGATAGGAACCAATTATGTCGGGGTAGATGTAGGATAAGGTATATTAGGCAGACTCTAAACAGATTTCTTGGCTTGACTGCAAGCAGTAGTAACTAACTGTGATATGAAGACGCGGTCTCAATTACCATGAATCCATGATCTGCTGCCCGATAAGGGTAGATACAACGACGTTCAGTC
The DNA here is from genome assembly GCF_000011425.1 of Aspergillus nidulans FGSC A4. NCBI lineage: Eukaryota > Fungi > Ascomycota > Eurotiomycetes > Eurotiales > Aspergillaceae > Aspergillus > Aspergillus nidulans. The sequence goes on along the minus strand of NC_066263.1, from coordinate 2,414,252 downwards.
AGTTCCTCCTACACGAGAGAGTCTATACCATGTTTTTCTGTCAGAAGGCAAATTCTTCGATGACATAAAGACAATTGAGATGGCTTCGAGTTATTGACCAATTCGACCTATCAAAATGCCATCGTGAATTAGGAGCCGGCGGTGCCAGATTTCGTTTCGATCCGAGGGACCAGTATCTTTCCCAGGGTGGTGGGACGACTTGGAGCCCAGCATCGTCTCACTAGATGCATGCAGTTGCCATAAGCTGTGGTATGGTGGGCGTGCAGTGGATGGGATGTTTTCGCTAGGTCTCAAACATTGCGATAACGTTTTCGATGTGGTGTCGTCTCATTGACGCCTGGGAACGAACAATCCAGTGCAGCATTTTCACAGCCTGTTGCAGAAGGATGATCATATCCCCTGAGCTATACTGCTTCCCTTCCCTAGTTGTACGGTTCCTTAAGCTTTGACCGAAACGCCTTCCGTCTCCTTCTTTTCTTCCTTGGGAAGATCAGACTATAGAAGTCAGTTCTGATCTCATAAACATATAATAGTATTTCTAAAGACCAACCTGATCGAATATAACCTTGATCATCAAGCTGCAGCTCGGACAAACTGCAATGTCCTCGCCATATCGAAGGTCGTCAATTGCGATTTCGAAGCGGTCGCCACATGGGCACGGGTAGTGATAAATTTGTAGGTTAGCGTCAAAGGTCATATCTTCAATCTCGATTTCATCGTAAATAGAGAGTGCCTCGTCAGCCATTTTTGTTTCCCGTCTGAACTGCCTGTTTTCCAGTTTCCAGTTGTGAGTCGAATGTATGGAGTAAACCAGTCGCATGCTTTTGGTAAAAAAAATTTGGCGGGGTGGTCACCTGACCAATCCGGGACCGAGGCTTCAGTGGGTATATACGAGGACTGGGGTACCAGCAGATCGAACTTGTTTACCACAATCTACCTTTGTAATCGCCGAATCTCCGACTTGATATCTTCAATCTGTTTAATCAGGTTTCCGTACTGGCGGATGAACCCAACAATAGGTCCAGGCTTTGCAGGACCGTTTATGGTGCTCGAATCCGCGTCTTCGTACGCTTTCAATTCATCCAGAACCAGGCGTCTTCTCTCCTCCAGCCGCTCTCGCGCATTGCGCAGGTGCTGAAAATAATGGGAAAGCGCAGCATTAACTTCGGGTGTGTGAATCGCGGCCAAAGCATCCAGTCTCATCACCCTATCAACATATAAGTGTTAGTCCGGTTACTGCCATCCTGTGAGTAGTAACGCAACCCTACCTCAGCTTGCCTTCAAGTCCACGCGCCACAGCCGCAAGGTGCTCTGCCTTAGCCTTCGTCGCACGCGCCATTGCGCCATGTTTCGTGCGTTCCAGGAGAGTTACAGTCCGCTCTAGTATCGCCGCTCGCATGGCAAGTACCTCTGCCGCCGTTCCGGCCATGCGCGTTCGACCCCCGGCGAGCTCAGATAACTGTAAATGGCGCAAATTTTGCAGTCGTTCACTCAGCTGAGGACCAAGAGGGTCCTGTCGCGCGGCCTTTGAACGGCATCGGACTTGCATCCGTGACCGGGAGCCTTCTGTTGACGTATTTGAAAGGGCTGCCTTGTTGCCCGCATTCGCGAGGGATCGAAGGTCATGCAAGGCGGACGCAAGGGATCGTGTAAAATGCGGCATGATGAAAGGCAGCTTTGCGTAGAATTTCTCAAAATCCGATGCCAGGAGCGTATCCACGTCCACTCCATCACGAGGGTCGCGGATCTGGTCGAGCTCGTTCGGCGAAGCTTCAAGGTATAGGCTGATGATAGCGAGGGGCTCACGACACTAATATAAAAAGAGACCTCAGATAAGTATTCCTACATATCAAGAGACAAGAGGGGCCTTCGTAGGCTCTGCTACCTCATCCGGCAGTTCGTTGTCAGGGTCCAACGCCAGTTGGCGCAGCATTTGCTTCTTTATTTGTTTCTTCGCGTTGCGCATACGGCAGCCTCTCAATTCCTACGTTTTACAAGTCAATATCAAACTTCAGGGTCTCTTTCTTGAATGCTGAGACCCATGCAAAGACCTACCATGATAATTTCCCTTCTTGCTGGTTGCGCATCGGTGGTGCGCGTTGAGCCATCGGGGTTTAGCAAAGAGGCAGTTAAATGTTGATGTAAGCGTTTGAAGAGCGGATTGTGCTCTAATATCGTCGGATCACACGGTGGGATCATTTTAGTAGTTGTCGCTTCGTGCCAGCGGTTTGGGGACAGTGGCTAAAATGCCGAGTTATTGTAGGCTTGATTTGAATCGGTGGACGGCGGTGAACTTGCCATGCCTCAGGTGCCGAGGTCAACGAGTCTCTAGTCTACGCTTTATATCTACTTCGGCAGGCCACATAAAAATACAAGCTTTATTTTCTTGCCTCCATCGCCACGTTCTTTCGTATAATCATACATGTTTCAGAGCTTGCTTTAACCGCTGAAGAAAGCAAGCAAAAAAGGATTCCCAAGCTGATCCGAAGAACCACCACGCCTTCCGCAAAGACGCAATGGATATTGATTGCAATGAGACAACCCGCAGGTAAGAAAGGACCCCTGCCAAACACCATTCTGCATGGAAGTACCGTGATTTGAATCAAAGAAAAGGACAAATGAGTCCGAGCAAACCCCCCCCGACGCGCTGAAAAAGTGAACGCTTATGTACAAGAAATTTCAACGCGCGATATGTGAATCAGATCCGGAGTCGTAAAAAAAGGTAAGGCAGATGAAAAACGTATGGAGAGTCGAGCTTAGCCGGCTGGCACCATGTGGCTTTTAGGGCGAAGACCGATCAATCCGTCAAGATGAGATTCAGAGAAAGAGGGAGGACAAAAAGTGCGAGCGAATTGATTATGCAACGCAGGTTGTGCGACTGGCCATCGAAGGTTTACTCTTCTTCGCTTTCTTCAGAATCATCCTCAGAGTCACCACTGCTATCATTGGCCTCGAGTGAAGGAACTGGTTCGGGAGAGCGACCGTGCCCACCCCCTTGGAAGCGTGAGAGGTTGCTTTCGAGCATATTAATCTGAGCTTCCTGTTCGTACTTGCTCATGGGCTTGTTCTTCTTCGGTTTGGGTGGTGCAGCATTGGGGGCAACTGGCGAGGAGGCCTCGTCCTCCTCAACTACATGAGGTGCGTTTTTCTTCACGAACTTGAGCAGCATCCAAAGAACATCATTGGGAAGTTCATCAATGTCGAGCTCAATTTCAGTCTCTTGTGTACCCTTCCAAAAACAGTCAGTTCATGATATGCGAGACCAGTTTGCTTGCGGGAAATATCATACCTTAAGAGCCGGAACGTTACTCTGAATGATCTTGAGTGCCTCCTGCATTTTCTTATCAGGAAGACTGCTGATTCCGTTTGAAATAATCTGTTTATCATGGTACGAGACATAGCGTGGTTTCTCGGGCTTCGATGACTTCCCGCCACCTTTCTTGTCTTTTCTGCCAGCGCCAGTAGCCCCAACCTTTTTGCTATCCTTCTTTTTCGACTTTGCCTTCTTCGGTGGAGTCTTCTTCTTCTTTTGGGTCATCGCTTCCAGCTGCTGAGACATATCGGCAATCTGTTGCTTCAGTCTGTTGATCGCTTCATCTTCCTCATCGTCACTCCCTTCCTCGTCTTCATCACTTTCTTCCGAGGATGAGGCTGCACTGTGTTGCTCCGGAGGAGGTTCGTGAGCTGCTAGATAACTTTCCTTCTGTGCCCATTTGGCATTGAAAACTTCCTCTAACTTCTCACCGGCCATGTAAATGGGATCGCCTTTAAGATTGAACTTGAAGCAATTCTTCATGATCTGGCGTATGTCCATCTCAAACTCTTTCGCATTCTCATACTGACCGGTATTAAGTTTGGAGCTGACAGTGGAAAGATCCATGGGCTTCTTAATGATGCTGTGGTATGTGGGAATGTTCAAGGCGACCGGGTCCACAGGGTAATAAAACGGGAAAGCATACGAGTAGTGTTTGGTCTTATGTAATTCATCGAGGACTTCTCGACAAAACTTTAGCTCCCATTGGAACTTCTTCTTTTTTGGCTTTGTTGAATATGGCAGGTCGCGCTTGGGAGGGTGGATGGAACGCTTGGGGCGGCCATCGGCATTCGTAGAATCTCTCCGAATAAGAGGCAGTCCCTCGGGTCCCAAGGCAAAAGTTGTAGCCTGGGGTGATCCACCTGTTGGACGTACTGCATTCGATCCAGCTGACGGCCGAGGATCTCGACGAGCGTTAGAGGTTTTGGACGACGCAGCTTTCTTAGGCTTCTTTTCCTCCACTTCGTCAGCCTTGGGCAGATTCAGCATCTGCTTCTCGAATGTGGCTTGGAGCCTTTTACCCTCAACGGAGACAATGTGATCGGGTCCATTGAAAACGTGCGCATTCCGAACCATAAGCTCAAAATCGTTGAAAACGCTCTGCGGTGACGTGTACACATTGTTCTTCAGTTTCTGTTCGATGGTACCCAAATCCATTGGCTCCTTGATGACGTCAAAATAAGTCGGAATAGCCATTTTGACGGGATCAACGGGCTCCTTGTAGAACCGCGCGTCGTGCAGACGCTTCAGACTTTGAATGGCTTTGACAAGGAACCTATGCTGTACCCTTGTGAGAGGGCCGTCACCATTTCCCGTAGTCATTGGTGTATCTGTGACTGGTGTTGGTAATTCCGGAGCCTTGAGTTCGGCGGATCCTTGAGTATCGATCTTCGTACGCTTCGCGGAAGGTTCATCGTTCGGTTCAACCTCGCGCTCCCTCGAGAGCTTCGTTGGTGAAGCGGGTGCATCCCGCATCTCCTGGTCAATAGCTGGCGAAGGTTGCGCGTTTGCTGCAGAGGAAACATCTACGGTGGAAGGTTTTTCGGGCTGCACAGCAGCATGGGGATGATGAGGAAGCTCGGTTTTGACCGCAGCAGTGCTTTGTGGTGACTGCACACCAGCTGGTGTAGCGGATGAATCTTGCGGGATGCTTTGCGACAAGGGTGTGGCCTTGGAGCTATTGTCGTCTGCACCAGCGCCGTTGGTCGGCTGTTTCGGCACGTTGCCAGGAGTGGCTGGTTTGTCATCTACCGCTGAGTTCCCAGCAACTGGTCCATCTTGTGCGATGCTGGTGGTTGTGGCTGGAGGCGCAGGTGACTTGGGAGGGGAAGCGGTGTTCACGATACCATTCTCCTGCCCAGAGGCATGACCATTCATACTAATATTCTTGGCATCTTTCTCAGTTGTTTTAGCTCCGTCGGTCGGCGGGATCGGAATGGAGTCAGTCACCGGAGGCTGTACACTGGGGAGGAAGTTAACACAACTGCGGCTCAACACGCTCTAAGAATAACGGGAGCACATACCCTGCGCGATCGAAGTCAGAAGATGAGTCTCCATTTGGCGACGGCGGCAGTTGAGGCTTTCCCTCTTTTAGAACAGAGGGTGCCTCAGGAGGCGGCGTCGCCATCAGGTTGTAGGTATAATCCAGGCCCTCCCGTCACAAGAGAGCGCAATACGAAAGTCTAACGGCGGCGAGGCGTGTAGCAGAAGCCGGGCCCAGTTATCGGGATTGGTTTAGAAAACGACAACAACAGATATCAACTGGATAGGTAAAGAGCGCGCTACCAGACTAACTGTATCGATTCGAAGCAGTGGCGAAAGATAAAACACCGATTAGATGACAGAAGACGCTAGAAGAATCGCTGACCTGGCAGTCACAGAGGTAGCGACGAGACGAGAGCGAGAAGGGAAGATACAGGACAGAATGGATGAGATGTGTTCGCAAGTCGGGAGTGGAGAATGCGACAAGAAAGAGGAATTTATCTTGCCAAGCAGCGCAGCCTCGTGGTCACGTGGACGGAAATGTATGACTCAGCGAAACCAAAGAGGGAAGGTGCAAATGAGGTCACGATAAGAGCAAGTTGAAAGGGACAACCGGCAGTTTCACGTGCCACAAGTGAGGCAATGAATAGCAGGCGATGCGACTGAATAAGAAACTTGAGATGGAGCACCCAAGGTTTTAGTCTTCCCTTTGCTGGTGAGAAAGAAATTTTAGGGGTATGTTGGCCGCTGTGGCTGATGAATCTTGACGCGAAATAGGACGCGCTAAGTTCTGAGGAGCCTGGGCTATGTGAATTATGAAGAAGGCGGTGGGAGGGATCCCTGGAGGAGACAGGGTTGAAAAAAGGGCGGTCAGGTAAAAAGACGGGTAAAAAGGAAATTCGCAGTCAGCTCCAGAAACAGAGACTGAGAAAATCAGCCTGGGAGCGGATTCCCTTAAGTACGGCGGCGCGTCGCGAACATTAAAAACTCCATCCGAGACGCTAGCCCAAACAATCCTAGCTCAAGCCATTCAGCAGGCCGTGATTGGTCGCCGGATGACGCGTTCTGTAGCTTGCTACTTGCTATTGGCTCCGGGCAACCTTATGAGTGGGTCTTGATACCAGATTCCCCTTTGTCGGAAACGCCTGGAAAACACGCAAAAGAAAAGGGACAAATCCCTCTGCAAGACGAGAAAATCATACAATCATCGTACCAGGACTTACAATCTTGTCAAAACCTGGATGGGAACTCGATATGTCCGTGAATGCGGTAGAGTCACCACTTGTGCTACCGAGAGGAAGTGAGAACGAAATGACATACCTAAATATGTTAGGCAATCATGGTGGGATTTGCATACAAGCAGTCATCTTGCGTTTGGTTGCGAAGCCCAGGCCCGAGCATAGCGATTGTTACCTGCTCCAGGGGCGGTATGCATGTGGTAACTGCTGATCCGCTGATTCCGTACCCCAGGGTTCAGCCCTGAACCCTCCCTTGCATCGGATGTGGCCTAGCGTGTAGCGTTGAAGGTGCAATCAATCCGTACCCTGCTTGTACTCTGTCATGGCCTCCTTGTAGATAATATGATGGATGTCGAAAAGAATTAAACCCAAGGTCGCTGATAAATAGAGAACCTAGACATGCTTTTTCCATACCAGACTCAGACTCTAGGTATCCGGGTCGCAGAAGAGCGTGAATAACAGGAACTGCAGCAACAATACAGCTCCTGTTTGGGGCTAAATGCAGCTCGCATTGTAAGCAACATCAGGCAACGAATTTCAGTGAATTCTAGGCTTAGCTTGCAAAAAAGGTGGCTGTTGCGAGTGGTGCTGGCATGATTGCGGCGAGGCATCTGCCGGTTATTCATTAGAGAGTCATTATTAAAGCAGTGCATTCGCCAGCAGCAGACAGCTAAGTGCACAAGTACTTGCTGCTAATCACATAGAAAGAGATGAATGGTTTATGGACTCATAAGTAGAGCATGAATATACAGTAGAAAGCTATATGATTAGATAAGACAAATTCGGCTTAGACTAAACCAAACTAGGAAAAGCGCATATAGCGGGCGACCAGGCTTTACAGAACTTTTTTTCTTTCCTTGCTACAAGAGAGACGGCCGACTACCATTAGCATCCAACGTCTAGGTGTCGCTCCCAGTCGAAGCTAAGCTAGAACTATTGTTTCGCCAACTGGGGCTCTTGAATGGTCTTCGTTCTTCATTGTTTCAAGTTTATCGTGCATAGACTCGATTGAGGATGGCCAAAAAGTCAAACCAAAAGCCTGCCTCGAAGACCTCTTCCGCGGCGGCTCTCGCAGTCGCGGACTCTACAAACACAGGAAATAAGTCATCGATACTGAGGGCGGCCTTCGCCCCTTCTGGCTTTCAATTGGCCTTGTTCGCATCCGTGATCCAGGGTCTTGAAGGTCAAAATCTTCGCATTCACGATACAAACACCGGCCGGTTACAATGCGAGCATGTTTTGGGCCCGAAGGAACTAGTAACGTCGTTGGACTGGGGTCATTACTATGGCCGACGAGATCAGTCAAAGAGGAAGAGAAAGCGCCCTTCCGACGTTAATGGGACAGCCGAACTCGACCAAGGCGATGTAGTGGTTGCCTTCGGTACCAACGCGTCTGATATCCGCATGTTCTCGCCTGCCGAAGATAAGATTGTCGGAACTCTTGCCGGTGGGCATACAGGAGGAGTAAAGGACTTCAAGTTTACAGCAGATAGGCCTCAGGAAGGTTGGAGTATCGGTGGGGACAACAAGCTGGTACAGTGGGATCTTGTCACCGGCCAAAGGACAAGGTAAGGGTTGCCTGATATGACGAGCTGCTATTAAGCTAACTGAAATAAAAGAGTGATCAGCCTTTCTACTACCTCTGCATTCACTACTCTGTCCCGCCCGCTCGCCTCTAACCCGCCTGTCATCTGTGCATCTCAAACACCCCACATTGTGAATCTCGAAGATGAATCTCCTATCAAGTTTCCTGCGATGCGAAACTCAATAAAGACAATCATCACATCCTCGACAAGCTCCATCTCTGATGGGCTGTTCCTAGCATCGGATAATGATCGGTATATAAACGTCTTCGACCCGAAAAGCGGACAGCTTACGATGAACCTTGTGGCTGAAAAAGAAGTAACTTCACTATCGATATATAAGACGCAGGGTACGGAAGCCAAACTAGCGCTGGAGAAACAAGTTCTTGCGGCTGTTACTCAAGATGGTACTATTGAACTCTTTGCGCGGCCATTCGTCCGACCTCAGGGCCTTGAAGGATCAAAAGGTTCCAGTCTGAAGGCGCGATCTATGCAAATGACGAGGCGAGCGGAGGCCTCGCTCAGAATAATTAAGGCCTCTGAGTCGGACGATTTAGTTCCTGTCGTTGCCGTGTCGTTCCAGGGTCCTGACCTGCTCGTTGCATGGGCACAGGGAGGTATCATTCCATTATTCGAGCGAGTAAGGTGGCTTAACGAGGAAACCGACGAGCTGGCTTTTACGGGCGTGAAGACTATTTCGAAGACCAAATCTAGCTCCATCCTTCAATCAGCGACGACTAACGGAATGAAGAATGCAAACGAAAGCCACGTCAATGAGAAGAAGATAGTCGTCGAGCAAGGTGATCTTGCTGATGACGACGTCAACATGGAGGACTCCAAACAAGATGCGGTTTCTGAAGATGAGAGCGAAGTGGACTCCGAAAACGATGACGGATTCAAGCAACAGAGGGAACCAGCTGCGCAGGACGAGGAAAAGGCCGGGAGCGACGTGGAAATGCAGAACGCTGCAGAATCAGGTGCGGAAAATGAGGACGAAGATGACGAAGAAGAGACGGGTGCTGAGCCATCTTTCGGAGAACTCATGAGAGCACACGCTGCCGAAGAAATCGACGTCGAAGCCGAACTAGAAGACGATGTGCACACGCGGTCCCTCATCCCCGGAAAGCCTATCACAACAGTCCAGCAAATCCCCTCCGGAGTCTCCCTCTCTACCGTCCTCTCACAGTCCCTCAAGACAAATGACAACGACATGTTGGAAGCCTGCTTTCACACGGGCGACTCCGGCACCATCCGCACCACCATCCAACGTCTCGATTCTCCCCTGGCTGCAACCCTTTTGCAAAGACTTGCCGAGCGCCTCTCCGCCCGCCCTGGTCGATATGGCCACTTGCTTGTCTGGGTACAATGGACTTGTATCGCGCACGGAGGAGCCTTGGCAGGAAACAAGGATCTCCTCAAGCAGATGTCCACTCTATTCAAAGTAATGGACCAGCGCTCCTCAACCCTCTCCTCTCTTCTCTTGCTCAAGGGCAAACTAGACATGTTAGACGCCCAGCTTGGCCTCCGCCAGTCGCTCCGCGAAAACGCAGACCACATGGACAGCGAAGACGAGGAGAATGTAATCTACGTTGAAGGCTATGATGAGGACGAGGTTGAAGATAGCGACGCTGAGGCAACAAAGAACATTGACACGCCCCGGACAAAGGCAATTCGCGACCAGACCGATATCTCCATGATCGACGAAGACGAAGATGCAGGAAGCGAGGACGACGAAGAAGACGAGGAAGAAGAAGACGAAGAAGGCCCTAGCGCCATTTTCGACGTCGAAGCTGAAGAGTCCGCCGGCTCTTCAGATGCCGAGGAATCCCCTAATGACGACGAGGACGATGATGAAGATGAGGATGCGGACAGCGCCGGGTCCATTGCGGATTTCATCGCGGATACGGAGGACGACGACTCAGAGGTAGATAATCTCTCGCGGCCTCCACCGTCAAAGAAGGCCAGGTTAAGCCAAGGAGGTAGAAAAGGGAAGAAACAGGCTGGGTCAGGAAGGAAATAGACTACTTTCAATCCCTAGATTTATACCCTGTTCTATTTTTCTCTTGCGGAGAGCACTTTGGATCGTTGTTGGCTTCCTCCGCCGTTCCTGTTTTTCATTATCCGATGTGCGCACAAAAAAGTATAGGGAGAAGGCATCTACATTTTTTTTTCTATTTTCTCTCTGTCTCCATCCAGTTGTTCTATATTCAAATTCTCTAAATCTGGAACGGGTGGGAAAGATCCTGATTTCTGGGCATAGATCCTACGACTGTTCTGAGCTTCTGCGTTTGACCCACATGCTTGCATATATTGTACCAGCTTCGTACTGTACACCACAACTGAATACCTGTTCTATCGCAAAGAGTGTGAAATAATTCAATTTCTTGATTCGACAACGCCTGGGGTGGTCTCGCCCTTGGAATTAGGCCACAAATGAAGGGCAGGCATGAGTCTTCCTAAGAATAGACTGACCCGTGACGTCTCCTTAACAACGATTTCAATAAAAATAGTCCTAATACTCCCCTGATACTCCCAAGCTGACCCTAACGAATAATCTCTCGCCCCGGATTCTCAAGCCCTTCCAGCCCTTCGAGAATTTCACTACCTCCATACGGGCCGGACGTTGAGGATTTATGACTGGCCGAGCTACTCCATACCTCATGGAATTTGACGCTTTGGTCACTGGATGCTACAATAATGCACCCTTCTTCCACTGTGCGTGAGCACCACAGGCCGCCTTCTTTGGCCCTGGGACGCACCACTCCCCTCCCCGTCAGACGCCGAGTTACCCTTGCTCTGTCTTCTCGCGCTTGGTTACCCTGGGCTTGCGAAGTGGAACTTGAGGCTTCTTCGGGTATATCTAAGTCGTCGACAATATATGTGGGAGGCCTTCCAGGGTAGCTAACAGCACAAAGTGCGCGTCCGCAATCGACAACAGTATCGTTGGAGGGTCTATCCCAGCTAGTACCATGAGGCCCCCAGGGTATTGCTGCAATCTGTTCACAGCTCGGCCATGCAAAGATAGCTATTCGAAACGGATGTTCCGGTTGCGCGAACCCAAACGTTGCAACCAGCTCTCTTCGCGTTTTACTCCAGATAAGACTAGTGACCTGAGCGTACACGTTGATGGTAGCCAAACATGCACCTGAGGGAGTATGAAAGAAATGAATAGCCCGGTCGTTGGAGCCCCCTCCAGTGGCTAATAAAGATGGCTGCCACGGAGCAAACGCAATAGCCTTAACGGCTGCGGCATGGGTCAATCTATGCTTTTGGCGATTTGCTGGGACAAAGACAGTTCGGTCACCTCCGGAAACGACTGATCCGGTATGGGTCAAGACTGAAGGAAGAGAAGATGACAACGATCTTGTGCGAGAAGAAGTCCATGTTGGAAGCAAATTGCTCAGCAAATTACGCTGATTAAATAGCCGTCGGCTAGCATTTGCAGCAAAACAAGTAAACGAATTGGGGCAATTGATGCCTTCAGGATGGCAATTCTGATGTGGCAAGCACGTTCTAGAAGAAACACCAAGCTCCCGCGCAGGGATGATGTTCGAGAGTTCGAATAATAAGCAGGCGTTGTCATTGCCGCCAGTAGCCAGATAGGCCCCGTCTGGTGACCATGCGATGCCGCATATCTGCTGCGTATGAGCTGATATCTTGGCGAGCAGGGTGACTCTACCATGCCAGCCAAACCGGTCTCTTGCTTCCTCATCTGGCCATTCTACCGAGTAGTACCAAATATTTCCAAGATCATCTCCCACTGCAAGATCTTCTGCATCCACTTCAGTGTCTTCAAACCTTTCTGAAACCCTTCTTGACTTTGTCTGTTTAAACGCAACGCACGTAATAGTGCTTGAATGGCTGATTTCGAAGCGCACATCCGAGTCGAATGTGCTCCACAAGCTCAGCATGCCGGACTTCCTACCCACAGCCAAAATACTTCTACCGCCATTCTCGGACGAGAATGACAGAGATGTCACATAATTCGAGGGGTCATGTTCCCCGAGTGGCGGATGCTGCACGCCGAAAGCCTCAGACCATAGGTAAACGCGGTGCCCTAATCCAACAGCAAGAGTCCCAGCGATGCTGGAGTATGCCAACGTCGAACAGTAGAAGTCGTCACGCAGGAGAGGAGCATCCAGAGTTCGAAAGGGAAGACTCGGAACTATAGTGTTTTTATCCTTTTTCGAACTGGGTTCCCCTTTTGTTTCAGTTTATGTCAGCTCCTTCCATTCCTGTGGTGAAGGAGATGGAGAAATCAATGCGAGAAATACATTGACAGCAGTCTTACGCTATACAGAAGTCATGGTGTTTTATGGGTTTGAAATACATGAAAGTTAAGAGAAGGAAGTCGACGAAGGGCCATTCTGCTGCCTGAGATTGCTCATATGCCGAAAGAAGAGGACAAAGATGGAAAGTGAGTATGGATGAGACCGCTTGTCTTCCTACTCGGAAGAAAAGAAATTTGAGACTTACATTGACCGCGCTCTACCCTCCTCCAAGCATTGTCTTTCCATACCAGTGGTGAGAGTCGATCGAACGCTGGAGATGATGGGCTTGGTAGAGGGTCAGATATCGACATGAGCTTGGAGTTGCTGAGGACTTTCGATGCAGTATCAATCTCCAGTGCAAGAGCAATCCTAGACTCATATGTCAAGCGGTCCTCTGTTGAAGAGCGAGTCTGTGGCAGAAACTTGGCTGTATACATGGGAGCTGTGGTTCCACTAGCAAATATGCTCCTACGGCCATCTGGAGAGACGGTTGACCGTCTACCTAGAGCAGCTGATGTTCCACCAACGGTCCAAATTGCCCCGTTGCTAACTCGTCTCGTCCCATCTCTGGTCCCAGTTGAGACTGATCTTCCGGATACAGTTGAGTCACCCACAAGATGAGGTCCAAAGTGTGGGCTAAAGACACGGCCGGGTCTTGTAGCACTCTTTGTTCTTCGAATTTTCTTTGGTGTGAAAGGGTCCTCTCCTGGTGAGCGGCGGCGGAAGAGCTTTTCCTCGGGTGACAGATCTTGGGGGTCCTTTCCAACCCTATATGGGGTAGATGGGGCGTCAATCGGCTCTCGCAATGGGACAAACCTGTCCGGTGAAGCTGAAGCTTTTATATCGCTCCGCACAGCTGCGATCCGTCGGCCGCCTCTCACCTTCCCTCGGCCACGATCAGGGCAACCCTGTAGCTTGAAGATGTCTGGCTGAAGCGTTGATGGGCCAATTAAGTAGTCGAAGTATTCCAGTCTTATATCCCTCGAGGCGGCAGTTGAGCCAGGCGATATTGTTGAATCGTGCTCTGTAGAATCCGACATCAGGGCTAGAAATGGCCGGTGATGAGAACGTTCAATGGTGTATCAAATATGTTGAGTTCAACGCATTGTAGATGCGATCATTGTCAAACCCACGTTGGTAGTCCCAGCGAATGGCAGGCCCAACTGGAAACAATAAGTGCGGAATCAGTTGGAGGCTGTGGTTATGTACTTGAAGTCAACAATATATCCAAATGAACGGACCGGGTTGGTAAGCTGAATAGAGTCTCCTGCCGCCGGATATAAGACTACCAGATTACGGACACCACGGGACTCTTATTCGCTGCTAAGAGTTGGAATGATGGAACAGAAAAGGGACGACGTGAAGCTATGTTGAGTGGCAGCTGCTTGTATTGACAGACAACACGTGACTCGCTTGATCGGGAAGCTGCCTACTCAGCCCAGGTGAGGTCTCGAGCTTGCTCTACCACTCTTCTCACCGACACCTTCCGACACCGCTCGGGTCAAGTACCATTTATAGGAGTGGAAGAGCGTGATTTGTGGCACAGGCAAGATAGTAGCCCGTGTTTAATATGGCTAGTGTAATTGTCCCTTTCATGGATAGACTTGGCCATGGTTAACGGTCGTTCGACAGCATGGCATTCCCCGTCACAGCTCACTTGAAGCGACTGGTGAAACCCGCCAGCAGGAGCTCCGCAAAATCGAGACATATCGCCAACTGGAATATGTCGTTCGCGAGGAGGTAGATTGTGAAAGACTTTGTTGCTTGGGATAGATGCAGCCCGCTAATCAAGCGGAGTAGATCATGAATCGCAAATACACGCCGGAGACATTACAGAAGTTATCTGAATTGCTCAAAAAGAATCCCGAGTACTATACCATGTGGAATTACCGCCGCCGAGTGCTTCTGCATGAGTTTTCACAGGCAGTTCCCGAGCTTCCATCGGAGACCGATATCGAACGCATCACGACCCTAATCCAAACGGATTTGCAGTTTCTGATCCCCCTTCTCCGTAGCTTTCCCAAATGCTATTGGATTTGGAACTATCGACTGTGGCTTCTTGACGAAGCCAAGCGTCTTCTTCCCAAGGCCATCGCCCGTAAAGTATGGCAGCAAGAGCTTGCCCTTGTAGGCAAGATGCTCAATTTGGACAGCCGCAACTTTCATGGTTGGGGATACCGACGCTTTGTGGTAGAGACCTTGGAGAGACTTTCTTCGGATGAAGAGAATGAGAAGAGCCTAACGGAATCGGAATTTGAATACGCAAAGAAAATGATCGGCACCAACCTCTCCAACTTCTCTGCCTGGCATTACCGTACTAAACTTATCCAGCGGTTACTGAGCGAGAAGTCGGCCAGCGACGAAGAGCGCAAACAGATTCTTGACGACGGTACGTAATGACCTTCCATGTTGATCGAAAAAAGCAAAGACAATAAAGTGAGACTCGCGACTGACGAGCGTTGTGCGTACAGAGCTGGAACTTATTCATCGCGCCTTGTGCGATCCTTATGATCAGTCATTATGGTTCTATCACCAGAACTTGATGTGTACCTTTGATCCAACTAAGTCAAGCCATACAATGACACCGAATTTGACTAAGACAGAGCGATTGAACTATATCCGCGGGGAGATCGAGAAGATCCAGGAGATGCTAGATGGGGCGGAAGACTGCAAGTATCTATACCAGGCGCTTATAGACTGTACCTCACTGGAGGCTAGGGTGGAAGAAACAACGCTAAATGAGGACCAGAAGACGCGGGTATTAGACTGGCTGTCCGAATTGAAGAAGCTGGATCCCCTGCGGGCAGGACGGTGGCTAGAGTTGGAACAGTCACTCTGCAGCTGAAATAAGAACTCCTCCCTTGCCTCATGAGTGGGCCTAGTATGAGTGGACGAAGAACTGGACTCGTCAGAGGCCGCTTCCTTGCCATGATAACTTATATGTACCTTTCCCTTGAACGAGTGAGAACAAGGAAGAATGATAAAAGCCTGCTTCGACTAGAATCAAGGTGAACCCCACTGGTGATTGCCGTGCAGGTAGGTATGCGTGTTCGCTCCAGCCAAGATCAGGATGCCGCAGTGCTGTTACAGGCGGTTCTGCGATCTGAGTGCCTGCGAATGAGGCCAGCCATAGCATAGATTGCGTCTGTATACAGAAGAGGGTGGAAAAGAGAGATGTAGATACTAGAGCGATGCCAAGCTTTCCCCAGCTGTGCTATGAAGACTAATAATTGGCCTCAGGAGCACAACTGGTACTCTTCTTCCACCAACGCCCCTCCTTTGCATTGCATATTGTTGCTCATTCTTGTCTGTTTCAGAATCCCTGCTTCTTTTTTTTTTTTTGCGTTGGGTAATTCAACTACGGCTAGAATTTCGTTCTACCTCTGTTCTGCGCTCATTCCAAACATCCGCCCCTCAAGCCGCTTCTTTCCCTCTCCTTCCCATCTCTCGGCTTCCTCAGAAACCCCTGCCATGGAATAGGCGTTCTCGAGAGCGTCGTCTGTTTAAGTACCTGCGCGTTACCTTCTTATCGATTTCAGTTGGAATCTGAACCGCGATTGTATCTATCTGACCCTGGTGGTCACCCATCAACATGTCCGCAGGAACAGAGAACAGAGACTACGAAGGGGTACGTGTGTTATTCATTCCTACTTAATGCGTTGCCAGGAAGACTCACCGGGTTATATCATGATTAGGACTCCTTCCATGACTCTTCGGAAGCCCCAAATGCCGTTAATAACCTTTCCCTCTCGATCCCTCAGAGCGCTTCGACTCGATCCCTGACGGACAGCCCCCCGAGCGCTTCTAATGCAACATCACCGCAGTTCACAGAGGCAACCCAGCTCCCACGAACCCCTGACGACGATAGTAAGACTGATGATGAATTTCATGAAACTGGTGCAGATGGACAGTCTGAGGCTGAGGCTACTCCCCGCAAACAAAAACTACAGAAGTCCCCCTTGTTGACAGCACATCGGCTTTCCACCTCATCTCTGGACGAGGTGAATTTGACTGGCAACCTCAATAATGATGGTTCTCTTGATCATTTCCCGTCCAACCAGGAGACCGAGTTAGGCTCCCCTCCTGCTTTGCCATCCAGGGACTCCACCTCCACGCAGAGCTCTCTCCTCCAGGGGTTATCCGGCAGTCTCCCCTCCGTGCCATGGGCTCCTCCACCACAAAATAAGCACCCACCCCCCGCCGCACCCCCACCGCCTCCGACTCGAAAAATCACAAGCCCTTTTGCCTGGCTTTCTCGGGCTTCTACGGGAAGCAAAGATGCTGTACAGTCAGGGCGACGGAACACTGCTGCTTCAATCTCCACGATTGGTAGCAATCCTGACATTGCTGGTCGATCACAGGACCTAGAAGTGGATGGCTCAAGCGTAGGTTCCAGAAAGCCCCAGCGAAATAGCTTGAAGGACCAGTTCAAATTGCTCAGGATGCGTGAGGAAGGGCATGGCCCGGAGACTGATGAAGCAAGTGTTGCGTCGGGACGCACATCGGGCCGCGCGAGCATCAGCCATTCAGTTGCGAGCCCTCCCAGTATTCCTGAGGAAGGAGAGAACGATGTTACGGCCGCGCTTCCAGCAGTTTCACCTTCTACACCGCCAACCTCAACAGTCAATCCGAATCTCCCGCCGGGAACCGTATCTGGGGTTTCGGCATCTGCGAGTGACGCAGCTGCACCCGTGGACTGGGAGCTTTGGCAGCAACTGGTAAACGAAGGACCACAGGTTCTGAAAGGGACAAATTCTGAAGAGCTTAATGCTGCTATCAAACGAGGAATTCCGCAGACCATTCGCGGGGTCATCTGGCAGATCCTGGCGGACAGCAGGAACCTAGAGCTGGAAGAAGTTTATAAGGAACTTATTGCACGGGGTACGGATAGGGAAAAGTCGCGGGCTAATGGCATGGCCAACGGTTGCGCAGAAAGAGACTCAGCCGCCTCTTCACGTTCGTCTACGCGATCAGAGCGATCTATCTCTGCGGCACCATCGAACAGTAATTCATCTCCCAGCACTCCCCACGAGCAGGATCCTGAGAAGTTGGCAAAAGAACAAGTCGCACAGGAAACGGCTAGGAAGAAGAAGGCGAAGGAGGACGCGGCAGCGCTCCAAAAGCTCCAGAAACTTGAGAAAGCGATTCGACGAGATCTGGGTGCGCGCACGAGCTACTCCCGTTACTTCGTCTCGCAGGGCAACCAGGAAGGCCTTTTCGGGCTATGTAAGGCTTATGCTCTATATGATGAGGCTGTGGGATATGCCCAAGGGATGAACTTCATTGTCATGCCGCTCTTGTTCAATGTAAGGATTGCGACTCTGTCTAGGCTATTAATTGTCAGTGCCAGGTGACTGATTTGGAAACAGATGGACGAGGCTGAAGCTTTTACCCTACTGGTAAAACTCATGAACCAGTACGGTTTGAGGGAAATGTTTATCCAGGATATGCCTGGCTTACACCGTTGCTTATACATCTTCGAACGGCTACTTGAGGATTTCGAGCCTGCCCTGTATTGTCATTTACGGCGGCGGGGAGTCCACCCCCAGCTCTACGCTACTCAATGGTTTCTGACCTTATTTGCCTACCGATTTCCGTTGCAACTGGTTCTTCGAATATACGATCTTATTCTCGAAGAAGGCTTGGAAAGTACTATTCTAAAGTTTGCCCTTGCAATCATGCGTCGAAATTCAGATGCTCTTCTGGCAATGAAGGACATGGCACCTCTGACGGCATTTTTGAAGGATCGATTGTTCGATGTATATATCGATAAACAGCCCACCCCGTCATCCATCCTCGAATCAGGGTTCTTTGGGTCATCAGGTGCTGCGGACAAGGAGATTTACCGTGCCGACATTATGGTCCAGGACGCCTGTGATATTCCTCTTGACCCAGCGACAATAAATGCATACACTGCTGAGTGGGAAGAGAAGGAGCGTTCTGAAAAAGAGCGTGAAGCCGAATTGAATCATCTGAGGCATACCGTAGCTACGCAAAGTGCTCGCATCCGTCTTCTAGAGGAGCAAGCAGAGGCATCCGACAAGGAACACGTTCAGCTTGCTTCAGAGGTCGTCCATCTGAAGGTTGAGAACGAAGAGCTTTCTGATATTAACGATGCTTTAAGAATGCAGGTGAAAGAGCTTAAAATCGTGGTTGATCAACAGCCCGCAGAGGTGGAACAGAAACTACAGACTGAAATGGACCGCATTATGAAACGGAATGTCGAGGTGCAGAATGAGAATCGCGCTATGGTTGAACAAATGGCCGAGATGGAGAAGGAGCTTGTCGCGGCTAAACTCAGTTACGCAGAGGTAAGAGCATTCCAATTGTTATGGTCATGGCAGGCCTGGAACTAATATGACAACTCTTAGATCCATGAGCAATACGAAGCTCAAAAGCAGAAGTGGAATGACATTCGCAAGGCGCTTGATTAGACCCCGTGTATATTCTACACTTTGCTCTTCTGGATCTTGGAACCCGCTGATGCACATTTCGTCCACTGCGTCCTTACCTCTTCTAATGTACATTCACCTTGCTGACAGAGATATTGGTCTATGGTACTCCTGGATGAGACCTAGACGTTACTGTGTCATGTTCATGTTTTGTATCCTATTTGACCGCCCATATGGCAACGGTGTCGTCTAGCAACGCCGCAGATGCGTTACAAATGCCATGTATCTTTCCTCTCTCCTGTTTAACTTAAAACACAACCAACCCTTCCTTTCACATAGCGGAGTCACAAGGAATGCGCAGTGGCCACAAATGAATATCACGAATAGTCTCTCCATACCATACTTAAGTAGCATTCGATCGTTGATAGAAATTATACCATTTATATCAAGAGGTATACGTAACGAAGTAACAAAATATACTACCAACTCAAAGCACACTCTCGAAGTAAGTCGTCAAAACATCCTCCTTCACCGGCGCCGCAACCGCCTTCAACGCCTTGTGCGCCTCACACTCTGTATCATAGTACTTCATATCCTCCAGCGATGCGAACGTTGTCTTAACGGAGAGATTGAAACCTTTACATCGCGGGTCCGGGATCGTCGGTCCTGCTGCGGCGGAGACAATGTACGGTTTGCCGTCCTAGGGAGGCGGATGGGTTACTCAGTTGCAAACAAAAGCCAACTGGCTTTACGCACCTTAACAGCCGTCTTCGCAAGGACCTTGTACTGCTCCAGCACACGATCTCGGGCTGCTTCGTCGGGGATCTTGAAAAGGGTGATGCGCTCGATGGGGGCCATTGTTGTGCAGGATTGGGTTGGCGGAGTTGATGTTGATGTTGTGTATCGACGATTACAAACGGGAGGACGCTGCACTTTTTTATGTGCGAGACGAAGGGAGAGGGATAGTGAGAAGATAATCGTGGTATACCTGTACGCACGTAATCGGTTGCGAAGGGGAGAGGCCACTTTATAGTAAGCAGGCAGCGGCCTGGCTCTGTGCGGGGTGTAGAGGTTCTGGTGTACATTGGAGCAGCACTATTACTATTACTAATTCTGGCCTATTATAATGGTCTCCAGTTCAAGGCTCTGAATTTCGATCAATGCCTTGGTGTCTGGAATTATCCCGATAATTTCGTCGGAAACGGGTAGCGTCGGATGTTGAACGCTCATAGATTCTTGCGCTACAGAATGATTATAGATTTGCGGAGAGTCCAGTAGCCAAAGCACAAGATTTCTATATTACAAACCTCTGATCTGATGTCTACGAATGCAATTAGCAAGCACATAGTACGCGCTGTTTCAAGTCATTTTTATTGTTAATAGTGCGGAATCAATCCCAGACGTCGGGTATATTCCGCTACGGGTATTCTTACACTCGGTCCGCGCGCGGAATCCTGACATCAATCAGCTTCACTGGGATGCCTAGAATAACTGAAGTGCAAGTATTCAGAGACGACCCACCATCCTCAGACACTGAGAAATTTAATCCCGGGCTTGTTCTGGATAGGTGTGGTGTAGGCTCGCGCGCCTTTACCACCTTAGAGAAAGAGCCGGGAAGACGAACCTGCGCTCGGCTCACGGAATAGCCACGCTGCCCCCCACTGAGCACAGGATGGCTTGAGGAGTCGTCGCGAGATAGGGCAAAATCTCCGAGTTTCCACATGCGTCACGCCGGATTATCAAGTCTTATCGCGAGTCAAGTCCGGGTCGAGTGAATGAGCCAAGGTAAATTTTGGATGGTCGCAGTAATGAATGGCCGAAACATTTTGAATCATGCCTCTGAGTCGCACGTAGAAGTAGTTTCATCGGGGTTTGTTGCTTATATGCGGTCAGGTCTGGGAGGCGCTGTGTTCGCGCCTACACGCGCATCAGGCCATCAACCGAGTATTCTTGTATGCTGCGATAGAAACCTAACAGATTTTGAGCCGGCTCGACTCGTACGGTGCACGAGCCTGTCGTAGACATATCGATCACGAACCAGGACTGTACAGCGGAGCCCATTCTCTCCATCTCTAGATGTTAATACTGCAATCCCGGCAATCAAACATCATTAACCGGCTCCGGCCGGTTCTTGAATATGAGCTTATATTTCACAATTTCCACAACCTCTAGCTGTTCCCGTGCATCGTCCGCGCCGTCCGTCTGCCGCCGCTGAATAATCGCAAGTGGCTTGGGTAATTTCTTGACTTCGCCTGTCATCCTCTGGTACCGTCCAACATAGAGGTAAGCTCTTTTCATCCAGCTCGTGTCGTCTTTCGCGTTTTGCGAGTAGTCCGGAAACATGAGCTTGCCGATTGGGGTCTCGTATGTGGAGGGGCTGTTAAAATCGGTGGATTCGTTCTCGGCGTCAAGATTTTCCTGGAATGGTAGATTTATCGTGCCTTGGAGCTCGAGGAGGGCGAGGCCGGAGGGGGTTTGGAGAAGCTGGGGGAGGGGATTGTGAGCGTTGTTGCGTGACGACGCGCGGGGGTGGAGGGAAATAGACGGCATAGCTTTTGGAGGTCAACTCGCGGTTCAGAATAGATATGGTGTTGAAGCAATCTGAAAACGAGACTCAGCTGTTTGACGTTTTCTTTAAACAAGGTCGAGGCTGGAAACAGATATGGAGATCGAGTCGCGAAGTTGATTGTTAGCGCGTCTCCACTGCCTGAAACAAGCTGGGTCTCGGCGATCATACATCTAGATGCTAAAGAATATGGGACAAAGACAAGTATATATATATTTGTACATA
This sequence comes from Aspergillus nidulans FGSC A4, assembly GCF_000011425.1. Lineage (NCBI taxonomy): Eukaryota > Fungi > Ascomycota > Eurotiomycetes > Eurotiales > Aspergillaceae > Aspergillus > Aspergillus nidulans. The sequence continues at coordinate 2,392,681 of NC_066263.1, read as the reverse complement.
GACACTGTTATAAACAAGGTATAAAAATCTTAATTCAGCTGTATCATTTTGAAGATTAAACAGCAGGAGGAAAGGCCGCAGCAAGCCTCTCTATTGCCTTCAAAATGCGTGCTTACTGCTTTATAACCTAGCCCGCCAACAACCTTCGTCCTCTTTCTTTGTTTCGGCGAGACATTGCTTGCCTAGAGATATTCTGAGGATTTGCCATCAGATCATCTATTGGAATACGCCGTGATGCAATGTGTGCACGATTCTGTCCGCCGCCCGAGCTGTCTACGCTCGAAAATGGAATATGGCGCATGAAGAATTGACGGGCTGGAAAACTCTGCTATCGTTGACTTCTGACGTTTCGGTTGGTTATCGTTTTGAACCGCGACAAAGGAGTCAGGGGCAAGTTCATATTGAAAGTGGTGTAGACCCAGTCCAGAATTCAAATTGACACGCGGAAGCCAAAAAGACGTAAGCTATTAAACAGCGCTCTTACGGGAGCATGCGTCCTCAAGGTTATCAAGGCCCCGGATAGCCTCGCTGACTACCTCTGCGTCTGTGGCTCCAACTGAGCCGTGCATCTTCCCGTATCGCAGGTCACTAAGGTCACCAACAGTAGAATTGAGCTCCGACAAAAGAGAGGCCGCCTCTCCGTCCACTCCAGCTATTTCACGCTCGATATCAGAACAGGCCGCCTCCATCGCGGAGAGAAGGCTTGAGACTGAGTGCTGCTCGTCAGAGCCAGCCGACGTTGGACCAAACAACTGAAAATCCATGTCCATTTCCCGTTGGTCGTTGGCGCCTGAGCCATCAACACCTGTTTTTACAATGGACTTCCGGAGTTCTGCCTTTTGAGCATCCCCTAGACGGACTTCTTTGTCAATGTTTTCATTGACTATGTCCATGTCTTGCTCTCGCAGTTGCTGTAGTTCACGGTAAAGAACCCTGATATGCGGATGTGACTGCAGACGCTTTGGGAACAGCCCTGTAAACTGCTTCAATGACATAATTTGCGGCAAAGACGCAGCAGACAGTAAGAAGTTGCTGAGGATGGAGGTTTCTGATGGAGCCATGGCTCAGGCTGGTCTCAGTGCGCTCACAATAGCAGTGTGGACAGAACTGCGGGTGACCGCAAATCCAAAGAGGCCCTTGATGATAGAGAGAGTTAACACAAGGGAATTGATAGTATCAACACAAAGCTAGCGTGCAATTAGCAGGTTTTCAGATGGGAATGACAATAAAAGGGAGGATGAGTTTGGGTTGAAGGGCGCAGAAGAGTAGTTTGGTGGCCAGGCCGGCCAGAGTTCGCGATTTTCCCTTTTGGTGAGGCACGCGTAAAGTGGTTCTTCCGCAAGTCCTTCTCTTCCTGTCTCCTCCCTTCCTGCCAACAACTCACTGGTAGAACAACCCGCTTGCATTTATCTCGATTTATGTCACTTGGTCTTGATCATTATATCAATAAGTCAAGTCTTCTGTGTTCGCAAACTTGAGTCTACGCCAACGCCTGCCTGGCCATCTGATCCCAGGATCTAACCTTCCGAAGCAAATTCAGGCCCTTTATCGCCTGGCTTCATCGTGTTGGTCCAATAGACGGATTGAGAAAGCTTCTGTGATACGCCACGCTTCCTGTTGCATTTCGGCGTGAGCTAGTGCTCCAGCAAGGATCATATCTTCCCGAAAATAGGGCAATCAAGTGACCACCCATTAATTCGATTGAGCCTTAACGGTCTTGCTTACTCCTGCAGCATCATTGTGCTGTCACGTTAGGAGCTGCGTCTGCGACTCACTACGCTTCCGGCTCTTGATAACTGACTGCCACCAACGTCCCGGACTTCAACCATTTGCCTGAGACCTATCGCCCACGAAATGGCACCGGCTGGCCAAACTACCTATCAGAAGGACGAGAGGGTCCTCTGTTTTCATCATGAGATCCTCTATGAGGCGAAGATTCTCGACCTTCGACACACAGATCCTGATGATCGAAAGAGCCCATATGAGTATCTAGTCCATTATAAGGGCTGGAAGAACACGTATGTATCACTTATTTGCTTCAATCCGTGATTAATGCTCTGAAATCTACGCGCATTTGGTCAAATGTGTGCTGTGATCTCTTGTTATTGGGAGGAAGATTTTGTGCCTAACGCCCCTGACTTCCCGAGTGGCAGCTCGTAACCTTGGTGGGGAAAATGGCAGCGCGTCCTCTATAAATCTTGACGGACTTATACTGACCTTTATGTGAAACAGATGGGATGATTGGGTACCCCAAGATCGCCTTCGTAAATTTACGGAGGAGAACAGAGAGTTGGCAACCACCCTTCGTCGGGAAGCCGAGGCTGCGCTTCGCCAGAAGAGCACGAAAACCTCTCTGAAGAAGAAGGGAGGCTCTGACCACAGCTCCGCCCGTGGAAGCGAGGAAAGACAAACATCTGTTCCTGGCCGAGGGACTAAACGGGCCAGGGATAATGATATTGAAAAGGTCCGTTCCCAGTACCTGCACAAATGCCGCTAAGTGAGGGGGCTTGAAGCCACCGCTACCACGTCGGTCGTTATGCGTAACGTATGCTGAATTTCCTATCTAGGAGGAACATTTCTACACCCGACCATCAGTGAGAATTGTGATGCCAGACAATCTCAAATCGCTGCTCGTCGATGACTGGGAAAATGTTACGAAAAACCAGCAAGTGGTGGCGTTGCCAGCCAAGAGCTCGGTTAATCAGATCTTGGACGACTATCTTAAAGAGGAGAGACCCAAGCGCACTGGTTCATCCGAAGTAGATGTGCTGGAGGAAGTGGTCATGGGTATACGCGACTATTTTGACAAATCTCTTGACAAGATTCTTCTCTATAGATTCGAACGGGAGCAGTATCGTGTCCTCCGCAAGAGGTGGGAATCTGAAACTGCAGACAAAGGGCCCCTTGATGTCTATGGCGCAGAGCACTTGACACGCCTTTTCGGTATGATCCCCAGCAAAGCAAATCAAGTAGTTTACGAGGTAACACTAATCTACTGCTAGCCACGATGCCCGAGCTCATTGCGCAGACAAATATGGACCTTCAATCAACGAACCGACTTCGAGAGGAGCTATCAAAATTCACCATCTGGCTGAGCAAGAATTCTAATCACTATTTTGCAACACGATATGTCACCGCAAGCAATGAATACATTGAGAAATCACGCGGCGTCCCGAATCCAGCTCCTGGGACTGCCACCTCGCGACTTGTTTGAAGTGACTCCTGTTAGCCTGGCAACGGGCTCGCGAAGAGCTTCATCATCATGTGCTTGAAGCTTTTCAGTTCTGTCTTTTTATGTCCTCAAGTCCTTATCTCTTTTCGCTATTTAATCATGTCACCTCTCGCAGCAAATGGCCGGAACACAAATTTTGCCCCTTTATACCTATTGCTGGGATTAAATATTTCTCTTGTATCAATATATTATTCGAATGGCAAATTCAGAAATAGGATGCGAACCTCCATCAAACAGACACTTAGGAGCTAGAAGAGTGAAGAATAAGCTAAAGGTGAATATTCACGTTTTATATTGGTTTTCACTCCAACTGAAGTCATCTGACATATACAGCTATACAGCTACCCAGTAAACCCAACAGCGGATTGCTGATCTTTCGACTGAAAAGGCCAGCCAACAATATTAGAAGGCGAAGAGGAGGGCGTAGAGGCGACGATTGTCGAATAGTATTATTTGAATAATAGAGAAAGATAATAGCCTACTACGCCACCAGCTGCGTAGCATCATCCACCGCGCACCGTGCCGCCCGCTTCAAGTCCGGCTTCCAATCCGTCTCGCGGTATCTTGTCCACGCGCTCAAGCCTTCAGGAGGCTGAATACTCAACGTATCATACCCCTGTTTAATAATACGGTGGACCTCACGCGGACTCATATTCTTTTTTTGAGCCGCCGGAATCGGTGTTGGGTTCTGACTTTGATCACCGTTGGCCTTAGTGGCGGCTTTGTCTGCATCAGCGCTGGTCGTGCCTGGATTGAACAAGAGCGTATAGAAATGTGTGGAAACGGAGATGAGTGTTTCGACGGCCGCAACGTGGATATCCTTGTTTGCATCGGCGGATTTAGAAAGGGACGAAGGGGTGTTGGAGGACGAGGTGGGCTTGAGATTGTAAACATCGCGAAATTTGGCGATAATGGGACCCGTTTCGACGAGTTTGTAGAAGAGGTCGTCGTAGGAGGCTGGGTCGGGGAGGAAGGTGTCACCTGAAGAGACGCAGAATGCGATAAGGTCGACTAATGATGTTGTTAGGGTTGATATATGTGGGCTTGTGGTTAGATCGGAGACGTATGTTGTTAGGAAGCGCATGAGGGAGAGCAGAGTGCGCCAGAGCTCGGACCAGTGGTAGGAGAGGCGAATCCTGTTCATGGAAAGGTAGGTGAGAACCCGGAGAAGGATGGCAATTGTGTGGCTGTAAACCCAGGTTAGAGATGCAAGATTTACGATGAGGATCCTCATACCTGTATATTTGGACATCGAGACGACGTCGAAGATTGTGCGAAATGGCATCGATTGTAATGTCGAAGATAACTGTCGCGAGCACTCTGTCTCCTGCCACAAGGGGAAGATAGGGCTGCCTTTGGCGACAGAGACGGACTTTTCGCTTGCTTTCTTCGCTACAGAGCAACTTGCACGAAGTTGAGTCCTCTGAGAGAATTCGAAGAACAAAAAGGCTAAGCTCTGCGTAGTGCCTAACGCGCGTGGAGCGATAGGCGTGATGCAAGAGATAGGAGGTCAGGGAGAGGAAGCTTGAGAAGGGTGACTCCTCAGTGTCTTTATCAGAAGGGGAATTGATTAGATGGTAGCCAAAAAGCTTATTCGCGTTGGTGAAGTCATAGGTTGCTAGCAAGATGGCTGCTTGTTGCGCGGGTCTAATCTCATTAGCAAAGATACGATGTAGTGGTGCAAGGATTTAACATACAAAGCCGCAAACATCTCTTTTGCCTCCTCCGGCGAAGGAGGAGTAGGCTTCTCTTTTCTGCCTGGTGCCAGCACACCCAGTCCAAAATACATCAATGTTCCCATCAGGGTCCAGCCCTCAGGGAAATCGTCCTGTACCGCCACATAGCCGTTCCTTAAAGCACCACATGAGAGACCCACGCCTTTAATGATCTTTTGGATGCTTGTTTCATTTACAAAATCATCGAGCCGCAGTTGATATGGGTTCTGGAACTCAAATTTGTTGTAGTTGGCAAGCAGTCCCAGTAGTAAGAAAGGCTCGAAGACTTGCATCGGTGACTCCGACTCATGCACAAGCTTGAAGTAGTTTTGTCAGCATTTGCACACTGTTGGAAGATGTCATCGGTGTAAATGGACTACCAACTTTCATAATTGAAGGGAATAGATCCCGATGTGTAAAGTACGATACTAGGCTCGTCTTATAGGCTCCACTCGTCATAGCAATAGCTGTCCTAATGGCCATGAATCGAATATCATCTGCGGGAGTATTAGCTTATAGTCAATGTTGCAAAGGAACGACAAATGCTCACTGTTGCTACCGCTGCGGATGATGCTGTCCAAGACGGCAACGAAATTGGATATGACCTGGTCAACTTTGTCGAGACCTGCCAGAACAGTAATGATGTCGGAGCTAGGGTTGGTGTACTTCTTTTTAAGAATACAGGCTAAGAAGACCGTCAAGGTCTGCGTCTGCCTTAGAAACCGGACGACATCTTTCATGTAGGGTCACATACCTGCAGAGCATAAGAGTTCACCGGGCTGGATCCGGAGGCAGCCTCCCGGATTCCACGAGCAAAGAGCTGCTGAGTTTGTGACTGAGATTGTTAGCAATTCATACGTCCATCATCAAAAGCCATACGGACCTGAAGGCTGAGTGTCTCATCTGGACTAAGAGCTTCCAGGATGGCATTCAGTTGGGCCCGATCAGGCGGCAGCAGGAAGAATTCCCTCCAAAACCCCTCCGAGGGTTCAGCGTAATCTGAACTCTATAAATTGATTAGTATAGGTCTTATGTAGCGTTTCAGCGGCGACTGGGATGGTACTTGGAATAGATTCTCATAGAGCTGAACAACTTTGGGCTTAAAGGTTTCGGGTCTACTTTGCTGCGTTAAGGGGGATTCCATGATGGTAGACATCGTCCGCAGCCAGCATTGCACGAAATGGCGATGATGAATGATGAGGAGCGATGACAATGAATACTGAGGAAGCTATCTCGTCTTTGACTCCATCCAGCTCAATTCGAGCTGTCTCAACAACCGTGTAATTCCTCAGAGCGGCCACATGTGACATGGCCGACCCAGCCTTACATGTGGCTTGAATTCAGGCCACATCTTGGCACTTCTCAATAGCATTAGTCATACCAAGTCACATGATGCTTACTAATTTTATGCTCTGAGTTGCAGGGCGGGTGGCTCATAAACCGTCTTCAGAAGCGAGCTATATAGACACATCTCCCAAAGAAGAGGCTAGAAGCTGGGTGTAGTGATGAAGGATTAAAGCGCACTTGGTTCCGAGTGTCGTGATTACCAAAATGGTTGTCAGCTAAGTTCTCAGGAGATAGCATAGTGAGTGGCGCCATCCTGTGTAGAAACACCTTAATGGTGATTGGCGCACCCGGTTACTCTGACTGGCGACTGCCCCGTTTTAACCGATTCCGCCGCCAACTGCTGCTGGGAACTTTTCCGCCTCCAAACCACTAAAGAACACGAACTGCTACCGAGTCACTCAGCCTACTTCGCCTTAAATATCAACTTGTCTTATAGAACGAAAACAAAAACCCGATAGATACGCCATCTTCCCTCACATCATAGATTTGTCTGCCACCATCAATTGTCTTCACACACCATGTCGCTCTGCAAACCAACGATGCAATATTCGGTGACATCATCCGCCTTCTTGCGCTGCCTGAAGCAGCCTCCTAGCATACGCATGGCGCCAAATTACCGTCTCTTCTCTTCATATGGGAACGCTCATCGGTCGTCGAAGCGCGATATGCAGACAGCAACGGCCTACCGACCTCATACGTTGCCTTCTTCTTTCCCAATTTCGCCCAGTCCTGGAGCAAAGGATTCCTCTGTCGCCGCCGACTTTGTCCATTACCGCGAACCTGCCCAACGTAACTCACAGATACAGAACACTGAGCTAAAGGCAGATGTCAACCAGGGAGAGCCCCAGAAGTCGAAGCCCGTTGAATCCACGCCCACCACCTCGAAACCCGCCGAGAAACCTCGCAGGAAGCTCCGGCCTCGCAAGGCGGCTATGAAACTGACGCCTATTGCCGTCGAACAGCTTCGGAAGTTGCTGTCGCAGCCTGAGCCGAGGCTTATCCGAGTTGGTGTCAAGAATCGTGGCTGCTCCGGTCTCGCTTATCACCTAGAATATGTCGATAAGCCAGGCACTTTTGACGAGGTCGTCGAGCAGGACGGCGTAAAGGTTCTGATTGACAGCAAGGCCCTTTTCAGTATTATTGGCAGTGAAATGGACTGGCAAGAAGATAAATTGAGCGCGAGATTCGTGTTTCGCAACCCTAATATCAGTGAGTGTCCTCCTTAACCGGAGCTTGCTTGTTCCTTTTGCTAACGCACGATTTAGAGGAGGAATGTGGCTGTGGCGAATCATTCATGGTCTAGCGTTTCATATGAAACTTTCCCTTGGTTATACATTATGACCACTGCTCTCTTGAGCTGTGTCCTCAGTGCATCGGGCGGCGTTCTTTCGGATGATTGCTTAGAAATACCTTATTAATGATTCCCGGGGTATTTATCCCAACACCTGTACAACACACAAGGCTCGGTTTTCCTGGCCTGTTTTCAAGCACCCTGATCCTATCACATTTTCACCTTCTACTGAGCAGCGCTATAGAACGACCAACACGAACTCTTTCGAATTATGAAGTGTAATATTTGTAGCCGCCCTCAGTAAGAGCATCAGTTTTCTTCTACAGTCCTCACTAGCCCATGGCTATCAACCAGGCACCTCTGCATGAACGGACGGTGAACCTATCGCTGTACGGGAGTACAAATGGAGGGAATACTAGCCGAGAAGTACTTCTGCGTGGAAGTCGGCAGTTGAGAATAGAGAATACTACACTATAAACGCACGTATAGAATCGAACGGTGTTAGGGTGAGGAGTATGTATCCTACGTAAGGGCTTTCCATAGAACTTCTAACTGCTTATTGCACGATATCACGTGGCGTGAGATCATTGTCGAGGCAACCACAACCCATTATTGTCTTTACACCTTATGAGAGAGCTTGCCATGACACACATCATCTAATACTTCAGAAAAGGCAATTATAGGCAATGTTGCCCCCTCCAGGTGTATTTGCTCCTAACCCTCCGGGGCCGGAGAACAACACTCTCTTCATCACAGTACGCTTCTCCGCGTCAATACCAGACCTCCGTCTTGACATCGACTACCCCGAAACCACCACAGCCACAGGTCTCAAGCAAGCCATCCGAGCTCGGCTCCCACCAAGCTTATCCTCGCATCGTCTCCGTCTGATCTACGCTGGTCGTGGTCTCGAAGATACCACCCCGCTAGCTGTCTCCCTCAAGTTACCACCTCCCTCAAATCGGTTCTCCAAGTCATTATCGGCACCAGACAAAGATGCAGCCAGCGAGGATACCAGTAATCAGGGCATATCTACAAAACGGGACAAGGGCAAGGCACCCATCCGTGAACCACCACGGCTCTATGTTCACTGCTCAATTGGTGATATTGTCTTGAGCGCCGCAGACCTCGAAGCCGAAGCTGCGGCTGTTTCAACGCTTCAAATCCAGGGTCACAACTCACACCGGTCTAACGATGAGAAAACCAAAGATTCTCACTCTCGCCAGCAAAGTCATGACGGCCAAGCCTCTTCTTCCACGATACCCGCGCCGCGAGGATTCGACCGACTACTATCAGCCGGGTTTACTGCGGCAGAAGTCACAGCCCTCCGATCTCAGTTCATGGCTACTCTATCTGTTTCTCGTACTCGGGATACGATGCCTACTGGGGCAGAACTACGTGAGCTTGAGGACAGATGGTTAGATGAGGGGTCATCGACAATGGCGACGGGCGGAACTGTCGCGGGTGGAGAGGGAGTTTCATTCACGGATGATGATGGCGGCTTTGGGTCGAACTCAAGGGGAGCGATCGATGATATGCTCTGGGGTGCTGTCATGGGGTTCTTCTGGCCTGTTGGTTGTGCGATGTGGTTACGTAGGGAGGAAGGCGTCTGGAGCTGGCGGAAGGGGTTGGCGGTGTTTGTGGGCGTGGTGGTTAATATCGCCTTCGGAGCGATGCGCATTATGGGTTGATAAGGCGGCCTGCTGGGATCCAGGCTGTGGTTAAGGTGATTTATAGAGGTTTTTACGTTTTCACGTTTTCTATGATTAGATGACTACTGATGCCCGTGATACCCGTTTCTTTTGTTACTTTGTCGCCTCGTTAGCGGGAAGAGATGCAGTCAACGTTGGGTATGTCAGAAGATTAGTACTGGTTTATTATCATGAAAGCTGAATGGATGGTGCTATCATACACGTTCCACTACTGTCGTGAGAAGAAAGTCAATATGCTCCAATGAATCAGATCCAAAGCCCGCTCGAACCCGATGTCTAGCTGAATTTGCTGTAGATAACAGCAAAAATCAATAGTATCAAAACAGTAATAATCGCAATGGTTATTAACCGATTCGTAGCCATCCTGCACGAAAAGGACATATTAGCTTGGATTCAAGAGCCGTCGCTTTTGAAGTCGAACCGATAAAAGGACAGCATAGGGGTGACAGTACCTACGAGCCATTCCCTTCAGAGTTTTGATGCTCTTGTCCACATTACTTTCGCTCTGTCCCAACATCCCATGAGTATGCGTAATAGTCTCTCTCTGCTGATGCAAATCAGCCAAAACATTGGCGCCAATGCCTTCCGTCTCCAAAGCAATTCGCTGGCTCTCCCGCAGCCGAGCGGAACTCCGTTCTAAGCGTTCCGTTCCGGAAAGAAGTTGCTGTCTCTGCTCCAAATGTGCATCTTGTGGGTCGTCGGTATAGCGATCACCAAAGAGCGCCTTTCGGTCATCGGAGAGAGATTTGAGTTTGCGTTTGGCCTCGTCAATATCGGTTGCATAGTTACGGAACCGAGTGTTAACTTTCGATCGTGCTGCGCTAGGAATATTCTGCTTCTCCAGGCGCATCTGATCCAACTGCGGGGAAGTTAGCTCATTTGTGACCTTGCTTCATATGACGCTGATTTTGTGTCCGACTCACCAACTCTGTTGCTTCCTCTAGGGCGCGTTCCGCCTGTCGGATGGTTGAGTTGCGTTGCTCACCGCTCAGCTCTGCTATCTGATCGAGTTTCTGGTTTAGATCGGCTTGGACGAGGTTGAGCTCCGTCTCATAGCTACTGAGCATCTCAGAGCCAGCGTCGGTATCCAGAGGGTTCGACATGATGACTCAGTGACCTAGACTGGTTTTGTTTTAAGGGCAGTAATTCACGCTTTCTTCTGCGAAACTATATTGATAGACCTCGGGTTCGTTGATGAGGCGAGAGCTGGTAGACCGTAGCCGGTCCGGAAATGCGGCAAAGGGACAGACGCCAGTCCAACGACTCGAAGGCAGACAATGACGTAAATAGACGCTTGAAATGAGTAGAGAGAATCAGACAGGAAGAGAAATGAACATGAATTGAGAAGGTGATGATGACGGTTGAATGCAGCGGCCTACGGATCGCATTCAAGGCGACCGCCACGTGATTGCTCGCCCAGGCGTTTCCGTATCGGTTTGGGAAGCTTCATCTTGGCTGCTTTTGTTTCCCAACGCTACCTTGGTCTGAATTCTTCGAAGTATTCCAGCGCACCAAGTGCGGTAATATTACTTATATAATCAAGACCAATGATGGGATTCTGGAGCTTGTCATAGGCCTGAGTCCGACTTCTTATGGATCTCGATCGGGGCCCCCCCCCCCCGCCCTTTTCAATGCGATTGTATCCACGGGCACTTATCCAACTGCAGGGTCTGGCAGTTGTGGCACGTTTCTCAAAGCTACTGACACTTACATCACTACGTTCATCTGGTCAGGCTTTACGCCTAGCTTATACACCGCAATGGATTAGACCTATCTCTTCAGACCTATCCGTCATCTGATACGGTCAGCCTTCCTTCCAAGGCTACATCGGCAATTGGTGCCCGTGACGCAGCTGGAACGTTGGATGACTTGCGGAATTCGATTGACTATTTCCCCGGCGTATTTTTCTTAATAACTAGCCACTATTTGATCCTGATTTGAGCTCCTTTTCGCTCATGTCATCCATCATCCACATGGGGAGAAGCTGGGGCTTCGACTGATGAGGACTGATTCTGAGACCAGCACATATAGGTTCATATAGTGCCACCCAACCTCGATTTGTTCAACAGATCGATTTGGTCGGATATTTGGGTTTGCATTAAGCTCTTGTTGCTCATGGGGATCTCAAAGCCTCGAAAGGTTGCTGTTGTAGGTGGCGGCCTCACTGGAATCGCTTCCTTTTGGGCTCTACGAGGATCAAATTTTGATGTTCACTTGTTCGAAGCCTCTCCAACACTAGGTGGGCATATAAAAACCCTGGCGTTGGAGAATAAGGGCAATCAAATACAGGTTGACACCGAGCTGCCAACATTCAATCCTAATGCTTGCCGTCAGTATTGGTCCTTCCGGTTTACTTTACCCGGCTGACTATCATAATTAGCAAACTTGACCTCACTGCTTCGGTACTTGAAGATTCCTACAACAGAAGTCCCATTTTCGTTCGGCGTCTCAGACAATACATCTGTCTTCAAGTGGCATATCAGTATTTTGAAAAGCATTTTTCTATGCCCTCGATTACTTTGCAAGCTAGAAACTTACCGGCTGTTATTGGACGTCATCAGTCTGAGGTGTCTCGCGGCTGATATACTAACAGAGCCGATTCCTGAGAGTGCGGGCCTTCAGGACTCAACTGAGCGCTATCTTCAGGAGAAGGGATACCCCAACAGCTTTAGGGATCGATATCTCACCCCATTGCTTTCGACTCTGTGGAGGACAAACGCGGGGAAATTTCTCCCGAATTTGCCCGTTAAGGTACTCGCTCACTCCTTGCACGAACATCAGCTCCTCTCCATGTGTGAGAATATGCCAAAATGGAAGCGTATCAACCCTGGGGTTAGATACCTCGTCGACGCAATAGCTAAAGATTTTCCCCCTGAGAGATTGCATCTTCAGACGAAGGTCAACGAGATTGCCCGGCGGTCCAAATCACAGTATGATCTCTTGACGTCTGACGGTAAACATTCGCGTTTCGATCATGTCATACTCACGGTAGATGGCCCTGAAATCCTTCGACTATTATGCTCAACTGTAACTGAAGAGGAGAGCCATGTTCTTCAGTCTTTGGCAGTGACGACGAATATTGCAGTGCTGCACTCAGATTTTCCCGTAAGCAGAATCAGTTATTGCCCTATATTCTAGCTTCCGCTAAGTCAGAGATTATAGGCAACGGCCAACCATGTTGCGCCGGATTATGAATTTATTAAGGCGTCTAGCAACTATCGACGACGGGATCTCGTACCACCAAAGTTCTGCTCGAGATACGATGTTAATGTGCTCCAAAACATTCCCGCCTCGCGTTTCGGCGAGGTCTTTATAACCTTTAATTCACTCTCACCACCCCACCCCAGCCTCGTTCAGGGTGTATGGGAGTTTACTGAACCCGAACCCTCCGCAGATTCACTAGGCGCGCAGTCTCGCCTTGCTTTGATTCAAAACACACGAGGTCTAAGCTACGGTTTCTGCTGGACAGGCCGTGGACTTTTAGAGGACTCGATTACCTCCGGACTGAGAATAGCGGTCGAAGATCTTGGAGCCACGGTTCCTTTCGATGTGACTTTTCATCCTCATCCCTTGGACTCACCTGAATTCTCATACAAACGCTCAGGACTTCGGTACAACCTGGTTAGGACAGCTCTAGAGGCAGTCCGCACTGTTGTCCTTGTACTAGAGATCGCTTTGCTATTATTGGGTCGTATAGAGACCCCTGTACTCAAGACCAGGACTCCCCTTGATCGGGCAAGCAGGATTAGTGGCACTTTTTAATGGCTATATTACGGCGTCTCGGGAGACATTTTGGCTACACCACTGTATGTTGGAAAGATCTCGAGGAGATTTATTTCATAAATCTTGACATCAAGATGTTGATTTTCAAGGGGAAAAACCCGAAATTTCGCCTTTCCATTACATTAAATCTTTTAACACATAAAACATGGTATACATACTATTACCCAGGAACTTCGTCTGTTAAGCTTTTCTTTTGCGCCCTCCTACCCTCTTACTTTGACGTGCAGGACAACCCCAAGCCACTCCGGGATAGACCGTCTTATCCGCAAACCAAAGATCATTAATAAAGAAACTTCTCACTATCCTGATTGACAATTGCCGCACTTCGCTTAGAATCAAGGAAGAGGTCCTCGCACTCCGTAACGTCTGCCTCCTCAATCCCTCCAGGCCGCCCGTTGACCCGCGCAAGAATGCTTGCCGGTGTCAGCAGCTGTAGGGCATACCGCAAGCTGACCTTGCTACCGTGCTCGGCAACCTTGTCTAGAGCAGGATCGGTGATGTTGAGGCCTTCCGTCTTGGCGCGGAGACGAATGATGGTCTTGATTTCGTCGGGTGAGTAAGGGTGCGTAGGGATGATGAGGAGACGAGCGAGGAGATCGGGAGGGATACCGTGGGCGGCGGAGATATCGTCAGTGCCACGGATGACGGTGTGACCGCGATTTGAGGCGAGGATAACGATGGGCGATATCGAGGACTCGAGGGCGCGGTTGAGGTATGTGAAGCATTCGATATCCAGCATGTGCACCTTTATAAAGCATTTTAAATCAGCAAAGCAGCGGAATGGTTAAGTAGGCAGCAATACTGACCTCGTCAATGAAGAGAACGCCAGGAACAAGCTCAGCGACACCTTGATCGATGTAGCGGTTTACTACCTTGTTGATCTCTTGCCGAAGTTTGTCTGTGATTTCGGTTTTCTTGGGCTTCATAAGTTGTCCCATCATGCTCATAACATCTTGACCACCTTGCGGCCGAGCGTTGGCAATATCTAGGTCGTGTAATGTGACGTCTTGCACGATTTCCTTCTTCTTGTGGACTTCACCCTTCGGAACTGGAACGTACTCCTCGGCCTCCAGGTCGAACTCGGTTGCGTAGGCGTCAGATCGCCCTACTCGTTTGCAAGCTCCCGTATTCGCTTCAATGTAAATGACATCTCCGACAGTGACGCGCTCTTTTTGGATCGCTTCGTAAATGCTGGGGTCAAGGCGCAGCTTCTTTGTGCCCTTAGCAGACTTCAATCCGATAATAAGATGGCTTATTGTGCGACCATAGCCCCCCAGTGGATTCTCAGCCTCCTGGGGTGTGAGCTCTGTGACTTCGCCTTCATATACCTCTTTCGTTTCCCGCACACGGAGTCCTAGCCAAGATGTTAGCGTTTGAGCTCCCAAAATGTCATACAACCACTCCATACCAATTGCTCTCCGAAAGTTTTCCATAAGCGCTTCGGTTTTCTTGACCTCAGCGGAGTAGATTTCACTACCAACGATCGGGCAGAAAGGAACCTTCGTCCCAAGTTCCTGAGACACAGCAAGGGCAAGAGCGGTCTTTCCAGTCCCTGGGCCACCAGCAAGAAGAACCGCCCGGCCCGCCATCTTTTTAGCCTTGATTAAGTCTACCACGACCCCGCATGCCTGTGAATTTACGTTAGCCAGTCCGTTTACTTCTTTTGCAGCTCTCGTACAGAGCTCAAAAGGGCGTCAGGCAGGGAGCCATTGCGTCGCGTACCTCTCGAGCGGCGGCCTGTCCTACCCAGCCATCGCCGGAGACTTCCGCAGTACCATCTGGACGTAAGCCGAGGCCCTTGATATGCGTGTGGGCAGCTGTTCTGTTGTCGCGCGAATTGCCCTTGACCTCGCTGATTTGGACCATGACGAATGCGGGAAGAGAGTTCTTTCAAAAGACACGGGGAAGATCAGAATATACTAGGTAGCCAATTCAAAGACAACGAACCCAATATGGAAAAGAAGAAACGAATTATTGATAATGAGGAGTCTAGAATGCAGCTGTTGCTGAAATCCGTTCGCTATTATGCCAAGGCGGTCAGCAACTCCAAATTCTTCCAACCAAATTGTCTCTAGCCTCATCAACAGCACTACTCGTCCTGCCTCCTGACCTTGCCATGCTCCAGCTTGTTTGAGACTCTATTCAGAAGCATTGGCAGGCCCCTGACCATTCACCATGTCTTTCCAATCCTCTCTCTACACGGCTTTCCGGAGCCTGTCCTTGACAGCCTCGAAACGATCGTTCTCGACAACACGACCTGCCCAGAAGCTCCCGAAAGTACCGGACTACATTCCGCCATATCCTTATGGCCCGAATTACATGTTTCGTCAATCCAACACCGGTCTCTACGGTGGCGCAACGATTCAATTTGGAAATAAGATCTCCCAGGGCCGGAACGAAGGGAAAACGCGTCGGTTCTGGAAGCCCAACGTGCGACGAAAGAAGCTATGGAGTGAAGCACTTCAACAGTTCCTTTTCATCAAGGTTACAAGAAAGGCTTTGCGAACGATTCGAAAGGCTGGGGGCCTTGATCAATACTTGTTGGACGATCGGCCTGCGCGAATCAAGGAGTTGGGTGTTTTTGGATGGAAGCTTCGATGGCAGGTGATGCAGACTGATAAAATCCAAGAGCAATTTAAGCAAGAGCGAAAGCGTTTGGGACTGCCAGAACCGCCGTCATTTGAGGAGTGGTTGAAACAGAAGGAGGGTGAAGTCAAGGCGCAAGTGGAGGAACATACCAACATTGCCGAACTCACGAAGCCAACCTACAACGAAAAGAACCATTAACGTCAATTCGCATGACAATTCTAGCGCGAATTACCGTTGAGTATTTGTATTATATGATGATTGCCGGACATTAATCCCGAATCTATGGGAACTTAGATTCTCTGAAGGGACTTTGCGGGACTCCTCTTCACTTTGCTTTTCTGCTGTATTTATACTCTACAGGGCCATATTATCTTTCACCAATACTTCTGAATCCTCGCAATCTGCACGTTCAAGCGCTTTTCCTCAGCGTTGGTAGTCATCCAGCCTTTCGGTCCAAGGATGATCCCAGCGGGACTGAGCCTTGTTATCCGCATCCGGTAGTAGTATCATGTCGGCTGAAGCTTTGCTTCACTTCTGACTCCCACTTCCTCTAGACTCTTTCAACAAAGGATAAAACAGGATGCGATCATTAGTTGACAAGTTAAG
Source organism: Aspergillus nidulans FGSC A4 (assembly GCF_000011425.1). Classification (NCBI taxonomy): domain Eukaryota; kingdom Fungi; phylum Ascomycota; class Eurotiomycetes; order Eurotiales; family Aspergillaceae; genus Aspergillus; species Aspergillus nidulans. Next base: position 2,376,409 of record NC_066263.1, on the reverse strand, counting down.
CACCATGCAATTTGCCGTTCCACCTAGAAAGGGCTTTAGCCCTGCACCCTACGCTCGCACCTCATTCCTCACCTTCCAGCGTCGCAAACAGCTTAAAACGATCATCATTCTGAGTGTTACCTTTTTGGCTGTCTTCTTCCTCTTGTCGCATCCTTTCTATCCGAGCATCAGGACTGCGGCAGGTCCAGTTGGATCTCCTGGTGTCGTTATCGTGACCCTTCTTGACCGAGCAATGTACAGCGACACTTATCTACAAAAGATCATCAAGAATAGGGAAGATTACGCCCAGCGGCATGGTACGTGGCAGTTACAAGGATATATCTTTCAATTCTCTAAAGACTTGTCACGCAGGCTACACAAACATCTTCGCCAATGTATCCGACTACAATTCATACATAGGCAATTACCCGCGAAGTTGGGCTATAGTCCCCGCAGTCCGACATGCAATGGCATCGCATCCTTCCGCAACGTACTTCTTCCACCTAGACGTGCATGCGCTATTCATGAACTCAAACGAGTCGCTTGAAGCCCGACTTCTGAACAGGCATCGACTAGAATCTCTCATGCGCCGGGATGTCCCAGTTGTACCTCCGGACAGCATCATTAGGACATTCTCTCACCTCCAGCCTGAAGACATAGACCTGATCATCACCTCCGACGCAGAGGACTTGAGCACAGGCAGCTTTGTGCTTAAACAGGGCGACTTTGCTCGCTTCTTCCTCGATACATGGTTCGACCCTCTGTATCGAAGCTATAATTTTGCGAAGGCAGAGACTCACAGTTTGGTACGATATCCTTATTTACTCATTTTCATCAATTTTATTTGATTACAGTTTGGTTGACGATTAGGCTTCAACAGGAACATATTGTCCAATGGCATCCAACTGTTTTGGCTCGAATGGCTCTGGTTCCTCAGCGAGTTATGAATTCCTATAGCAAGGAATCCACTCGCGCTGCAGTGGATGGCACATACAAAGATGGCGACTCGATAATCCGGTTCTTTGGTTGTGACACTGATCCCAATCGAGACTGCGAAAGAGAGATGAAACCTTACTACAATCTGTGGGCAACTAAGGTGGAGATCAAATAAGCATTTCTGTTGGAACGCGATGGCAGGCTTACCTGCATAGGGCTCGACAAGGCAGCATGTTGGCATCATTTCTACTTTTTATAGGTGTCTAGCGAAGAGCATTTCAATCTTTATGGAAGGCCCCACTGGCCAGTAATATAGTCTTTATTATATTCATCAGCGAATTGTCTTGTGGTAGAAGTAGAACGTCCTAATAGACCATTATTCGAAACTCATTGGCGGCTCCGGCCTGCACCTTACCATAATCAACCCGATGAAAACCACCGTAACATGCGTGCTGCGTGCCACCCGTGTTCTTTCTCTGACGGCATTAGGTGTCCAATTTGTGACCCTAGAATCCCGGTTCCAATAGTCTGAGCCCTAAATCAAACCGGGGATCATGGCATATCTCTTTCGCTTGTACTTATCGCCAAACTCTTTCCGGTAGTTACGCTCTTTCTTCTTTGCCCAAAGAGCCATCTGCCCAGCTGCGACGGCGATAAAGAACAACACGCTCCAACTCAGCCCACTGACAAGGTAAACGCCAACCCAAGAGACAACCTCGAAAAAGTAGTTCGGGCAAGTCACAGCGCTGAAACCGAATCCGGAAGGGATACCCCGTTCGGTAGTACCTGGGCGGCGGAGGTTACGTAGCACCAAGTGAGTGTTGAGGTTTGCCAGTTCTCCGAATACGTAGAGGGCGAGACCAGTGTAGACTAGGGCAGGGCTGACGCGCCCAGTTGCCGCACTTGAATCAGGTCGGAAAACCCAGTAGGCGATGTTGCAGCCGGCTAGAAGCCAATAGTGACCGCTGTTCTTGACGATATTGCGCGCCGGCATCGTAGCATTGCTGAAGCGGTGGACGAAGACGGTTTCGTATTCGCGCTTCAGGAAGTGCACGACGAGAAGCGCACAGACAAGACGTTGAATGTCAGTTGGCTGGGGAATATTATCAAAGTTGTAATAGAGGTACGGGCGGAGTGGGTAGAGGAAAAGAATTGGAATCACTAGAGGGCCGAAGTATTCGACAATAAACACAGTGCGCCAACTGATCTGGGGACCTAGGGACGCAAACAGTGAGCAAGAGTAATCATGAGTCGATGCAACAGCTAGAAATATCGGGCATACCTAAGTCCTTCACATGAAGAACGGTCTTGTCATTAAGTCCAATTTGCTCGATAGTGCTGTCCTTAGAACTGGGAACCACGGCCCGGTCGGCTGCTTTGGTAATTCGCAGACGATGAATGGAATAGCCAGAAGCTATGGCTAGTTGGCTGTAAAGCTCCTGAGTCGAGGCGTCGGAAAGGATCTGGACCTCCTTAGGGAGCTTCCTGATCGGTTTTCCTTCACCAATAAGTCAGTTCTGTTCTATGAGGTCCAGGTGCATGCGCCAAAACTTACCCCGTGACTGAACAGTCAGTGTGACTGTGGAGGGAGCCATTGGAGTTTACGTGCAATTGAAACCAGGAAGATTGCTCACTGAGAAATGCTCGAGTACGTTTCAATTGATCTCGAAATTGAAGAAGAGAAGTGTAAAATTGGAAGACAGGATTCTGAAGAAAGCCAAGACCCAAGGAATTGTCTTCGAGCTAGTTAGCCTCGGTCATGATCACGTGGCTGGCGATCACCCGGGATCCATCCATATGCAACACAGAGTTCTGCTTGGAATAGAACAATAGTCAGTCCAAGGACAATTGGTGGTCTGAACAAGGGGTGGCCATTGGGCTTACGCTTCGTGCTCGTATACCGGCTTGAGATCCTTAACTTACACATTAATTCAACCATACTCGGGGCCATTATCGCTATTCGGCTTAGTACCATGTCCCATCCGCGGCTCATGGTGCCTTGGGGGCGATGCTCAGCTCTGGGTGTTCTAGAGTGAACTATGAGGGGCGTCGCTCAGCCTCAGCTGTCACTTCTCTGTGCATTTTTCAACAGGATGCCAGTATGAAGGAGAATAACATCGCATAAGCATCGGTGAAGCTAAACTAGAGCAGGCCTAAAGCTGAGCCAAATGATTCCACTTTCAACAGCTGACAATTTCTATCAATTCTGTGCATCGCCCTGCAACGACAATCTGATTGTCTGAGAAATAAACGATATCTAAAGCATCAGCTGCTTTCCGCTTGAGCTTGCCCCAAGTCAATTACGCCGACAACGAATTGAGGGGCCAACAGCCGACAGCTCAATCTATTTTGTACTAGACATCGGCCTAGCCTCTTAGTCTAGTCTCACCCTCCTATGATGTTCCACGACAGTGTCATCGATCAGTGAACCCACTCTGTCAGAGACTAAGACCGGTCATGTTCGTATCCAGCCTGGCTTGCGTTAGCCTACAACCCAGGTGTTGGTCGTGACTGGACCTCGATTGGATTCACAAACGACGACGAATTGAATGCCTTAGAATGTCAGCTTGCGCAGCAGTCCAGTGGGGCATTTGTCGCTTGAACTGGCTGGCTGGCTGGGCTGCTGCAATCCACCTGGATCTGCTTTTCTCGTTCCACTTATAATCTATCCTGATATTAACCCATGCTGGTGTACTGCCAATTAGTATGTGGCTCGTTCACGTAGGTCTCAGCCGCACCGGCGGGCCCCGTCTACCGAGGAATGCCTGTTTATCATTCGAGCTCTTGCTCTAACCTTCAATATAAAATGAAGCCTCTCCCATCATCTTCACTGGGCTACTCAACCTCCTTATAAGCCTAAACCAGCTTTTGGTCTCCGTTTCTGTTAGTGCTTGGGCTTGGCGTGCGCGTTCCAGTGCCTTATTGGGGTTGTTGTCTTTTATTCAATATCCACGTTGTAGGAGCATCTCTCTGCTAGTGATTAATAAGGTATGCCTCTTTCCTTCACGTGAGCTTAGCCAGCAACGAGCCCTACATAAATACTAAAAGCATGGCTGACATTGCATAGGCAGGCTTTAGCTTTCGTTGTAGCTTCTCCATCATTTATACTATCTATAAGCACCTGGTTCACGATGGGTGAAGACAAAGAAACAAATATCCTCGCCGGCCTCGGAAACACCATTTCCCAAGTAGAAAACGTTGTTGCGGCATCGTTACGACCTTTGCCAACGGCAACGGGTGATGGAACCTACGTTGCCGAATCCACTCAGACGGGCTTAGCCAAAGATCTGAGCCATGTCGACCTCAAGGATGTCCGCACACTCGCCGAAGTCGTCAAGAGTGCGGCTACGGGAGAGCCGGTTGATGACAAGCAGTATATCATGGAAAGAGTGATTCAGGTCAGCTCAGATTCCAACAACAAGTATGCGCAGGCTCTGAGGCTAATCAACATCTAGTTAGCTGCTGGCTTACCATCGACATCTCGCAACGCTGCAGAGCTAACCAAGTCATTTTTGAACATGCTGTGGAATGACTTGGAACATCCACCAGTTTCGTAAGGAACCAGGAGTCTGTAGGCTACCTCGGCTGTCTGACAAATATATAGTTATCTAGGAGCTGATTCTATGCACCGCAAAGCCGACGGCTCGGGTAATGTAGATTATCCCAGTTCCAGTCTTCTACCTACTGTGCTGACTTTTCGATGATAGAATCGTTTCTGGCCTCAACTTGGCGCTGCTGGTAGCGCGTACGCAAGATCTGTTCGGCCCAAGACGATGCAGTCTCCATCCCTGCCCGATCCTGAGACTATTTTCGATTGCCTGCTCCGCCGGAAAGAGTACAGGGAGCATCCTAATAAGATATCAAGCGTTCTATTCTACCTCGCTTCAATCATTATTCATGGTTAGCCAGTCCAGTGATTGAAGGTAATGATGGGTTTGCTAATTATCTTCGAAGACCTATTCCAGACAGACCCTAAAGATAATTCCGTGTCCAAGACATCGTCATATTTGGACCTCTCACCTTTGTATGGCAATAATCAAGACGAGCAGAACCTTGTTCGTACGTTCAAGGATGGAAAGCTTAAGCCAGATTGTTTCGCTACCAAGCGAGTGTTGGGCTTTCCTCCCGGCGTCGGCGTTCTACTGATCATGTTCAACCGCTTCCACAACTATGTGGTTGATCAATTGGCGGCGATCAACGAATGCGGCCGATTCACCAAACCTGACGAGTCCAACGTTGATGAGTATGCTAAATACGATAACAATCTCTTCCAAACCGGGCGACTGGTGACTTGTGGGTTGTACGCAAATATTATCCTAAAAGATTATGTCCGAACGATTTTGAATATAAACCGGACAGATAGCACCTGGAGTTTGGACCCCAGAATGGAAATGAAGGATGGTTTATTAGGTGAAGCAGCAGCAATGGCAACCGGGAACCAGGTGTCAGCCGAATTTAATGTCGTGTACCGGTGGCACGCTTGCATTTCCAAGCGCGATGAAAAATGGACAGAGGATTTTCACCGTGAAATCATGCCGGGAGTGGATCCAAGCACACTATCGATGCAAGATTTTGTCGCGGGTCTTGGACGGTGGCAGGCAGGACTCCCACAAGAGCCACTTGAGCGCCCATTCTCTGGCTTACAGCGTAAGCCGGACGGTGCATTCAACGACGATGACCTGGTTAATCTGTTTGAGAAGAGTGTTGAAGACTGCGCAGGTGCATTTGGTGCGTCTCACGTTCCAGCCATCTTCAAGAGCGTTGAAGCTCTCGGTATAATGCAGGCTCGGAGATGGAACTTGGGAACGCTCAATGAGTTCCGCCAATATTTCAATCTGGCTCCTCATAAGACCTTTGAGGATATCAACTCCGATCCGTACATTGCGGATCAGCTCAAGCGACTGTATGATCATCCAGATCTTGTGGAGATTTACCCTGGTGTTGTTGTGGAAGAAGCCAAAGACTCCATGGTCCCTGGAAGCGGCCTTTGCACGAACTTCACTATATCCAGGGCAATCCTTTCGGATGCGGTGGCATTGGTTCGCGGTGATAGATTTTACACTGTCGACTACACTCCGAAGCACCTTACGAATTGGGCCTACAACGAGATTCAGCCTAACAACGCCGTCGATCAAGGTCAGGTATTCTACAAGCTGGTTCTTCGCGCATTCCCAAACCATTTTGATGGAAATTCTATCTATGCTCATTTCCCCCTTGTCGTTCCCTCGGAAAATGAGAAAATATTGAAGAGCCTTGGGGTTGCCGAGAAGTATAGCTGGGAAAAGCCCAGTCGTATCTCTCATCCGATTTTCATCAGCTCTCATGCCGCGTGCATGTCCATCCTCGAAAATCAAGAAACGTTCAAGGTGACTTGGGGTAGGAAGATTGAGTTCCTTATGCAACGCGATAAGCACCAATACGGGAAGGACTTCATGCTGTCTGGAGACCGGCCACCCAACGCTGCATCGCGCAAGATGATGGGTTCCGCCTTGTATCGCGATGAATGGGAGGCTGAGGTCAAAAACTTCTACGAGCAAACAACTCTAAAACTCTTGCATAAGAACTCCTACAAACTTGCGGGCGTTAACCAAGTCGATATCGTTCGTGATGTGGCCAATCTCGCCCAAGTCCACTTCTGCTCTAGCGTCTTCTCATTGCCACTGAAAACAGACTCTAATCCTAGGGGTATCTTCGCAGAGTCGGAACTGTACAAGATAATGGCTGCAGTTTTCACTGCCATCTTCTACGACGCAGATATTGGGAAATCGTTCGAGCTAAACCAGGCCGCCCGTACTGTAACGCAGCAGCTGGGCCAGCTAACTATGGCCAACGTCGAGATCATAGCCAAAACCGGCTTGATCGCTAACCTCGTGAACCGCCTTCACCGGCGCGACGTGCTTAGCGAATATGGCATCCATATGATCCAGCGTCTACTGGATAGTGGTCTCCCAGCGACAGAGATTGTATGGACTCATATCCTTCCTACGGCCGGTGGAATGGTGGCAAACCAAGCACAACTGTTTTCGCAATGTCTGGACTATTATCTCTCGGAAGAGGGCTCTGGGCATCTTCCTGAGATCAACCGACTGGCCAAGGAAAATACCCCGGAAGCTGATGAGCTACTTACACGCTAGTACGTAACCTCTTTGTTGTCTTTCCCGAACGCGCACATACTTACCGGAGCAGTTTCATGGAAGGTGCTCGGCTACGGTCATCCGTTGCCCTGCCTCGAGTAGCTGCGCAGCCCACGGTCGTAGAAGACAATGGCGAAAAACTCACCATCAAAGCTGGCCAGGTCGTTATGTGTAACCTGGTAAGTCATGGCTGGATGTCAAGACTGTTTAGTCCTTCGCTAACGGATTCCAGGTCTCTGCGTGCATGGATCCTACTGCCTTTCCAGATCCAGAGAAGGTCAAACTTGACCGTGACATGAACTTATACGCCCACTTTGGCTTTGGGCCCCACAAGTGTTTGGGCTTAGACCTATGCAAGACAGGGCTGAGCACGATGCTAAAAGTACTTGGACGCTTGGACAATCTCCGTCGTGCTCCTGGAGCGCAGGGACAGTTGAAGAAGCTTTCTGGACCTGGCGGGATCGCTAAGTATATGAATGAGGATCAAAGCGGCTTCACTCCCTTCCCGTCAACTATGAAGATCCAATGGGACGGCGAATTGCCCCAACTGAAGGAAGATTTTTAAGACTCATGGTATGATGCTATCTATATAGCCAGTATCACATGGATCGCCTTGTACATTATGATAAGAGAGTATTTCTGTTGGTGATTTCTTGTGCACGGTCTTAGTGGAAATATATTCTTTGCCCTGGATTGTAGGGCTGAATACTTCTGTTTCATAATGTCAGGTTCTCTGCATATGAACTGTCAAAGAGTGCCTTGCAGTTTTATTGGCAAGACGAATTATACCTCAGTCCAAGCTTTGTAGAAAGGGAGATCATTTATTAGCCATATACCTCAGCATCTGTTTTATATGATCTGTTGTCTCCAACTGACCGAACAGCTTTAGGTTACCACGAGGGGTAGGTTTGACCGTAATGAATTCATGCACGCGCATGACAAGGCACATAGTTTATTCATGGATAGACCAGAGAGCAGAGAGAAGGTACAAATAAAGAAAAAGCCAAACTCGAGTCTCGATAAGGACTTTGAAACTACCTTTGCGAGGAAGCGGGATGCGCCAGGCACGGTACTAGCCGTTACAATACTAGATACTAGATTACTGCTCGAAGGCGGGAGGCTCGACTCCAAGCTATGGGCAGCCCATCACCAACCATCATCAACATCATCGCATCCCTTTGCTTGTCGCTCTCATACTTCCCCCCCACCTTTCTTCATCACTCCTCCTATCCTCTATCCCTCTTTCTCCCCGTTAGACAATATACCTTTATTTCTCGGGGATCTCCTCCTGAATTTGCTGGCTTGGACAGTCTTCCAGGGTTGACGACCTGCACCGTTTTCCCTGCTGTTCTGCCAGCGGCTTGACTTAGCCAACTCCGACCGATTCACTGAGGTCCAGCTCATCAGAGTCCCCATCCCTCAGGAACACCAACTTCGCCTCATTCTTCGCTTTTTCGGTTCAGGATACACCGTAGAAACGAAACGAACCAACTTCTCGTGCTTCGCTGTCCGACTTTGTTCTCCATCTTGCTTTCCACTTCTGTCGAGGAAAGTCTCCGAAGGAAGAAGAAAAAAACGTCATCCATAAAAGATTCTCTCACATCTCGTCTCAGCACCGCGATTCCCACGAATTTTCCCCCACCATCCTCTCTAGGAGGCGCGCTCCTGGACTTTTGAAGTCTCCTAATGATTGCCTGATTGTCATACCCTAGCCATTATGGGGAGAATCAAGAAGGTTGCGGCACAAAAGCATGAGGCTACACTGGTAAGTTCTACCTCCAACCACATCCTTGTTGGCCTTTTTTTTTGCAGAAAGGTTGACCTAAGAAATCTTCATAGTCTCCCTACCTAGCGGAATTTGTAGCTCGTGCGACCACTATTTCCTTGCCGGAGCTGCCTTCTCACCTTCGCACATTTCCCCGCGTTTGGCCATTTCCCAGAGGTGACCTGTATCACTGGATCAATGTCCTGAATCGCTTTGACGAGATCCTTGCCTCCGTCATTGATAGATACGGTCTCAGTAATGGTCCCCAAACGACGCCCTTTAGCCGACAATATCTCGTACATTGTTGTACAAGTGAAGACCCCAAGCTAGATTCGCGGGATATCGAGGCTAAACTTGCGGGTTTGGGGTACGGTTCGGAGGGAGATAGGGAGCTTCTGGAAGCCTTACTCGACTTCTCTAGACTGCTGCTGGAGAAATGTGGCAACCGCAGCTTGTACAATAGCAGTGAACGCTTGGGCGAGTTACTCAACACTACGTCGCTGAGCTTACTACAGTCTACGCTTCGTTTGTCCCTCTCTTTAGCACAAAGATATCACTCACGTCACCGGGGTGGCTCGCATCTTCAACAGAGCTTGTTGGCAACGCATTACAACATTGACCTCGAGAAGCTGCAAAAAATCGCGGCTCCCTTCTCCCGGCCTACTCTCACTAGTCGACCAGGGATTTCTCCATCTGGTATCAAGAATAAAGAAAAAGTCCCTCAGACTAAACATAATGCCAATGACCTAACGTCGCTCACACGAGAGGACCATGGCTGGGATGATTGGGGCTATGTCCACCTCCTATACTACCCTTCGGGATCCGCTGAGCAAGCGAAGGCAGTTACTGAAAGTGGGCCAGGCGGCTCCCTTGCACACGTTCCAACGACTCCCACGCCCTTGCGCCGAAGCCATACCACGGGCTCTACTCCGCGTGTAGGCCGTATTCCTTCGACAGAGGACTCCCCCGCCTCAGTTGTCAATACACCCGCTGGAAAAGTGGACGAAAATTTACCCGGCGGAAAGACGCTGGATATCCCGAGCTCGGTAGTTCTCACATCGTCGGCTGAAGAGATCTTCTCGTTGCACTCAAGCGAAGTGCCAGATGATTCAAAGTATGAACTATTGAACAAGATTCGCACGGCAAAAGGCCTGGCCACATCTCAGTCAACAAGAGAACAGATACTCGCCATAAGAATTCTTGCAATCACGAATTTGGCGTATATTTACCCAGAGCCGCTCTTCCAACAAAAGATTCTTCAATTTGATATGGAGCACCCAAAACGCCTTCAACTCGCCTATCAACTGGGAGAGTTAGTTCACCTCGGTGCTAGTGACGATCTACCAGTGTCCCGGACTGTTCAGACATTCTCTATCCAGGCTCTTGATGCGCTAGCAAAGCACAAGGCGCGGGCGATTGACGTCTGTGCTGCGCTGAGTGTCAACGTGAATCACGGTGTTCTTATGTTTTTGACTCGAAAGGCTGTCAACGAACTAAGCGTTGAGGGTGATGGGAATGACGACAGTGGCCAAGACGAATGGCGGGATGCGTTGCTCGCTTTATTGCGTACTCTTCCTGGGTCAAGCACTAGAACCCCGGAGACCCTTGTAGCCGCTGGACTGATTCCGATGTTTGTGGATGTCCTCAACCTCCGCACTGATAAAGCTCGTCGTGTTTATTCCCGTGTTATGGAATTTCTCGACAGTTTCGTGCTCGCTGTCCGCGATGCCTTTGGAATACTTACTAACGCCAAGGGTTTCGACGCGCTTTCAGATCTGATTGATTATGAAACTAAATCATCATTTCAGAATGTATCTCGGGGAGCCGGGATCCCGGACTATTACAAGACATCGTCAATCGATTATCAGATCCCATATTTCCAACAGCAGACTCTACGTTGGTTGTTTCGGTTCGTCAATCACATAATGCAACACAGTGGCGGTGGATTTGATCGAGTTCTCCGAAACTTGATTGATTCTCCGCAGCTGCTGACTTCCCTGCGCCTCGCCATTGAGCACGCACCTGTATTCGGCTCCCACGTCTGGAGTAACGCCGTCAATATCCTTAGCAGCTTCATCCATAATGAACCAACTAGCTATCAGGTCATTGCGGAGGCTGGATTAAGCAAGAGTTTTCTGGAGGCTATTACTCTTTCAAGCGTCACATCTCCTGAAGCTTCACCAGCCGAGAGCGGGTCTGCGGAACCCTCTGCTGCCGAAGCAGAGAACGAGCCCACGGCGTCGTCAAGTATAACCACGGGTCCTTCAGATGATGAGAAGCAGAAATCCCGCGACTACATCATCGCCAGGCTTAAAGGTGCTCGCTTAGCCCCCGGCATCATGCCCGCTACCGAAGCTCTCTCATGTATTCCTTCGGCGTTTGGAGCAATTTGTCTGAATGGGTCAGGGTTGGAACTCTTCCAATCATCGCATGCCTTGGAAAGCTTTTTTGAAATATTCGAAAGTCCTGCCCATGTAAAGTGTCTCATTAAGGATGACACGAATTTGGTTCGTTCTTTGGGAAGTACTTTCGATGAGCTAGTCCGTCATCATCCGCGCCTGAAATCGTCAATTATGACGGCAATCATGGTTATGGTGGCGCGTGTCGGATTTTTGTGTAGAACCAAGGCTTGGTCACATGGAATGGGCGCTAAGTTGTGGAAAGAGGACTCGCAGGGAAAGCCCGTTATCTCGGGGGAACCCTGGCAGCTGTTCAGAGCAATTGGTCTTGATGGTTTTGGGCCTGGTTCATCTGATGACGTTCATGCTTACGGTGTTCCTACCATTAATACCGCTGCAACTCTACCCAGCGGAGGAAAGCTTAGCATCGGGAACTTGAGCGACCTTCTTCCACCCCTAGACGCCGAGATTGAACCTAAGGACGAGGATGCGGACGGGCTGACGGCAACTGACTACCTCTTCGCCATGTCGCGGTTCTTGGGGGCATTTTTCGAGAACCAGGCCAACTGCACCTATTTTATTGAATCTGGGGGGGTCGAGTTCATCCTGGATCTTGCTACGCTGCAAAGCCTTCCCTTCGATTTTCATAACACCGAGGCGAATCAAGAACTCACCGTGCTCGTCCATATGCTTGTGGAAACCAAGCCCCATTTGGTCGTACCGTCTCTTATCTGCCGCACTGAGCGCGTTGTCGACTTGTTAACTGATTTTTGGAAATCTGCCGACGAACAAGGGTTTTTCTTCTCCTTGGTTCAGCCGGAGAGGGGAGGACATGGTAAAGCAAGCAGCTCTGTTGACGAACCTCTTAAGTCTTCGAGGGATAATGGAACTTTCTTCGCGAAGCATATGGCATCTGCGCTCATACTAATTGATCTCCTTCGCGAAGCATTTTCTTTACCCCTTTATCAATCGAGGCCAAGCCAACAAACCTCTGTCTTTGCTCAGGTAAACTTAGCCGACCGGTACAGTGTTCTAGTCAAGAAGCTGGGCAGCTTGCATGCGGCCTGCGTTTGGGAGGAGATTCTACTTGAAAAGAACATTCCGGATACCTGGGACCAAGCAACGAAAGTTCAGCCACCCTCGTCTGATAGACCTGCGGAAAGCTCGGGACTATTGACAGACAACATTTCCAACTTGCTCAATGGTGGAACTCGTCGAGATGTACCCACCGGCAGCAACTCTCCTAACCCGCAGACCCCTCAGCCGACTAGTGACATCCAACCTAAGCTCACAGACGGTGATGTAGCATTCAGGAATGTGCAAGCACTTCGGTATTTGCTGAGTTCTCTGCCGTCTTCAATTACAGGGTTCTTCCGCAACCTGGGTCTTTGCCTCATTGGAAAGAGAAGAATTGATGCTTATCAGAAGCAGAATGCGACGACGGTAGCTGACGTTATCGCTGGCGCTGTACTTGAACAACTGCAGTTCAAGCCTGCCAACTCCAGCAGCAACCCAAAGCTCAAATTTGCTTATCTTATTGTTATCCTGTCGTCTTTTTCTCACTTGCTATTCGAGGGTAAGTTCGGTTCATGTTACTTTTTCCTTGTCCCCCATCTAACTCATCGTTCTAGCTGCACCGGATCGCCATCACTCTTATTACCTTACGCTTGTCCTGTTCGCCTTCAAGAAGAGTAACGGACTGGGAGTCTTAAAGGATGTCTGTGATCTCTTCGTGCCTTGAGGTCAAGGTTCTTACGCCACCGCAATCTGTACCCGATTCCGAAAATGACGTGTCTGCAAGATTGACGTCCGCCTATGGTGGCATCAAGATAATCCTGAGTTTCTTTGCCGAGTTAGCCTCTGGAAAGAGCATTATGGAATCGAACCAAACACAGGCCATGTCAAGTGACCGGGATCGGGGTCGGCCAGACTACTTCAATGCAGGCCAATTCCTGGTGGATCTTCGGATGCAGATTTTACCAATGGCGCGCGATATGTGGAATTCTGACTTTGCAACCCAGTCTACAAGCTCCGTTGTCAAATGCCTCGTTGATATTTTGCGTTCGTCTCTTGATGGTGAATATGAAACGGGTGCAGCTCGACGATCTGACCCACCAGCCGCCTTGGCCGATGTACAAAGAAAGCGATTTCTTATCCACAAGGACAGAGTTAAGACGTTGCAGGATAAAGGGTTTGACAGTGAACTAGTCCAGGAGGCGCTATACCGCTGCAATAACACGCTTTCTGCTGCTGAGGAGTATTGCAGAGCACAGGGGTACTTGAGAGCCCCCGAGCTGATACCGCCAGAAGCCAATGAGATTGAAGCAGCTCGTTCTAGTACATCTGCTGGTGAGGGACTTGAGGACCCGGTTGGCTCGGATGTCACTGCTTTCGATAGTGGTGCATTTTTTGACAGCGACCCTATCTCTATGCTTCTCGCCCAGGCACATAGACGGCCCGCCGTAGATGGCCGCCAGGACACAAACGCAGATATGCCGGACGATATCACGAGAGCTTTAACCCAGATTCTGAATCCAAGATCTGCAGATGATATCCATGATGATAACGCAGCGAGCAATCAGCCAGAGTCCAGCAATGCTCGCGTGAGCAGTTCAGCTGTCTCGCCAGAACGGCGCACTGATCAGCAGCCTACCAGGCGACGCGACTTGATCACTGTCGAGGACTTGGACTCTGAAAGGGAGAAAGTTCGGTCAAACTTAATTGAGCGGTGCTTAGATGTGTTGAACGAACATCACGATGTTTCGTTTGAGTTGTCCGACTTGATAGGCTCTGCCATTAAGAAGCATCGGGACCCAGAAAGCTTTCGAAAGGAGGTTGGAGAACTTCTTGTCCAATCCTTGGTTTCACTGCAAATGGAGGACTTCCAAGCTGCCGGCAAAAAGGTTGCTGCGTATGCTCATCTTCTGGCGTTGGTGGTCCAGGACAAGGAGATGTACAACGCTACACTAGACGAGCTAAAGGAGTGTTTCACAACGTTCCTTCAGTTCATCGCGGTACCCTCGGAGAAGACTCCTGATGAATCATTTCCCTGGGTAGGACATGTGTTGCTTGTTCTCGAGAAACTACTCTCTGATGATGCTCAACCACCCCAAATCAACTGGGCCTTACCTGATAACTCGGATCCCAGCTCGATAGACGATGGGCCGGCCCAGTTGCAGGAGCCTCTCATATCCAACGAGGAGAAAATGCAACTGTTTGAAGTTCTCGTCGAAGTGCTTCCTAGAATTGGAAAGGACGACACTCTGGCTCTCTCAGTGTGTCGGATCCTGGTCATCCTCACCAGAATTCGCAGTATTGCCGTTCGACTCGGTGAGAAACGTAATTTGCAACGATTATTTGTCATGGTCAAGCAGCTTTCGAGCTCCACAAATGATAAGCTTCAAGGCGCTTTCATGCTTATCTTGAGGCATATTATTGAAGACGAAGATACCATCCGGCAGATCATGAGGAGTGAAATCGTTGCCAACTTCGAATCAAAATCTCATTCACGGCCAATCGACACTACGGGGTATGTCAGGCAAATGTATCATTTGGTGCTCAGATCGCCAGAAATTTTTGTCGAAGTCTCCAACGAAAAGCTCAAACTCTTGCGGTACGACAGCCGACAACGTCCTCAGCACCTCACGTTGAAGTCTGAGAAGAAGACTGAAGCGGGCGCGAAACCCAGCGGTTCTGCCGAGCAGAAGCCTGACAATGCACAAACTGACAAAGAGAAGGGAAAGGCCGCTGAGTTGAAAACTCCTGTCGTGGAGAAGCCAGATGGGGTCATCCACTATCTTCTTTCCGAACTCCTGTCTTACAAGGATGTTGATGATAAGGAACCATCAGGGGACAATCTAGAAACCTCTGCCGTTGAGCAATCGGAGACTCCGACTCAGACTGATGTTGAGATGTCAACTGACGAACCTGCTCCTTCCGTTTCGAGCACCGAGCTCCAGGGCTCGCGGAATCCCAAGAAGTCAGAGAAGCCCGCATTCCAAGCAGATGATCATCCCATCTACATTTATCGATGCTTCTTGCTTCAATGCTTGACGGAACTGCTTTCGTCCTACAACCAAACCAAGGTTGAATTCATCAACTTCTCTCGCAAGGCGGATCCCTTGGTAACCACGCCCTCCAAGCCTCGCTCCGGGATTCTGAACTATCTTCTCAATGCCCTCGTGCCTGTTGGCACGATGGAGCACGATGAATCCGTTGCCTTTAAAAAACGCAGTAACACCTCTGCTTGGACAATGCGTGTCCTGGTTGCATTGTGCACCAAGACAGGTGAAATCGGTGGTCACGGAAGGCGCCGCAATGATCAGAATTCTAACGAAGAAGACGAACCTGAGCTAGCCTTCGTGCGAAGGTTCGTTCTGGAACATGCTCTAAAAGCGTACAAGGAAGCAAATGCTTCCAATGAAGCACTAGATGCAAAGTATTCTCGGTTGATGTCACTTGCGGACCTATTTGACAAGATGCTCAGCGGCTATGCGTTTGTCTCAGGAGACACTGCTTTCCCATCCTCCACCAGGCAAATCGCTAAAACTATGTTCGAGAAGCATTTCATTTCTGCTCTCACTGCATCTGTTGCCGAAATTGACCTGAACTTCCCATCCTCTAAGCGGGTTATCAAGTACATCTTACGCCCATTGAACAAGCTTACCCAGACTGCTGTGCTCTTAAGCGAGACTTCTGACATTTCGACCATTGGGGGATCAGAGGATGACGAAATCTCATCCGCTACCTCTGTGTCTGACATGGAAGATGAGCGTGAAGAAACCCCTGACCTCTTCCGCCACTCTACCCTGGGTATGTTGGAACCTCGCCACGAAGAGGAAACAAGTTCGGAGGAGTCAGAAGAAGAAGACGATGAAATGTATGATGATGAATACCCAGACGAAATGGACTACGAAGAAGAGATGGCGGAAGACGACGGGGAAGTGATCAGCGATGAAGAAGATGAGATTGAAGGCGTTGGCCCTATTGAAGGCCTTCCTGGCGATAACGGAATGGACATTGAGGTTGTTATCGATGATGAGGATGACGATGACGACGACGAAGATGATGAAGACGAAGACGACGACGAAGACGAGGATGACGATCACTCCGAAATGGACGACGATGAAATCCTCGCGGGCGAGATCACTGGTGACAGAGATAATGAAAGCCTTGATGAGGGTGATGAGGACGAATGGGAAAGCGAAGAGATGTCAGAAGACGATGATGAAGCCGACATTATGAACCAGCTCGAGGACGAACTAGCGGATATCAGACACACGGATCAGCGGCATGACGGGGGACGCCTTGAAGACATTTTCCGTGCGTTGAATGAGGCCGCTGGTGGCGTTGAAGACCTCCAGGCGGATAGCTTGGGAGATTTGCATGATGACATTGCCGATGACGAGCTGAACGAAGATGATGGTTCGTATATCCTCTTCGCCGCAGTTTACTCCACTGCTAACATACGTAACAGAAGACGAAGAAATTGATGAGCTAGAGGAAGAGCTTGATGAAGCAGATGAAGACCAAGGTTCTTACCATGGATTTGACGACGATGAAGACCTCATTGATCCTTGGGGATGGGACGGTGACGAGCCGCCCCTGCCTCGTGGTCATCATCACCATCATCGTTTCCGTGGCCCTAATCCGGCATGGGCTGCAGTTACGGGCATGTTGCCAGGTCGTCATGGAATAGTTCCAATCCCCTCATATCGTCTACAACGAACCCAAGTCCCGCCACGTGGGAACGATGATGGAACAAATCCATTGCTGGTCCGAAATGATCGAGGCGCAGATGCACCTGGACAACGTCGTGGGGGCGCTAACGAAGCTTTTACAGACTGGGTGCATGGGTTGGGACCGGTATCTACAGGCCGCCTGCAACCCATGGACAGCCCGGTTACTTTTATGAACGCCATCATGCAGGCCATTGGCCAAGGGGGCCCAGGATTTGGGGTCTTCCATCGTCATGATGGTATCCATGTTCACGTTGACAGGAATGCTATCTTGCCGCACCGCCTCCAGGATATCTTCGGATTGGGTAGACCTCAGGCCCCTCCGGCACGGTTGCGGGATGATCCTTCTCAGGCGGTTAGCTTTGCTTTGGCAACCACTAGAAGTCGTTGGCAGGAAGAAGCCCGCATCTTGTTCAGTAGCACTTACGTCGAAAAGACTCAACGCGTTGTCAACTCGCTTCTGAAAGTCCTTGTGCCTCCGGCTATCGAGGAAGAGGCAAAACGGCGAGAGGAAGAACGTGCTCGCATTGCTAAAGAAGAGGAAGAGAAAGAGCAGAGACGGAAGGAAGAGGAGGAGGAGAAAGAACGGAAGCGAAAGGAGGAAGAAAATGCTCGCCAGCGAGAAGAAAGAGAACGCCAAGAGGAAGCAGAACGCCAAGCGTCAGACGCAGCCCCGGAGCCTATGGACGATGTGCAGCGAACTGGCGTTACCGCCGAACCTAGCACAACTGCACAACCGGCCCAAGCTGAACCAAGTCCAGCCGAACCTGCCCGCCGTGTGCATACAACCATAAGAGGCCGCCAGTTGGACATTACCGGACTGGAAATTGATCCAGAATATCTCGAAGCGCTCCCTGAGGAGTTGCGTGAAGAAGTGATCATGCAGCAATTGGCTGAGCAGCGCTCACAAGCTGCCGCTGCTGGCGAGGAGCCCAGTGAAATCAATACTGAATTCCTTGACGCATTGCCTCCTGAGATTCGTGATGAACTCCTCCAGCAGGAAGCAGCCGACCGTCGACGCCGGGAACGTGAAAATGCTCGTAGGCAAGCAGGGACAGGCTCCGCCGCTGCCGCCGCTCATCCTGAAGAAATGGATCCGGCCAGCTTTCTCGCTACGCTTGACCCAACTTTACGTTCTGCTGTCCTTGCTGAACAACCTGAAGAATTACTTGCCACCCTCGGACCGGAGTTTGTTTCTGAAGCCCGTGCTCTTTCAGGAGGAAGGTCGAGGCTCACCCAATTCGGCGATATCCCAAGAGTAGATCACCGCCAGCGGACAGAACAGGCCGACGATCAAGAGCCAAAGAAACAGCAACGCCGCCAAATCGTTCAAATGCTGGATAAAGCCGGAGTTGCCACACTACTCCGATTGATGTTTATGCCTCTCCAGGGCAATGCGCGCCACCAGCTTAACGACATCCTCCATAATGTCTGTGAGAACCGCCAGAATCGCATCGAGGTGATCAGTCTTCTTCTTTCCGTCCTACAAGACGGCAGCATCGATGTCTCGGCAATCGAACGCAGCTTTGCTCAACTGTCACTACGTGCGAAGACTCCAGCTATCCAGAAAACCCCACAGTCTGTCAAACGAAGCCTTGGCTTCCAGTCATCAAATGTTAGCAACGAGGTGACTCCGATTATGGTGGTGCAACAATGTCTCGGGACGCTTGCCTACCTGTCCCAATACAATCCTCATATATCCTGGTTCTTCTTGACTGAGCACGACCCAGCTTCTGCACTAAAGTTGAAGGCATACCGCAAAGGCAAGAGTAAGGAAAACAAAGCCAACAAGTTTGCACTCAACGCTTTGCTTTCGCTGCTTGACCGCAAACTCATACTGGAGAGTCCCACCTGCATGGAACAACTCTCGAGCTTACTGGCAAGCATTACTCAGCCTCTTACTTTACTCCTTCGTCGCGAAAAGGAAAAGCAGGCGGAGGAAGAGAAGGGCAAGGAGCCTGAACAAGGTGAGGGTGAACGGCCCGCGGAGCCTCAACAGCAAGCAGAACCCGGCGAGACTACAGCAGCGGTGGAATCTACTGCGGATACGAATATGACCGATGCTCCTCCTGACGCCCAAGTGGGAGACTCACAAGGTGCAGCGACATCAACTCAAACTGAAGACGCACCTTCGACCGATGCCAAGGCTGAACCTGTAAAGAGCGAAGAGGAAAAACATAAGAGAAGGACCATTGAGCCCCCGGTTATTCCTGACTTCAATCTGAAGTTAGTGGTTCATGTTCTTGCAGCCAGAGAATGCAACGGCAAGATTTTCCGAGACGCTCTTTCCACCATTAACAATCTTTCTGCTGTCCCTGGTGCTCGGGACACTATTGGTAACGAGCTTGTTAGTCAGGCACAGTCTTTGAGCACCACGATTTTGCTCGACCTGGATGAATTAATCATCCATGTTCATGAAGCCAAGAACGGCACCGATATGCAGGGCTTGGCACTTGCGAAATTCTCTCCAGCAAGCTCCGATCAGGTCAAGCTACTCCGTGTCTTGACAGCCCTTGATTATCTATTCGACCCCAGCCGCGTTGACAAGTCTAAGGCGAATGACACCGAAGGTTCAGCTAAGGATGTTCTCCAGACGTTGTATGAAAGCTCGACATTTGGACCACTGTGGACGAGACTCAGCGAGTGTCTGACGCTTATTCGTCAGAAGGAGAATATGATGAATGTTGCAACAATTCTCCTACCTCTGGTCGAGGCTCTGATGGTTGTCTGCAAGAACACCACGCTCAAGGACACCTCGCTTGCCCGCAATAGCAGAGAGCTCTCCGTCTCAAGCGGCTCTGGTGACACAGGTCTGAGCATGGAGAGTTTATTCTTCAAGTTCACGGAAGAACACCGCAAGATCTTGAACGAGTTGGTCCGTCAAAATCCTCGCCTGATGAGTGGTACCTTCTCTCTATTGGTCAAAAATCCAAAGGTGCTAGAGTTCGACAATAAACGCAATTACTTCACCCGCAGAGTACATTCACGCGGAGCTGAACCTCGTCACCCCCACCCGCCTCTTCAGCTGGCTGTGCGGAGAGACCAGGTTTTCCTGGACTCATTTAGAGCCTTATACTTCAAATCTGCGGAAGAGCTCAAGCACGGCAAATTGAACGTGCGTTTCCACGGAGAAGAAGGCGTTGATGCGGGCGGCGTTACTAGGGAATGGTTCCAGGTCCTCGCTCGGGGCATGTTCAACCCAGATTACGCGCTCTTCATTCCCGTTGCCGCTGATAGAACAACCTTCCATCCTAACCGCCTGAGTGGCGTAAACCCTGAGCATCTGATGTTCTTCAAGTTCATTGGGCGGATCATTGGAAAGGCTCTATACGAGGGACGTGTGCTTGATTGCCATTTTAGTCGAGCAGTCTACAAGTGCATTCTCGGCCGCAACGTGTCAATCAAAGATATGGAAACATTGGATCTAGACTACTACAAGTCGCTTCTCTGGATGCTCGAAAATGATATTACAGATATCATCACTGAGACTTTCGCTGTGGAGACGGATGACTTTGGAGAGAAGCAGACCATTGACCTGATTGAAAACGGGCGAAATATTCCTGTGACACAAGAAAACAAGGAGGAGTACGTGCAAAAGGTGGTTGATTACCGTCTGGTCGCGTCGGTTCGAGAGCAGCTGGACAACTTCCTGAAAGGATTCCACGAGATTATCCCTCCTGAACTGATTTCGATATTCAACGAACAAGAGCTGGAGCTACTGATTTCTGGACTTCCTGAAATCGACGTGGATGACTGGAAGGCCAACACGGAATACCACAACTACTCTGCTTCTTCCCCTCAGATTCAATGGTTCTGGCGTGCCGTGCGCTCATTTGACAAGGAAGAACGGGCGAAGTTGCTGCAATTCGTTACTGGTACGAGCAAAGTGCCCCTCAATGGCTTCAAGGAGCTCGAAGGTATGAATGGCGTGAGTCGGTTCAACATCCATCGCGACTACGGCAACAAAGACCGTCTTCCAAGCTCGCATACGTGCTTTAACCGTAAGTTTTGCTGTCTCAAATCCGCGTAGTATATCAGCTAATCCTATTGCACAGAGCTAGATCTTCCAGAATATGATAGCTACGAGACTTTGCGGCAGCGTCTGTACATTGCAATGACCACAGGCAGTGAATATTTCGGGTTCGCATAAGTCGGTGGCTAATTTCATGTCGTGTGCGGTTATTCCCTTTCCTCGTTGTAATGCCCAAGCATTTAAACGGCGTTTTGATTTTACTTTTTCTTACGTTTTCGTGTATTTATTGGCTAGAGCAGGAATTGGGATGCTCCGAAGGCCTCAAGTCGAAGTGCAGGTCGACTGGCCGGAATATGAGCTCTAGAGCCCCTGTCTCTCATGTATTTCAGCCGACTTCTTTCTGGAATCAAAAAGTGCAATTCTGCAGTTACATGCTATGTGCTCCGTAGTGGGTAATAAAACAGTCAGTTCTACCATAGCCAATCGACACCTTATTGCCTAAGGCGGTGCCAGTGGGGTCACAGCGTCCCGTCATCAGCGTGCAAAGAAAAAAAGTCAGGTGCCGACGGCGGGGAAATCTTTGGTTTTTCGGAGATCCATCCATCTCTCCGCTTGCTCGACACTGCATGGTTATATCCAGGTCTTTGCAGCTGCTCTAGCATCACTCTATTGCACTCCTCCGGCTCTTACTTCACTTGGACGCGCTCTCTTTAGTTTCCCTCGCCCTCTCCGCTTTTTCACCCAGTCATACTCATATCCATCATGGCGACGAATTCTATCAAGCTTTTGACTGGCAACAGTCACCCGGAATTGGCAAATTTGGTGGCAGATAGGTGCGGTTGAGCCCTTTGCGTCCTGATCATGGATATTGACTAACTGGAACATCTGCCTCGCAGGCTCGGTATCGAACTGACCAAGATCATGGTCCTGCAGTACTCGAACCAGGAAACAAGCGTGACAATTGGAGAGAGTGTCCGAGATGAGGACGGTATGGGCCCCTTACCGGCTCTCCCCTTGTTCTGAGGCCTTTTTTGGGCAATTGAAAGTTGACTGGCGTCCCTGCTCGTCGGTTATAGTATTCATCCTACAATCCACCCGGCCGAACGACATCAACGACGGTCTGATGGAGTTGCTTATCATGATCAATGCCTGCAAGACCGCTTCCGCGCGACGCATCACTGCTGTCATTCCGAACTTTCCCTATGCTCGCCAGGACAAGAAGGACAAGAGCCGTGCGCCCATCACCGCCAAACTCATGGCAAACATGCTGCAAACAGCTGGCTGCAACCATGTCATCACCATGGACCTCCACGCTAGTCAAATCCAGGGCTTCTTCAACGTCCCCGTTGACAACCTGTATGCTGAGCCCAGTATGCTTAAGTGGATCCGGGAGAATCTTGACGTGAGCAACTGTGTGATTGTCAGTCCTGACGCTGGTGGTGCTAAGCGGTAAGCGAATAATCTTTCTATTACAGCTATGCCCCGAGTTCGTGGTCCTGACTACTTGAGTCCAGAGCGACTGCAATCGCCGATCGACTTGATCTTCAGTTCGCCCTTATCCATAAGGAACGCCCCCGTCCCAACGAAGTCTCCCGCATGGTCCTCGTCGGCAGCGTGAAAGATAAAGTTGCCATCATTGTTGATGATATGGCCGATACATGCGGAACACTTGTCAAGGCCGCCGACACAGTGATGCAGCACGGCGCAAAGGAAGTCAATGCAATTGTTGTCCATGGTATCCTTTCGGGCAAAGCCATTGACAATGTGAACAACAGCTGCTTGAAGCGCATTGTCGTGACCAATACTGTCCCTCATAAGGAGAAGAAGGAGCTCTGTGACAAGATTGAGACCATTGATATCAGTCCCACGCTCGCCGAGGCTTGCCGCCGAACTCACAACGGCGAGTCCGTGAGCTTCCTGTTTTCCCACACGGTTGCCTAGAGTTTTTTTTCTCGTCCTCATGTGGGGTTTTTGTGGGGGATTTTCCGAAATATTGTGCATTACATCTCTTGATTTCTCTTTGATATGATACAACTGCAAGTAATGAAGCATGAACCAGAAACAAATTTTTTCAGGAGTCTGTTTGATCAGGTCGAAAAGTTGACGGCGTCTTTATCTTTTTATTTTCTCAGAAACGTTGAGTTCATGCATATGTGTATATACCTTATTATGCCGTCGGAGTTCATTGTTTTAGGATGGACTTGTTCACGTTTAGACGATTCTGGTTTACCGAGTGACGGGTCCCAATAGTCTTGACGTTTCTCTTTAACCGTATAATCCTACTAGTCGCTATCATAAGGACCACTTGATTTTCCATTCTAGAAATCTGTTGGCATATAGCCTTGGACAGACCATGTCTCTTGTATTTACCGAGATAAATCGGGCTCCGTTAATTTTAATAAACATAATGCTTCAGCCTGAACTCCCGGCAGAACGAAGATCTAATCAGGTTGTCGCGCCCCGCGCTTTGTCTGGCGGAATAAAAAAGTCTCAATGCAGAATATACTGAGGAATAACCCGATTTGCGCATCGACCATCAGCTAGTACCCTGGGGACCTAGGGTTGAATTGGTTTGCGACCAATGCATTTGGTTGAAAGGAAATCAAGTTATGGATGTGGTTAGCATAGAAACATACTCCGAACAATAAGCTAGCTGCGGCTGGATAGATCATGAAAGAGCATTTTAATTCTTTTAATCCACAGTCCAGCATGAGGAAAACAAAAGAGATAAAGTGATGAGTCCTAAGATAGATCGGCACAACACGACTTGCTTCGTTCGTTTGCTCCTTTCTTCTCCCTGAGCTCCGGAAAAAAGACACTCTTCCCTCCAAAAGAGTATCTTGCTCCGACTCGATGCGACACGCTACCCTGATGTTTCTTTTTACTAGAATATGAAAAGAAAGATGCAGTGAACATAGGAGGTAGGTATGACCGTCGATGTCTTGAGATTTCTTAATCCTTTTTGTGCATTTCCTTTCCTTTCCCTAGCCATAACAGAGAGACGTACGTAACCCGACCATTAGAAACCCCTCGGAGAAAGAAAGAATAGAAACCAAAACACCCTCTACTTCCTCATGGAAGACGCCCGTCGCTTGCGGAGCTCGTCCTTCTTGGCCTTCTCTTCGTGGACGCGGCTGGCGAGGAGCTTGGCGTAGTCGTTACTGTATATGTTAGCTAAATCGTACGATGATAGCTGGTCGAGTTTACTTACGCAGCTTCGCGGGCAGCCTCAGCGCGGCGGCGCTTGAGAGCAATCCTGTGACGCTTGCGCTGGAGACGCTGGGGAGTCACCAGACGCTGGATCTTGGGGGCCTTGGTGTAGTCCTTCTTGCCCTCCTTAGTGACGGTGCGGCGGATGACGAACTTGCGGACGTCGTCCTTCTTGTCAAGACCGAAGAAGTTGCGGATCTTGGTGGCGCGCTTGGGACCGAGACGCTTGGGAACGACAGTGTCGGTGAGACCGGGAAGCTCCCCCTCACCCTGCTTGACAATGCTGAGGGCAAGGACGGCGAGGTCCTGGCCAGTGATGGCACCACGAACACTCTTGCGCTTGCGCTCACCAGTGCGGCGGGGGCGGTAGCAGCTGTGGCCGTCGGCGAGGAGAAGGCGGGTACGGGTGGGGAGGAGAACTGTACGAGGAACGAGTGAGTTTCTTGCTTTGTCGTGGGAGTCGGATTGTTTGCGGCAGTCGTTACATACCACCCTGCTTCATGGGGAAACCTGTAAAATAAAATCGTTAGCCATTTGTTCCTCTGCCGAGTTTGACGATCTCCCCGCGCGACAAGTTAATTTCGGTGTCGTATCCATAACCCACGCCCAAACGCCAGAATTGCAACCAAATATCGGAAGATCCAGTCGTACCTTGCTTGTCGTTACCACCAGTGATCTTGAAGAGGTAACCCTTGAATTCGTCACCGAGAGAGTCGCCGGGAACCTAATAACCAGAAAGACGCCGCATCAGCCACCAATTCTCATATCATTCACCGTGCGTTCTTCATTTGTGTTTTCTTTTGCGTAGGACGGATATGTGCTTCGGGAATAGATGGATGGTTCGACTGACTTCGGTGCCCATGCGCTTCTCCATGAAAGGACGAAGCTTGCGCTCATCGTCAATTTCGACGATCTTCTGCGACCCATTGGCCGGGTAGGAAATGTTGAGCTTCATCTTGACGGTGATGCGCGGTCAAGACGGAGGGCGCGGGATTGTCGACGGTCGAAGTGGTGCGTTCGGTCGTTCAAGCGAAAACAAGTGTGGATTTTTGTGTCGATTTCCTTTTGGTGTAGCGAGAATTCGGTCTGTGGGTGGCTGAGTCAGCCACTAGCCTAGGACGGTTAGTGCTTCGGTAGGGCTCTTAGTCAGTTGACGCCTGAGGCTGTCGCAACAGAGGTAATCCTTTATTCAGGCATCGATTCTGATCTTCTCTCCCAAAATCGATTTGATCTTCGGAAAATCGTTCCAATGGGACAAGTCTGTACTCCGGGTCCTAGATTATAGCAGATGGACCTTTCAAACAATTTCGGGCTCTATGCTTGCAGACTTTCTAGTATTCCCTGACACCTTCCTCTTCCGCAGCAGTACGTAGACTAGGTGACGCAATCCACCGACATCCTCCAGTCTCCGTGCGGTTAAATCTCCAGAAGGAGAACGTCCATGATAGTTGCCGTTAGCCTTACAGCTTACAGGGAAACCTCCCCCTTTCTCTTTCTTCCACTTCCCCCTGAGGCATGTATATACCCACTTCCTCCCAATATCGTTAGAATATTACTTTTATCATTCATTTGCTTCCACCACTCTTTTTTCTCTTCTCCCCGCTCTTCTTTCTTCCTCCGTTCGCGGTTCGGAGTCTCACGCGACACACTGGATATCCACCCCGGGCCATCTCCGGCTCTTGATTTTCCAATCTCCATTCAGCTCTTTTAAGTAACCAACAATACAGAGTCTCTAGCCTCGAATTCCCGGCTTGTGACCTACTTTCTAGTATCATACCGGGCAGTTGGGGGGGAGGTCCATATTTCTATACGAACGCCGCCAATTCCCGACTCTCCGGTTTTACTTTCTAGACGCTGAGCGACTATCGCGGATAGCCGAAACCTGCGCATACGTCTTTCTGTCTGATTATGCGCCCAAAAATGAGGCTTACCAGCAAGTTTCACATCGTTTGCGCCTTTGCGGTGTTTAGCATCCTGCTTTCAGCCCTGTTTCTCGGCTCGCAGCGCTTCTACTACCGCAGGGTTGGCACCGCGGACCAGCCAACCGTGGAGTTCCAGGCGCCAGCCTCACCTGACCGCAGACTGGTCGTATTCGGCGATACATGGAGTGATAACAATGCTAAAGAGATTCAGGGTGGGAAAGTCTGGACCGACTGGCTCTGCTCTTTTGTAAGTCTTGACTGCAGCCGGCCAGTTCGGATATACCGGGGTTTAGCTAACTGAATGACTTCGCAGTTCTCATGTCATCATGAGAATCTTGCGCAAACTGCCAAATCTTTGAAGGGGACCTATATAGGATCTGTCGTGGATAATGAGGAACTTGCAGGCACCTTCCTCAACTTGTACAAGTCGCCGTTGTCTGATTTCAGAGCCCAGGTCAAACAGTGGGTGGACACTGAGACAAAAGGTATCCAGCAACTGGACGAAGCAGTCATTCATGATCGCCGCAATCGCACCATTGTGGTAGTTTCCTTCGGGGTTTGGGACTTGTGGAACATGATTGAGAAGGACTACGAGACAGCTACCAAGTCAATTGACCACATCGTTGAAGTTATCATGGAACAGTTCGAGGTGCTGTCTCAGCACTGGGGGGATGACGACCTCAAGATTGTCCTGACACTGGTCCCGGATGTGACTTTCCTTCCAGCCTTCCGCCCGCACGGAGACCAAAACGTTTCTCAATACAAAGAGACCGTCAAGCTTGTTTTCCACTGGAACAGCAAACTACGAAGCGCGGCGGAACAATGGGGAAAGGGGACGATTTACCTTTTCGATACGGAATCGTTTGTCTCCGATCTTATTCGAGACCGCCAGCTCTTCATGGCGGGAGTGGAAGAATCCAACGGGCTGGGGAAGAACCAAGATCCCGGCTGGGAGAATGTTGAGGACCCTTGCGTCGAAAGTAGTCAGCAGTGGGTGGTGACATCAGAGAGCAAGCACTGCGAACACCCGGACAAGTATCTTTTCTGGTAAATATGAACGATTACTCTCTCTCGTTTGGGAACTCTATTGACATGTGTTTCTAGGAACGATATGCATCTTGGTCCCTCTGCACACCGACTCATGGGCACAGAAGTGTTCCACGGAATCGAGGAGATGTGGCTCCGATAGTCGGAATGCAGATTATTGAGAGGCTAGAGTGCTTGGAGAGATACATGTCCTGATCGCATACCGAGGTACGATCCATTGCTTCAATAGGGAGCATGCACGGTTCTGCCGAATACTATAGCCAGCGGCCCGTTCCCGAAACGACTCAGAAGCGAGCGAACGGAGAGGACGGAGAGCTGCGTCTCCGGCTGAATCGCTCGGCCGCTCAGACGCCGGTTCCAGCCGCTACTACTAGTCGGTTAGTAGGTCTTAAAGTAAGACACGGTGTTCACAAATGATCGGAAGTGGAACAGAAGAACGACCAGCGGTTGGGTTAAGTGCGGGCTTGACATGGTGGTAGTATGACTCCAGAAATCGAAAGGGAACGCCCGACCGAGGCTCAAAAAAAAGGGTCCAAAGGTCGAGGTTGTAACACGATGATGAAAGTATGTAGCTGCGTGGGGGTGCAGGTGGGATCGGAATGTGAGAGAACCCGGTAGGAATCCAAGCTCCAAAATCCAGTCCCAGTTCCCAGAACAGAATTCCAAATCTCGAAGATCACATCTCGTAAAGGGTAACGGCGAAAGGTAGCAGCCGCGCAGCAGCCGGGCCCCAGTCCGGCCTCAAGTGACAGGCGGGGGCGGATCTGCCTGGAGTTCTTTGTTCTCTTATTCTTTGCTTCTTTCTTTGTCTTTCGGAGATTTGTTGGTGCCGGCGCAGTTGTGGTTGGCAGAGGTAAGCCTGGGCAGCACTACTGGTTGCCTGGAAGAGCGCTACTGGCGATTACTGGCAATTCACTGGTCCAAGCCTGGCTCTGTAGTCACACCAAAAGCCGAAGCTATTCTGTACTGGTGCAAGGCCATTGGCCGGTGACCTCCTGCAGCGCCGCATGCGGGCAGAACAAAGAAGGGCACCAGTGAACAATACTACTCCTGGTCTGCGGCTGCTTCTAGTGTCCTGGTCACCGTCACTCGCGTCCACAACGGGTCGTATGGAGTATTCCCAGCTTGCACATTGCTACCCTGCCTCCAGAGTGTCTCCCGGACCTCTCTACCAGGCCCAATTCCTGGTCGTCCCGCTCTCGATGTTCAGTTTGCGTACAATCAGAATGTCTCATTCCCTGTTTGGCGACTTTTCTCGTTAGGCACTCTGGGCGAGTGGACCAACCAACAGCCTAAAAACAAAGAAGCAATGATCCAGGGTCGGCGAGAAGAGAGGCTAAGGTCAGGTTGGTCTTTAATTGAACAAAGGACTTGAGAAGCCAATCCCAGCTGGCCCATAGTCTAGTTAACTGCTTGTCCCTCCAAACTAACCCCATCAAAGAAACACAAAAGAGAACCACGAATTGGATTAGTGAGCTGGCGAATTTTATTATTTATTTTTATCTATTTCATTTGATTATTGTGACCCTTCAAGCACGAGATTGCAGTCATCACTCCCGGCCTTTATACATACCGGGTTTCTTTCTTCCTTTCTTCTTACCTCCTCCCCTCGCTGCTTGTTCCTTTCTTCGGTCTCTCTTGCTCTGTCGTTTCTTTCAACACCTGCTCTTCCTCGTCTGCTCACCTTCGCCTCTCTACTCACTGAATTTCGCATTAAATAGATGTCTTACGATCGAGTTCTCCCCAAGCCTCCTGCTCTGCATCATGACTCTTCTCTGCCTAGACCGACCAGCAACCTTCTCGAACATAAGATAATGAACAACGATTCAACCATGGCCGACCTTCGAGTTCCCTCCTATCGCTACTCTGAAAGCCTGCCAAAGGTCGATCTCTTGTCTCTTCATCGGTCTAGGGTTAGCGCGGAAAAGGATCTATCCAGTCCCTCGACTGCCCTCGAACCTACCAAGCCGACGTCAACCCACTCCATCAAGACGATCCCGATGCGGGAACGCCCATCACCAGCAGATCGCTCAGTATCGTCCAGTCCAGTGAAGTCAACAGCGCAAGGCCAGAGAGAATCCGTCACACAGTTCTGTCTTTGCCAGCCGGACCCCAAGATTCCTCGACCACGCAATGGTATGTTGATAACCGTTAACTGCTTGCTTGAAATGATGAAACCAGAACCAGATGGATACTGAGTCTCATTACTTTCAGCTTTCATTCTATACCGCCAGCATTACCAAGGAGTAGTGGTGGCTCAGAACCCGGGCTTGGCTAATCCCGACATCTCTAAAATTATTGGCGAGCAATGGAGGAAGCTCCCACAAGCAACGAAAGATGAGTGGAAGGCTCTGGCAGAGGTACCAAAATCCAAGGAAGCGGTAATGCCGCGCTATTGTTCAGGCCACTAATGCGAAAGCAGGAAGAGAAAGCTCGACACCAGCAGCAATATCCCGAGTACCGTTATCAACCCCGTCGATACGGCCGCGATGGGTCTTCAAAGAGCCTGGGCTCGGGGCTGAGCCATAATCCCCCAGGTTCCACCATCTGTAACAGGTGTGGAGGCAGGATCATGAACCCACCAGTTTCACCAGATACTATTTTTCCTGGCGGCTCCGTAAGTAGTAGGAGGCATTCACTTGCGGAGCAGGGGTCGAGTCGGAACTATAGTGTGGACCAAGGATCAAGAGGCGTAAAGCACAGAAGTCATGGGCATGGTCATGCAGAACATCGTCCTTCTCGTGCACGGCAATGGGAGGAAAACGGATCTGTTTCCCCAGACTCGAAGCGACGCCGAACAAACCCTGACTCTCATGTGCCATACAGGACGGACTTCCACCGCGACAAGAGTCCACCAAATTCACCCTACTCAATGTCCCCTCATGCCGGTCGAACAGATAGCTTGAACGCGCCCCGGGGACTCAGCATCAGCCATAGCCTTGGAATGCAGGCGCCACGTGGTCTCCATCCAGTGAAAGAACACCCGCAACCGGATCCTAGCCTGACACTCCCCCCTCTGAAGGCATCGGCCTCCATGACAGGGGCCATGACGCCGGCCACCCCATTTTCGCAGGACGGTTTCCATAAGGATAAAGAATCAGCAGTGATGAGCATCCCGTTCCTTAACAAGATCAAACTGCTGGCCAAGATATCACCTCAACTCCCTATATCCTGCCGCGAAGGTGACCCTAGGCGACGCGGACCTGTTATTGCCGTTGATGGGCAAGATGCAGGATTGGTGAAAACCGTTACGGAATACCTGAGCAATGCCATGTCCAAGGAAGGCAAGTTCCAGGTCCGCGTCTTCGACGGTCCCGAGATCTCAGAGCCAAAGCCAAAACGCGAAGGCAGCGTCGAGTCCGGGGAAATGGGCGACAAGCAGGTCGAGTACTTCAGCCGCATCTCTAAATGGCACCAGGTCTCTGAAGGGATCAAAAATTTTGTCAAGTCCGAACCGCTGCGCCGCTTCACGGATTCAGGTTCAGCAAACGAGGATGACGAATCCCCTCATGTCTCACCGAAGACCATCGGCCCTAACAAAGCCACAGAAGTGAACATAAGCTCCCCGCATTCCTCTAGCGAGAACGGATCAGAAGCTGCATCATCCCCGCCAGAGACTACATTTACCCCCAACTCAAGCTCCACCGCTTTGCCGGTGGCAATAGTTCCGCGATATCAGCTTACAACAGCTGACGCATACGCATGCATGGTTCCTATAGCCGACCAATACAACGTGGCCGATCACTGGCAGTGGATGGCAGCTCTCTGGCGCGGTGCCGTGGGGCCGGATATCACGGTTTACATCCGGGAGTGCGACATACAAGAGTTGAAGCAAGTCGGAAACCCAGTTGAGATCCGCCTGCAGGATGCCAAGGCGGTTGTCGTGCGGAGACTCGCGAATGCCCCTGGCCCAAAGGAGCTGGAGGAAAAAGTTCTTAAGCGATTAGGTTTCGAAATTGAAGATTACATTACACAATAAAAAGGGTGTTTTGATAAATTTTTCTGTTTTAATCGCAGTGCGTCGTTTTTTTAGCATAGGTGGGATCTACTGGGAGGGCATCTGTTCGCGAACCATATCTGCATGCGGCGGACTACTTGAAGTTTTTTTTTGGGGGGGGGAGGCGGGGGGGTGGGATTAGCTTGGGAGGCCTTTGCCGATTTAGCTCGGAGTCAGAATTTCCTGGTATGATACTTTAATGTCTTTCAATCCTACATCGGATGCTCGTCGACCGTGCCATTCCTTGTCATATATACTATTGGTAATGGTCCCATATTAGCGCCAGTCAATCTACAAACCGAAATTTGTGGCGTAGGCCGCATGTCGAATAAGTTAAACCAATATATATCAGACGTTCAGGCGCTATTTATCATCACATACAATATAACAGCATCAAGTCTGGTAGGTCCAGAGACCCTTGAGCTCAACAAGGTCACCATTGTCCAACAGGCAAAAGGGCTCAGTCCTACTTCTCAAGCACGCATGTTTACGCCTGAGATCATCATCCTACAATCACCATCAACCGCCCTCCTGTAACAGCAGTACCACTATAGTCATTGTTATGGGGAACGATATATTTATCCTCATCGTGGAACAGACGGTTAACAGTGACGAGTAGTCTGAGGGCGACTCTATCGGCGAAGCCTGGCCGCCATATCAACTACACGAGGCAGTAAGCAAACGAAAATCTTCGGTGCAGGATAGATAGTTGGTTTCTGGGCTGCAGAGCGCTGGCGAGCGGGTTACATGTTCGAATACCAGTTAGCCCGTTGCCAAGTCCATAGAGATGCCCTAACTGGGTTCTTTGCGGCGGTGGGGAGACTGGGTCGAGATAACTAAACCTAAATACAGCCTAAAGAGACTGCATGCTAGGTTGCTTAGAGAATTTTAGCTAGCTAGGGTATCTCCTGCTGTGTGACTCCACTAGCATTGGGTGGAAGGGCAAAGGTAATTTTTAGGGGATCATTCTGACGGCCTTTCTGCAGTCATAATCACAGAACTACGGAGCTGTGGTTTTGAATATCATCAGTCGGAAGCCTTGAGCAACTGGTATTAGTGTTCGTAAATATTAAAATGCAGACCAGACGTATGGCAATTCATGGCCTCGTAGTTGCACTCGGTAAAGAGTGTACAAAGTGATTCAGCATCACGTGCACGAAAGACTCAATAATCATACTAAGCCGCATCGGGAAAAGTGCAAGGCAATGTCACTCCTAGCCCAATCAGGATCTCGGATAAGAGATAGCCTCATGGGAGGTATCGAGCCTCACTCCCCTCTTTTCATCCACCTATTCTCATATATAATGCAGGAATACGGGCCCGAGAGTCCATTTAGCTTACTAACCCAGAAAATATACATGGAAAGGTGTCTTCTAACTTTCAACTCTTTATTCAGATGAAGCTAACTATTCTCAAGGTGTGTTACTACTCTCAATGACTCGGACGTCTTGCGAGCCCGCAAACGTTTCAGAATACAGACTCATTGTATGCATCTAGTTGATAACACAATAGGTTTCGGGATCTTACAGAGCCCTGTTGTTATGATGGCTCCCTCACACCCAGTGGAGTCAACGCCTAACATTTCTGGAGACGCTGCTGATGCGACTTTCACATCCACAAACCCAGCAACTCCCGAGTCCCTGGTAGAGACTCAGAAAACAGATATGGCGCTTCTGCTCGAGAATCTGGATTCGTTTATCGCCGTCGGCGTTTTAGAAAAGGGTGTTCCTGGATTCCCTGCTGCCGAAATCAATGCATTGGAAAAACAGAATTGGGTACGGACTACGACCCACGAAGATCATCTCAATCCCCAAATCAGCTATGTCCGTGTTTATGTTTTGCCCGATGATGTTGGGCGGAAGTTCATACCACGCTCTAGCGCCCCACTTAGAAAAGCCCTGAAAGCTGTCATGTCCAAAGTGGACCCCTCCCCCGACGCTTGGGCTGGGCAGGAGAGATCGGGCCAGAGGATAGTGGACCTCTCTTCTGTTGGTGCCGAAGATGAGTCTCTGTGGTATATCTTTAATACCCTCGAAGGTCCAAGTCCCGATGTAGAGATGATGCGGGATCCATACGCCAAGCTAGCCATGCAGGATTTACTCTCTACCACCGCTTCAGATGAGAGCGCGGTTGAGAAAGGGCAAACCTATACTGGCGTCCTGGGTCTTAAAACACCACTCTATCCCTATCAAAGGCGTTCGGCGGCTACGATGATTCAGCGAGAAGTACAGCCGCATCAAATGCTGGACCCGCGACTTCAGTCTTGTTCAAGCCCAACTGGCCAAAAATACTACTACGACAAGGAAAAGGGCAAAATCGCGCGAGAGCGAACGATGTATTCGGAGGCCTGTGGAGGGATACTCGCGGAGACTATGGGCTGCGGTAAGACTCTGATTTGCCTAGCTGTGATTTTAGCTACCCGTGGCCACTTTCCGCAAATTCCCCTCGAGTATCAGTCCATGAGAAATCCGGAGAGGACTCAGACTAGGAGTCTCCTTGAGATGGCGGCGGCTGCTGCTGGTCGGTTGTCGTTGCCTTGGAAAGCACATTTTAATTACTTGAGTCAAATGGGGGAGATTTACGATGGGTGTATCAAGTCTTGCGAGGCAAACCGCGGCTCATATATCTTTCGCCCGCCGGCAGGGAGATATACTGGCCGTACTGTTGTGGAATACCCCCGCATCCATCTTCATTCAGGGACTTTAATAGTAGTACCCCCCAATCTGGTTGACCATTGGATGAGTGAGATTGCGATGCACACCGAGGGCCTGAAGACTCTCACGTTGCGGAGCAGCGCAGACTTGACACCGCCGCCCGAGGACTTATTCGCTTATGACATTGTTCTTTTCTCAAGAACTCGATTTGAGAAAGAGGCGGATGACTTTAATGGAGGCGGCCGGGACCGCCGCAAGGAGCCTTCGCCGTTAACAAAGCTCCATTGGCTCAGGGTTATTGTAGATGAAGGGCATAACGTCGCCGGCCATGGCCACAAGACGAATATGTCGCACCTTCTCGATCAGATCCACGTCGAGAGACGGTGGGTTGTTTCTGGTACTCCGTCCAGTGGGCTGTATGGGGTTGAAGTCAGCCTGGCGTCTCGTGAAACACACACGAGCGACACTGATTTGACCGAGGCAACGACCGCCGTGCTTCACGGTAGGAAGAAGACCGGAAAGGGGTTGGATAGCGAGCTAAAAGATCTCGACAAGTTACGTCGAATTGTTGTTGACTTCCTGGGCCTCAAGCCCTGGTCTAACTCGAGGAGCGATGATCCCGCTGACTGGGCGACGTACATCAAGCCAGTTGGACCTAATGGGAGGCGACGAAAGGCGCCATCCCTCCGAGCAACGCTGCAAGGCCTAGTTGTACGTCATCGGCTGGATGTTATTAACAATGAAATCCCTTTGCCACGATTGTACAATAAAGTCGTTCATCTTGAACCGACTTTTTACGATAAACTGAGTCTAAACTTGTTTATTTTCATCCTGGCTGTCAACGCGGTCACGTCAGAACGGCAAGATATAGATTACATGTTTCACCAACGCAACAGAAAACATCTCAGCCGTGTCATCAGCAATCTGCGACAAGCTGGGTTCTGGTGGGCGGGCTCCGACTTCGACTTACAGGGGACGGTCAATGTCGCTACGACATATCTTGAGCAGAACAGAGAGACAATGACTGAAGACGACATCTCAACACTCACGCAAGGCATCAAAATTGCTCAGACAGCACTCAACTCTGGTGCCTGGAATGGATTCAAGAACATGCATGAACTGGGCGTTTTTGTCACTGGCTTTCCATCAGAGGCTCGAAACTTTTGGGCCCTAGATCCCGCACAGGCCCAGTGTGAGCCTCTTTTACTCGGAATCTCACAAGCTCGTCTCGCTCAGCAATTCGTAACGAAACATCTCTGTGAACCTGACCCAGCCGAAGGCCTGTCGGGCGCTGGCATCAAGATACGTAGGGAGTTGTCTCACCGCGAAGGATTTGATGCATCAGTCGCGGCCCCTAAGAAGACTTCCCCAGAGAGCTCGGTTAAACGCAAAGCCAAGCAAACATTTCTGAATGGGATATACAAGGAACTGCCCCCTTATTCGCCCCTCACACAAACTAAACTGATCGCGACTGCATCAGCCAAACTAACGTACCTATTAGACCAGGTTCAAGAACACTCCAAGGCTGAAAAGATCATCATCTTCTATGACAATAACAACTCGGCATACTGGATTGCCGAGGGCCTCGAACTGCTGGGGGTGGACTTCCGGATCTACGCTAACACATTAAAACCGACCCTCCGCGAAGAATACTTAATCCTATTTCGCGAATTTGAGCAGGTCCGCGTACTCCTAATGGACCTCCGGCAAGCCTCGCACGGGCTGCACATTGCACAGGCCTCGCGAGTGTACATAGTCAATCCAATTTGGCAACCGAACATAGAGTCTCAAGCTATCAAGCGTGCCCACCGCATTGGGCAGACCCGTCCCGTCTTCGTCGAGACCCTCGTGCTCCGCGACACGCTCGAGGACAAGATTCTCCAACGCCGGAAAGCCATGGCAGATGTTGAGATTCAAAATGATCTGCTGGATGACTATACCATGAGCTCAATCATCCAGCATGAGCGTTTCATTCCCATGCCCTGCTGTGAGGACTCAACGTCCCTGGCTTTCCTCCGCCATCCAACTGGTTTCTTCAATAGACATCGTCTACCGATTCCTGATAACGACGAAGTGCAGACGAGGCCGAGGATGGAAGCGAAAGCGGAGGGAAATACGCTTCTCACTACGCCAGTAAAACGGAGGCGCAGTGTTAGTGTGACCCCAACCAGTAGCAAGGGAGTTGGGTTTGTGAATTTAGAGCCAGATCTCCTTTCACCTTCGGCTAAAAGACGGCGGTCACCATCTCGTCTGCAGTTTCGTGATCCGAATGGAATAATCATGGAGTCTCCCCGTCCGAAGAGGAGTATTTCTCCTGCTCAACGCTTCGTTGTTCGCTCCGCTGTTGAAACTGACGCCGAACTAGCGGGTGCTAGGTAGATGTATTGTAGTTAGCGGCAGCACAGTATATTATAATACTATCAGATACCCCAGTTCAAAAAGCTGTAGCTGACTTTCAGGGCTTGTTAGTTTTGTAGATTCCGTACGCCAGCTGCCCAATTTTTCGAACTTGGAATAGTGTCAAACTTACCTAATCCGGAAGCCCACATTGATCACATGATATTACGACCCACATTTCTACGATTCCAACCACCATCAACGAACATCTGGAAATGACGACAGGACCTCAACTAGAGCAGGGTTAAGAAAAAACAATAGAAACATGCCGACTTTCATATTCGCCCTCTCGGGCCCCTCCTCCAGCGGCAAAACAACCCTCGCCCGCCTCCTGCAGCGCATTTTCTCCAACCAGCCACAAACGCAAGAAGGATCACAATTGTCGAAGCTGATATCCACATTCATAATCCATGAAGACGACTTCTACTATTCGGATGATAAGTATGCATATGTCCCTCCTTTCCACCCCTTAGAACAATCATGAAGCAATTTATGAACTACCCCGCGAGTTCACTCTAAGCTAATCCGATTCCAGAATCCCCTATACAACCACCAAATCTGGCGCCAGAATTCAAGACTGGGATTGTTTGGGTGCCTTGGACATAAAATTTCTGACGTCGGCACTCCGCTACGTGCACGAGCACGGGCACCTTCCGCCTCGACTGCGCTCAAAGGAGGATCTAAATGAAGTTTCGCCGGGGTCGGGGGTGGATGATGCGCTCGTTGATGAGCTGAGAGGGTACGTCTCTAGCCGGACTCAGATGATTTTATTGTCATCTTCGTCAATGGTTGCGGAAGAGCGACTAGATGGAAAGGAAAAAGTGACGATAGCACTCCTAGAAGGATTCCTGCTATATGCGCCACCCGCAACAGAAAAAGGTGGAAAAGAACATGGACTCCGCGGTGTTCATGACCAGATTGATTTGCCAATGTTTCTGGCTGCGCCGTATGACCTTGTCAAGGAAAGGAGGGAGAAGAGGAGCGGGTATGTGACTATTGGGCCTGCTCCGACGACAGAGTTGCCGCAGAGGTCGTCATCGGCCTCAGAAGCTGAGGAAGAAAGGGTGGACCTGGAGGTCGAGGATGATCGGCCGCCACAGAACTTTTGGACAGACCCGCCTGGTTATGTGGATGATATTGTTTGGCCGCGTTATGTGAGGGATCATGCATGGTTGTTGCTTCCTGAAGACGACGGCGCCGAGGCCTTGCCTACTGAGGATCAGGATGAGCTGATCCGCAGAGTCGGGCAGGGCGTGAAGCTGAGAATGGATGCTGGCGTTACTGTTGCTCCTGGCCAGGGAGCCCTCCCTATGGCGGATCTGCTAAAGTGGGCGGTTGAGGAGATCTTGAAACACCTGGAAAAGAGCACAAGGCCCTGAATATAGTCATTGCGTACATGGTACTTGTTCTAGTTATACCATCATGATTTTGACGCAACGCCAGAACTACTCTTAAACAGGCCCCGTCCAACCTAGCCAATAATCGACCCTGTCCCTAAGAGAGACTGAAGGCTTTGCACGCTCCTCAACTTTTACCTCCATCTCCACGCTCTGCGCATTTTGTTTTCCATCACTGGCAGGCATCTTTGCTTCCTCACCACCCGCAAGGCTGGCCGCATGTCTGTCATCATCCAATGCGTTCAAATTGGGTTTTGAGTCAAGATTACCGAGCCATTTTTGATAGTCTTTGAACTGCGTCTCCAAAGAATGAAACGACGGTAATTGCTCTGTCTGCTGCAAAACTTCCACGTGCCCCATTGAAGACGGGTGCGTCCTGGAACTTCGATCGGGGAGCTTAACATAAGCGAACCGTAACACAGCAAGGCAAAGTACTCCCACCAGAACTCGCTTCAGAAAATGGCTCGGGTTCAGGCCATCCTGCATCTCAGCTGTCCATTTAGACCGCGATGCGTTTGAAGCTGCCGCAGGCTGCGAAAGAATACTTTCCGCATCCTCGCTCACGTCGTCAGGAGCCTGCTCATAGTCCCTGTATATTTGAGCGATTTCACTACTGTCGCAGTTCACTTCGGTGGCGTCAATCCTGGAGTACAAGTATGACGGGTCGTTCATTACTTCCAACAATTTGTACCGCAGCGAGTGCTGACTGAGCTCATGAGACGTCGACAATGCTGGATATATTCGTGGAATCCAATACGCTGCTCTGCGACCGGGGAACTCTATCGTCCATCTCAGATAGAGCCTATCAATATCTTTTGGCGAGCAGACCACACGGATACGGGAGACTCCAATTTTGGTCCTCCTGGCGGTGATGCAGATACTCTTCGTAACCCGTTGCTGGGAAGTCAGGTCACAATAGAAGAAACCACTTGGACCACCATCCACACAAAGGGGAATGATGCACCTCTTACTCCAGAAACAGCGGTTGTACAGTCGTACGGAGCACGCTGCATGGCATCTCATCTGGATAACTGACTGATCACTTTGTCCGGGTGTAGTTGCGACTCCGACTATACTCTGGGAAATGATTTCCTGGTCCACAGTGAAATCACCAATTTCGCCGCAGAACTCTCTGCTGCATCGGCGAAGGGGGATCACTAGGTTTCCAGTGCTAACGAACTCCGCAATGAGGCAGTCTTCGACAATAGTTGCTCTATTAACATCTGTGGTCCGAATCTCAAGTCCGTGCTGAGCAGGCATAAGGAAGAGGAGAACCCCAATCCTGCCACTCTTTGTTCTTGGAATTCCCGGGATTTCCAGATCGCTCCATCCCTGTTCGTTCGGATAGTATATAGAGCGGGCTGCAATTATAGTGACCTTGTATGTTGCTGGAAGTACCCGTTTAGAGTTTCTGAGGATAAGCAGCCCATTTACCACTTCCACTTCTGGCTGATCGGATGGCTCCGGCTGTTCGACGTCGGTACGTTCCCCGGGGCGGCGGGAATCTCCTGAATTCCCCGGTACGTAACATAATCTCGTCTTGCCGCTAGATATAAGGCTAGTCCGTTCCATAGCGGCTCCCAGCTCCCTAGATGTAGCTGGCGACGATATCTGGCCTTCGGAACGTTCTGTGACAGTTGGCGCGTCGTTGGGTATTTGAAAGCGGACCCTGGTTTCCTTAACTGATTGTGCTTTGCGAGTAGCAGTTGCCGGTGCTTGGTCTTCAAGGGCACCTCTACTCGTCAGATGGAATCCCACGGCGGTGGTAGCAAAACTTGTTAACTGTAAAGTCTCTGAACTGCCAGTTGATGCTGGCTTAGGAATGAGACTGGACTTCTGTGGCTGTTTCCCTTTGGGCGTGGACTTTCCTGGCGATACTAACTTGTCCATGAGCCATGCTTCTGTAACAGTGGATCTACTCGGGTTTCTAGGACTGGCGTTTTCATTGGGGATAGTTAGGCCTGTGGTTTTCGTCGGTCCTGATTTCCTTGCGCCCAAATTTTTTGGGCTTCTGGGACTCTCCATTTGTTTGTGTGAGGCATCTAAATGCTCCGATGACAAACTTTCCGTAGGTCGATCCGCTGGACTTGCTGGTGCGAACCGACTCTTTTGCCGCATTTTATGGTTACTGATATCCTTGAGAACTCCATGCGTGTCGCCCACATCTGACCCAGAATCAGGAAGCTCGGCGTCACTGGCGCTTCTCTTTCGTGATCTAGTGAAGCTCTCGGCCTCAGACGCAACTGAATCAGATCGGCATCTAGTAGTTGGCGTCGAAGGTACAGGATTTCCCAGAACAACTTCAGCACTGCGGGCATCCGAGCCGTTCTTAATGCTTCCACTCGCTACAAGTGCCTGCTCCTTTTCTTCCACAATTGGCAGGGTTTCTGGTATGCAACCCGAGCAGCCATCAACGAACAGTCCAGTATCACGGCTGGCGTCGCGTACAAGAGGGGAGAACCCAAAAAGAGGGCTTTGTGGGGTTTTCGTATCGTCCAGGTCGCCTGTATCATCTTCGGTTTGTGGAAGGCGTTCTAGAAAGGATTCTTCGAAAAATATGCCGGGGCTGCGTAAACTCAACAGCTGAAGCTGCG
This sequence comes from Aspergillus nidulans FGSC A4, assembly GCF_000011425.1. Lineage (NCBI taxonomy): Eukaryota > Fungi > Ascomycota > Eurotiomycetes > Eurotiales > Aspergillaceae > Aspergillus > Aspergillus nidulans. The sequence goes on along the minus strand of NC_066263.1, from coordinate 2,336,267 downwards.
TGTTTGGGACACATTTGACCTAAATCAGACATTCTCAGTGCGGGATGCGACGCAAGACGTGAAGACAGACCCCTTACCTCCAGAGAAATTCTAATATTCGATACTTCCTCATACTCCCCACTCCAAGTGCACCGGATCTCCAGGTTGTCATACTCAGGCTCTGGAACTGGGGGCTGACTACGATGTCTCTGATTTGTCGTCATGGTTCATGAGCCGTGAATCTGACTGGAAATAGAGGAAGACAAGCTCAAATTAGAATATATTATGAGGCTGGTATTGAGAAGAGTATCTTCTCATAAGTTGGGAGTAAGGTTAGTGAGTGTTAAGCAGACTGAGCAGACGTCGTTGCTTAAAACACTCGGAATAGAAGGAACCATCAACACAGAGCTTGCCTCTTCCCGGGCAACAGCCATCCAGTCCCAAAATCGGGCCAAGCCAGTCAATTAGGTGCATAGTAGAAAGAAAACCAGTTCATTGCCTGTCTAGCAGCAAATAACTCTGTAGCGATAAGGATATATACAAGGAATTGAATGATTACCTTTTCCCATGAAACCCAGTAAAAATAAAACAAACCGATATAGAAACAGCCACCCAGCCCTGTTAATTGCACGGTTCCCCTTTTATCCCCACTGGCGCCGTGTATCCCGTAAAGCACGTTTGCTACCGTAGAAGCAAAGAAACCCATGACACCCCGTCCAGCCAGTCTATTGGAAAAACACAACGACGGAAAACAGAAAAGCCAGTTTAAGCGCGCAAGCAATATATAGGATATTGCATAGAAACGAAAAGAGCAGGTGTTCCACAAACGAGAATCCTCACCGAGGAGTTCCGTTCGCTGAGCCTGTGTGGTCATACCCAGTGTGACCTGGCGGGACGCCATAGCGTTCAGCCTCGCTTGTTCCAAGGGGTTGGGATGGGAGTATAGGTGTTGCCTGTGGCGACTGTTCATAATAACCTCGCGTTGCGCCGTTGGTGCCCTGGGGATAGTTGCGACTCTGTTGCAATGGCGGAAGGACTGCAGTACTGGCGGAGTATTGGGGTCGAGGATAAGCTTGCTGCATCATCGCTCGAGCCGAATCGGGAGTCTGCCCAAAAATATATGGCCAGTCAGCGCCTTGTAGCAAATAAGCTGTCTGGTAGAGTTCATACAGGTGTGCCCGGTGGATTAACCATCCCCAGCGACTGCATCGTTGCCTGCTGACTGGACCGGCTCTGAGCGGCCGGGTCTTGCATCTGGGGTACCTGAGCAGACGGGGGAAGCCCGTACGACATCTGAACAAAAGTAAGTACATTACTGCCACTCCTCCCCGGCCTTGGAATCGCTCTCGCTCCTGGGACCGAGGTGATCCTCATTGGCGGGCCACCAATAGTTTTGAGGTTGACGAACCGCATAGTCGGGAACTCCACCGTGTCCAGATGGGTATCCCATCATAGGTGTCGGATAGCCACCTGGTTGGCCATACAAGGTTGCCGTCTGCGGGTATGTTTCCATTTGACGCATACGCCCGTCCGCATCGTACATGCCTCTAGCACCATAGTCCACTGATGTTCGCTGGCGTTTTACGGGCGCGTAGTAGGAATAGTCCCTACTCGTGGGCTGGTAGGGGGGTGCGGGATAGCTACTTCCAGGGATTTGCATGGCTGTCCTATCAGAGGGAGAGCGCGGAATAGCAGCCTGGGGGTACTCTTCCGGCCGGGGTGCTGTTCTCTTTCTGCAGTTGTTTGTCAGCGTAAACCCCAGATCAGTCCGCTTGCAATTTACCACTCACATCAATGTGCGCGGCTCCTTTCGAATCCTTAGCTTCACCCCTTGGTCTGCGAAGGATCTGGAAAGGAAGGTTGATTCGGCCATCCCCGGAAAGCTTTTCGGCGGCGAAACTGTTGCTGATCAGTGCTCAAGACTTGACGACTGTAGCGTAAAGACTTACCGGTGAACCGCTCCGAGACGATGGATTTCAGAAACACAACGTCCGTCCTGACCGACGAGTTCCCTGTTAGCTCTTCGTCCTCCCTTTACCGTCCATTAAAGAAACCAGCCAGGGCTCGAGTTCGGCTTACTTTCGCATTTCAAAGAGCGAGAATTTTAGTCGAAAATCGCCCTCAACTTTGATGGACAAATCGCCCCATACGAAGAACCCGCCATCTAGTATGCAGTCAGCCCGGTACCTTCAATCGCCGTGGAATTAGCTCTTTACCTGTGTTGTCTACATCCTTCAGTCGGTGCAGCGACGAAACCAGAGTCCCAGTCAATGCAGTAGACGGTGGAATGGAAGCTGGCGCGTCCTCCTGAGCATCGTAAAGACTGCAGGACATGAAAAAATAGGGACTCTGCAGGTAGTGCCTGGTAACGCAGCTGAATTAGCCCACTGGTTGCCAGCAACGCGAAAAAAGATCCTGTCACTCACTGAGCTAGATAAGTCCCCTCCTCCCTCACCCGAATTTGCACAATCGGCGGCGGGTCAACCGGTTTGCGCTCTGCAAATTGATCGATGCCCCAGGTCAGTTCTCGCTTGTCCTCTCGAACTGAATGGATGCGTAAGCTCGCTGAAATCGCTGTTACTCACCTTTCTCCTTCCCACCGGCCACGCGCGCCCGATTGGGGTTTTGGCGGACAATTAATTCAAAATCATCACTAAGGATCAACCTCGTCAGCACCCGCAAATTCAAAGAGCCTGAGCAGAATGTCAGCGCTAGAGCTGAAGCTGAGAAACGCACCTCGTAGAAGGGCGGGGAAGGGAGGGATCTGGATAGTTCGCCGCACTCATCAAGGCGAGCACTATGAGAGACGACTGGCGAGAGAGCCAAAGGTTCGGAATAGGCGGGATACCCGTCAAAAAGAGAACCGTGAACCTGAACTAAAGTGAACCGGGGCTCAGTTGGAGAAGTAGCTAGCAGGATGAAGAGTAAGACAAAGATAAGATCGGCGCAGGATCGCAGAATAGTGGAAGCGAAAGAAGGGAAGCGAATCTCTGGGACCAGAAGAATAGGGTAGCTCTGTCGTTAAGCTGCCGGAAACGATACTGGAAGGGTAGTGGGGGAGGGAACTGGAAATTGTTGGAGGGGAGAATTCGAGATGGCACAACGGTAGTATGACTGCCGGGACCAAGGCCAGCTCAGGCGGAACTCAACTGCTCGAGTGGATCAATAAAAATTGCAGAGTTGCAGCGGCCAGAACAAGAGAGCGTTTGGTGAAGGTTGAGATAGGTAGATGTACCGCAAGCGGGAGGTTGATGGTGTCGTCAGAACGCAAGCGGGCACTTAGGCACAGAGAGAACCGAAGATGCAAGCACTCGAAGGCTCCGGTTCCAGCCAAACTTTAAGCTGCACTCTCACTTCCACCACAATTTTTAATGTTCAGCTTCAGCTTCTGCTTCTGACTTGTTGTCGTTCGCAGCTCTCGACTTTTGATTTTCCTTTTCCGTTCTTTTTTTTTTTTTTTTTTGTTTGTTCTGCCTTGAAATTTCTCTCTTCTCGCGATTTAAGTAAGTTTTTTTCCCCTCTCTCTCTTTGTTATAGCAAAAGAACGGCTCTATCTCGTATCTGCCTTTAATGCGATTTTTCAAGAGGTTAGAAGAAAAGACAATTTCGTCACGAGAGTAACCCCGACCGTGTATTTCGGGCTATCCAATGGCAATGCTAACTCCAGCAGCGGCAAAAAAGGTCGGGAATGAGGTAAGGAACCACGATTTGAGCAGTAGACAAGAGTTTCAGAAGGCAAAAGTAGCCATAGGCAGACGAGCAATAGGTGGCGGAACTCAGGGCGACGCGGTTGATGAGACAGTAGCTGAACGATGGGTCTGAAGTCGCCTCCGGATTCCAGACGCACAGATCAAAATCCACCGGTTAGGCAAAAGTCATAATACTCATCGAATAACAAGCACGAGAAATAATGGCAAGTGAGCAATGACGGCGGTGCAAAAAGGTTTCCGGCTCGGGTTTTACTAAGATCAGACGACAGCCAGCCAGGCAAAGAATCGGGAGTGGAGCAGTACCAGCGCAGTGGTATAGACAGACTCGACAGCCGGCGGAACCAGTCTTTTGCGTCTGAAATGATGCTGTTTTCCTGTCGGCAGAGTCGCAGGGTCGCCGGTTCTTCAGGCCGACCACGGTTGGGCACGCGGGCTAAGATGATTCTCAAGTCTCAAAGGCGACGATCCGACAGGAGCCCTTGTTTTTGTACCATGGAGGTCTGAGGTGATGCGCACATTGGCAGGGCCCAGTAGATCAGGAGGGGACGCCGGCAAAATTAAGTCAGATTTCAGTTCGGCGACCTGCGCAAGCCTGAAAGCCTACCTTGCCTAGCCAGATCGTCTGACGACCGATCGAGTTAAGCACGAAATCCACTGCGTTTGCGGGCAAACCACGACTCGCTTTCCCGACCACTCCCCAGCCCACCGACGTAACGGCTGGCCTGTGTCCGTTGACGATGGAGCCGGCTATGCAGGTGACCAGACCCGTATCTGGCCGCCAACGCAGGGTCTCCGATCCTTCCAGCTTTTCCAGCTTCCTGTGACTCCAGGTGTAATGGGTGATGTCTGGTGCGCGGATCTGGGCATTCCAGTCAACCATGATTCCAAATCCAACGTACAGGATCTTGTGAAGAAGCCAATAATGCGATCGCTGCGCTTGGCCAGTAATATGTACTTACCTAAACTTTGTTGTATCTCATGCGTTAGCGGCGAGCATTCATAGATAGCTCTCTCCTTTCTCGCAAAACTCTTCTTCTCTACGTGCCAAAGCAAAGTCTCCCGAATAACCTGCTGGCGATTAGCGACCACCTCAATCTCCAAGCAAGAGGGTGCCGTTTAATTATCCAAATCAGGAAAATACGAACCTCAATAGCGTTTTCCCACCACCAAAGAAAGTTCGACGAAAAGCGCGGGGAAGCGCGGAGCAACGCCTACAGGGCAACTGTTAGAGTACTTATAACGCGCCCGTCACACTTTTTCTGTTCTCGTGAGCTGGCTTTGTCCTTTTTGGTCGCGAGTTTTCCGGCAGTGCCGCAAGCGCCTCGAGAAGGAGTATGCCCAGATCGTCCGTCTGTTCCTATCCCCTTCCTTCGTCGAACGTACCTAGATGTCTTCCTTCGCTGATAGTCCGTCGGAATTCTATTCCAGGCTCAAGCGACAATAGCTTTTTGTAATGGGTGAGACGCAACCTCACAATATCGTCGCGATGTTGAAACCTTCTTCGGCCATATCTCAAAGGCGAGGAGAGCCGGCGACCAGGCGATGCGAAAGTACCCCAAAAGCCAATAGCGAAGGAAGGCGAGGTGTTGATATATCAGTGATTAGGAAGCGCTATGTAAGAAAGGAATGTGGGATTGGGCGTGAACTCTTTTCAGCGCGAACTCTTTTCAAAGTGTTATGCAAGAGTCCCCTCGCGACACAGCTGGCTGCGCTCCATTCTAGCGCGGTAGATGCATCACATCGACTAGCCTTCTCACACAGGTCGCAGAGATCTGCCGCCCACTGCGCCCGCCCAGGATTAGAAAGCATCGTTTGAAGCAGTTGATTCGACATGCGCTCTCCAGCCGGTTCGTACCGTCGGCACACCTCCGTCAAAGGCCAAGTTGGTCGATGCGGAGAAAGGAGACAAGGATGCACGCTCCTGTTGGAACGAGTCATCAATGCAGTGACTCGCTCCCAGACCAAGGCCGGAGAACAAGAAATGAGACTAACTAACCTTACTCTGGACTTAAGGTGGGTGTTGTCACTACGCCGCATTGCACTCAGGACTCCATGTCAGTATGAATCTGGAGGAGCTCGCGGCTGAGCCGGGCAGATTACACGGTTTGTTCCCCAGCGTCAAACTGTGCCAATGGTATCTGACGTATACGGGGTGCATAGGCATGAATCCTGGTTTCTAGCAAATGCAGCCGCGTAAGAAAGCTTTCGATAGTCTTCCTCCTCCTGCGTCCAATCCGAGTCGTGATGAGCGAGCTGTTGCGGTTAGGCTAGCCCATTTCACCGAACGCTGCTTTATCATAAGTCAACATGCTGGTGCGATCTTCCCTGATCACGGTGAGGGTGGAGAGGATTGAGAATGACAGGGTGAGCCTCAGCATCAGTTGGATGTGACGATGACCACGCAAGGGCACAACGGACCAATAGGACTAGTTTAGATCTTTTCCTGCATAGTGGTGCGAACTCCATTTCCCCTTTTACCCCTCCTTGACCTAAACTTCTTTGCTCTCTGCAAAGAAGTCCTCTCGGGAGAAAGAAACAGGAAAGACGAAGGTCTAGGAGTATCGTCGGACATAACTAGTGAATACGACGGAAGGCTTCATCCTGTTTATTTCCCATCGCTGTCAGTACTAGTATTTCCGATCGCCGTGTGCCTGCGGAAGGCTCCGATCGATGCTGTCAACAATTGCAATATTGATGGTTGAATTTGTCTCTGCAAAGGTCTGCCATGATTGCAGATACCATGCCGCGGCTTGCGATCATGACTTGCACAGAGTAGGCTGATTGCGATGGAGAGTGTCCTGAGTGCCGAGTCTGAATTATACGTGGAGCGATGATTCGAGATTTCAGCAAGGCGCAAGAAAAAAACGAAAGGAGAAGACGGCGAAGATCTCAGAGAAGCATTTGTTAATGGACAGCTTTCAGCGTGGCTCATAAGGAGAACACAGCGCAGCCCACTCCTGTCAGGATCAAGCTAATTTGGGCCAGTCCGACAGCTGTGTGGGTTCTTCAGTAGAATCAAGTCCTCACGGCGCCCGCAACAGCTGTCGGCCGGTGCAACACCAGGGCTGAAAGACGTCATTCGGGAAAATACAACCCGAGTAAACATACCATCGCAAGTAATCGCTGGCACACATATTTTTGAAACCCTTTACACCTAAAATTGACCAAAGCCCAACCGTTTAGAACATACAGGAAGACTCTTCGGCTGCAGGTGGAAGAGTGTGCGGGTCAAAGAAATGCACGATGAATTGTTTGCGGGACTAGCGGTTGCCTCACCTCTCCATTATCAGCAGGACTGACAGGCATGCCCGAACTCGGAGCCCTGAAGCCCCTGACAAACAAAGCCGACTCCTGGGATCAGATTTATGACAGGCCACGACCAGTTGTAGCGATCTGCGAGCATCCCCAGCCGAACCAAAGTTGAAAAGGCGCTTATTTACGCTCCCGTTATGCTTATTCTGGCGCTCGGGTCGTTCCAAACTCTAGTTACCAGGGTATTAAGCACGGAGCAAGCCTATGTTTCCCCGCCCGGTGAATAATTTTCAAGTCGGCAAAGGCACAAAACAAAGAAAATTCTGGACATATCAAATACACGAACAGATGGTCTTTAGCATACTCTGAGGGGCACCGTAGGCGGAGGTGGTCGCGAATCAATGTCGTCGCTAGAGTCACCGAGGATCCTCTAATGGGGGAAAAAGTTACCTATGTACAATAGATATTCATATTCGACTACCCGCGAAACGCGACGAAGTCTTGAATGAGGGATGCTGAGATGTCGGTTAGAACAACTTGACACCTGCCGAGACCCTTTTCCACACTTAGCCATCAATGACCAGCCGCCCAGGATAACTATCCTACAGCGTGGACTAATTCAAACAATTCCCCTCAGCGGAAGGCCCATTTTATTCATATGGGCAGAGAGCGTTATTGCCTTATGCAATCAATCACTGCTCTGCAGCGCTGTAACGTACGTACTTTTTACGAAGTATGTGTATGCAAGGCCTCGATGAGCAAATAAATATAGGCCCTAATAGGTAGCCCCTTTGACAGGTGGCTACTCCTGTACGGGGTGTGGGTTCCTGGATTGAGTCAGTCAAAGGTTGCGTTTTGCGTTTTGGCTTTCTTACACTGTAAGGTACTTTTGCATGCAGCTGGGCCGCAGCTGGAGGCTACTCTTGGGAAGTACGGATTGCAATAGCGTAGTCGAAGGATGACAGAAGGTGGCCTCATAGGAACTAGGGCCGATGGGTATAAGGACGGTTATCCTGCAACGGTACCTAATGCTGCCGTTATCAGACTGTCGGTCTAGGATCAGGGCTTTGTTGCGCAGGAGTAGCGACAGAATGCAAGACATGGAGCCATCCTGATAAAAAGGCCCCGCCCTATTGACGATGACGTCTATAAATATACGCTCATAAATAGTAATAGTACATGATGTTACTGGACATACATAATCCAATGCTAGTCGTCCCTCTTTTACTCTCAGTCGCTACGTACCGGGCTCACTCCTAGCGGGACGCGCAGGAAGGTTTCCATAAGAAGCGCCGCGGCAACGCTTACATTGAGACTATCAACTCGAGCCGGGTCAGAGGCAGCTCCTACGCCGGGAAGGAGTCTGGCACCAGGGATGCTGACAATGGAATCGGCACGGCCCTTGATGTGGTTGCTAAGACCAGATCCTTCGTAGCCCATCATAATTACGCTGGGCGACTGTCCGATGAGGGCGTCGGGGTGTCCTTCATTCGCTACCGCCGAGCCAGGAGGTTGTAGCGCGCCAGGTTCAAGGTAAGTAGCACCTGTCTTAGGAACATCTGCAGCGTAAAATCGCCAGCCGTTGGCTTGGGACCGCTTGATGAAGTCTACTTCGTTCTGGACGTCAAGAAGAGTCATGTTCTCGGCGGCGCCGGCGGAGGCCTTGATCGTGACGGGCGACAGTGGCGCCGAGTGTCGGCCGGCAAAGACAATGGCGTCAACCCCGAGGTAATAGGCGGAGCGGATAATGGACCCTAGGTTTCCCGTATCAACGACACCTTCGAGTAGCACGACGACTGGGTATCTTATCTGCTGTTGGGTGTATGAATTGTTGATTTTTATGCAGTCATTCGTCCCGTTCACCTTCGCTTCCTCTCGCGTTTGCGGTGCGAGTTCCACTTTGAATTCGCCGTCACCCAATTGGACAGGCCTGAGTGCTTGGATGGGCGTTCGGGGAAGGGGCGATACTTCGAGGACACACCCGTTATGGGGTCTTCCTGCGCTCATTTTATCAAGCAGTCGGTTCCATTCACCGAAGGCCAACTTGACTTTGACGTTCTTGGACAGAGCAAGTTTCCGCAACACCCTCTTGTCAGCGCTCAACTCTTCTTCTCCGGCTGTCTGGTAAAGATAGAGTTTGTATAGCTGGCGCTTGCAACAACGCAACGCAGCTTCGACGGCTGTCGTACCATAGATAAATTCGGATGCCGAAGTGGTGTAGGGAATTGTGGGTGGGACCCAGACATGCTGCTTCACTCGTTCAGGGTTTTCTTCTGTAGGCTTATGGTGTTCTATCCGACGTGAGCGTCGCTTTTCTTCATCTTCAGGCGTTGGAACATATTGTGAAGAGCGGCCGCTCTTTGCCGATCGAGATTCATGACTGTCACGCATGTTTTGCGGTAAGCGACGTCTGCTCGCAGCATTAGATTCCTTATTACCGCGTAAGTCGTGCGCGTTTTTGAATCGTTGATGTTCAGGAGGCAATGCACGAAAGTTTCCGGACCTAATGAATTCATCTTCATCGAACCCCATTTCGGGAAGCGCTTGCCGGTGCACTTTTCTATTGCGATCATTCCGCGATGTGTATGTCGGCTTTTCAGCCCGAGAACGACCGCGATCGTTGGGCGAAGTCCCAGAATCTTCTACACCCTGCGACCTGCGAATCCCGCGCCCGATAGCTGAATTGAGCGAAGCATATCTGATTGATTTTTGTGAGAGGGGTAAGGTGAGTTGTAGCCGCAGAGCAGATTGAAATGTCCTCAGGGGAGGTCTGAGAGACATTGTGGCGTTTTTGTGTCTTGTAGTGAGCTCATGATAATCTGAAGCTTTCATCGCCTATATTTTTCCACAACGCTATCGCCGATAAGATAACATCCCGCAAGATTAATTATCCGTGCCATTCTAACGCGTCTGGCCGCGAATCATCGAACTTGTACGCGGAGATATAACACAAGGCAGGAGAGATCGAGAAAAATCTGGGGGGTCAGGTGTTATACACTCCTGAGGCTGTCGCTCATTGTTTTGCCTCATCCTCATTATGATGCTTTTCTTAATAACTACATGTTTTCGGTACCTCGCATCAATGTCCTCTCACTCTCACCTATGAGTGGTACAATTAGCTGCTTTGGGTAGGTATGGAGGATTTCAGATTCTCAGCTACAACCCGAAGCTGGAAAAATATGCTTGGCTTTGATTATAAGAAAGGAAATAATGACCTCCAACCGGCCGGTCCTCAGATGACTGCTGTAGAAGTTCCGGTTCTCTCTAATTTACGCGAGTATGAATGGCTTCCCGGTCATTCCACCGTTCGGTACATCATCCACGAGGTGTTGTCGGAGGATAGCTACGAGCCTTCGTATCTTGTCAAGCTAGAAAGTCATGAGTTGGAAGTTGTACGAAGCCAACCCCCTCAACTAAAGATGCTTTGACTCACAGCTCCTTTCTACTCAGATATCTTCCTCGCGTCTGCAAAAGCTTGAAAATGGCCGCGAGGCACTTGAAACTTTCCAGAACTCGCGTGTTCGTTATCGCGAACCTTCCTGTGAGTCCGAGTCGAATATCGATAAGGAGGAAGATGAAGGACAAGAGACGACGTGCAGCCCCCCGGGGTCTGAATTGGATGACAGCAGGCCGTCGCGCCGAGCAAAGAAGACCAAGTTCACGGAATTCTTTGGTGCGGTTAGCAGCGACGATGACGGAAAATTGACAAAGTCCGATTCAAGCGATGAAGATGTTGTTGCACCCAGGTCGAGGCAAAGTGTGCTGAGGAAGCGTCCAAACTATCACAGCACCTTGAATAATGGCTTTGGTGCCAATGCGCACTCAAGAACCAGGGCTTCAACTAGGTCCCGTAAACCTTTGCGGTACAATCTCCATGAGATGTACGAGGACGATATTTCCGAATATGAAGCCGTGCTGTCAAATCATCGAAAATACGTGGGCACTAAGGAGAAGTTCGATAAGATCCCATCGAGTGATCTATTCCGAGGCCGTCACCGAGAAGTCTGCGAAGTCTGCTCGATTGAAGGCGATCTTCCTGACAAAGGGCCTCTTGTTTTTTGTCAAGGCTGTACTGATGCCTACCACCAGGCTTGCCTAGGCCCACGAACCGCGCGAGAGCATCTTGTCACCAAAGTAGCAAGCGATAAATTCATTCTCCAGTGCCGCCGCTGTTTAGGTTCCTCTCACGCCAAGGATTCAAGATTCCCCCATCAAGGAATATGCACTGGGTGCAATAAACCGGGAAAGATGTCAAATCCATTAAGGGAGCGACTAACATCCAAACAAGAACAGCAACAACGGCAGGAGAACGGAGGTGAAGATCCTATTACAGCGGTTAGCTCATACCTCATCAACAATCCAGATAATCTACTCTTCCGTTGCAAGGCTTGCCATAGGTCTTTTCACTTCGATCACCTCCGGGCTGGACGCATATCCAACTGGCAATGCCATGATTGCAACTCGCTGCCCGGGGAGGTCAACGCAATGGTCGCCTGGCGACCATTGAGTACCGCCTCGAAGAAATCTCCTAAGATCTCGGAACTGGACAAAGAGTACCTCATAAAATGGAAAGAGAAGTCCTACGCTCATTGTACTTGGATGCCCGGAAGTTGGGTTTGGGGTTATATCAACCCGGTAATGCGTCGCGCGTTTTTGAGATCAGACAAAAGCCATCTACCACGGATGACCACAGATGAGGCCATACCCAATGATTACTTGCGGTTCGATATCATTTTTGATGTCAAGTTCGCTGATAATGATCTCCATATGTACGGTGAGGATTACGACGAGGATCTTGAGCGCATTGATAATGTTTCCAAAGCCTATGTAAAGTTCAAAGGATTACCCTACGAGGATGCGGTATGGGAAGTACCTCCAGACCGTAGCAATACTGAAGCTTGGAATGATTTCAAAGCTGCGTATGCAGACTGGGCCAAGAAACCATTCATCAGCACACCAAATCAAATATCACTACAGAAACACCTGGCTAATGTGAGGAAACAAAAGTTCAAGTCGAGAGAAGCTCAGCCCAGGATTATGACGGGCGGGGAGATCATGGATTACCAGCGAGATGGCTTGAACTGGCTATACTTCAAATGGTTCAAGCAGCAGAACGCCATTCTTGCTGACGAGATGGGTCTTGGGAAGACTATTCAAGTGATAGGTTTACTGGCAACTCTGGTCCAAGATCATAAGTGCTGGCCATTTCTCATTGTTGTGCCAAACTCAACATGTCCGAATTGGAGAAAAGAATTAAAAACATGGGTCCCTTCCCTCCGTGCAGTCACCTACTATGGCTCTTCTCTGGCGCGCAAAATGGCGCAAGAACACGAAATGTTCATTAGGGGTGACCCTGACCTCAGATGCCATGTTGTCATAACTTCATATGAGACAATGGTGGATGATTCTTGTCGAAAGGTTTTGTCAAGAATACCTTGGGCCGGGCTTATTGTCGACGAAGGGCAGCGGCTAAAGTCTGACAAGAGCCAAATCTATGAGGGACTATCTAAGATGAAATTTCCCTTCAAGGTACTGATGACTGGGACTCCGTTGCAGAATAACACCAAGGAACTTTTCAACCTTCTGCAATTCTGTGATCAGTCCAAGAACGCAGAAGAACTGGAGGAGAAATATGGCACCCTATCCAAGGAGAATATCCCGGAACTGCACGAGTTAATCAGGCCGTTCTTCCTCCGGCGCACGAAGGCCCAGGTCCTTACTTTCCTTCCACCTGTTGTTCAGATCATTGTTCCTGTCACGATGTCTGTTCTTCAGAAGAAGCTTTACAAGTCTATCCTTGCAAAGAATACTCAGCTCATCAAAGCTATCTTCCAGAGAAATGAGGAGGACCAGCCACTAAAACAAACAGAGCGTCATAATTTGAACAATATCTTGATGCAGCTGCGGAAGTGCTTGTGTCATCCCTTTATCTTCAGCAAGGCCATTGAAGAGCGAACGGACGACCCAGAAGTAGCCCACCGCAATCTTGTGGATGCTGCAGGGAAGCTTCAGTTATTAGAGCTAATGTTACCAAAACTCCAAGCTCGCGGTCATCGAGTTCTAGTATTCAGTCAATTCCTTGAGAACTTGGATGTCATGGAGGACTTTCTCGATGGGTTAGGTCTTCCCCACCGACGCCTCGACGGAAGGATGACTTCACTTGAAAAACAAAGAATGATTGACGATTACAACGCCGAGAACTCTCCATACTTCGCTTTCCTTCTCTCTACTAGATCTGGCGGCGTCGGTATAAATCTTGCCACTGCAGATACTGTCATTATCATGGACCCTGATTTCAACCCTCACCAAGACATGCAAGCATTGTCTCGTGCCCATCGTATTGGGCAGAAGAATAAAGTCCTTGTCTTTCAGCTCATGATTCGAGGGAGCGCCGAGGAAAAGATTATGCAGATTGGCAGAAAAAAGATGGTACTCGATCACGTTCTCATTGACCGTATGGCCGCGGAAGATGATGATGGCGAAGACTTAGAATCCATTCTTCGTCACGGAGCCAAAGCATTATTTGATGACGACAACTCTGGCGACATAATCTACACTTCCGAATCTGTTGATAGGCTGCTTGACCGCAGCCAGGCGGAGCAGGCCACGAATCCAGACACGAATGTCTCTGCTTCTGAGTTTAGCTTTGCTCAAGTATGGGCCGCCGATAGCCAAGGCCTGGAAGACCAACTTAATGTTGCAGAAGAAGATCCAACCATAAGCAACCAAACGTGGGAGAAAATACTACAAGAGCGTGAACGGGCTGCGGCTGAGGAAGCACGAAAGAAAGCAGAAATCCTTGGCCGCGGCAAGCGGAAGCGGGCGACTGTTGACTACTCAGCTGTTGATGCCGATCCGGCCCCTGCCAGAGCGCTTGCGAGTCGCGAGACTGAGAGTGACGCGGAATTCCGTGAGGATGAAGCCGGAGTAGCCTCTGATTACAGCATGGAAGACGATATTAGTGTTTACGAAGGGGCGACCATAAAACCTAAAGGTAATTGGCCTATCGCAATTGCTTTGTTCAAACCCCCAGAAAGCTAATTCCATCTGCAGTTCATGCATTTCAGCGGGTCATACTCCTTCCACAAGTTGCCCAAACTCCTCAGTCAGTCCAAGCACCAACGCCGAACGGTGTAGGGATGAATGGCCATGTGGACCGCAATGGGGATGCTTGTTTTGTCTGCGGCCGAGTTCACCCAATGGGATCTTGCCCACTCAAGCTGGCTGGAGTTGAACATTGCGGTCTCTGTGGACTCGCTCATTATGGCCAGGCTCGTACTTGTCCGCATTTGAAGTCCGAGCTTCAAGTTTCAAGGATGATCGAGGCTTTGAAACAGAGCAATGAAGATAAACATCTCGTTGCCCTGGCCAAGAAGTACGTCTACGGCATAAAAGGTGATCTCGCACAGCGCGAGAGGAGGAAATCACGGAAGGGCCCTGCCGCAGATGCTTCCATAAACTCAACTAAGACTCCCACCTCATCAGTCCCGCCGAAGGCTAGTATCCTCCCCACTGGACAGCCAGTTATAGACATTACCGAGGATCAGTATGAATCTAGCAATGGGCAACCTGCTCCATCTGGCATTGAAGGCTCGAACACGAACGATCGGAAACGTATAGCGTGTTGAGCAATTACGAATCTGGGAGAAACTGATTCCCACACTTACTGGGAAGGTATCTTTGGGGTGTCCATAACGGGGCGGCGTAACAAAGCAGACGTTGAGGGGTTCTATCCTTAATTTGTACATATAAAAGATAATCGTGCATCGCTTCAGTGGATGAACCTATGCAAAAAGAGATATGGCAAGCCAGAATAGAGTTGGACGTTGAGACGCAGCTGGTTATGGTCACATGGTTCAAGGTATATCTTCCAGCTCCAGAAGAATCATCTTCAGGTTTCCACACAGGGTCATAAGCGACCAGCAACAATGGGTGGCAGCACTATATTGGACCAGACGGCACACCCAAATCCCCGTCTGATTCATACTCAAAATCCACTAGCCTGGAAATGCCCCAGGATACGCTTGAGAAATGAAAAGTTTCGAGACCAATTGTGCCCCTGATGGTGACAGAAGCTGCCATATATCTACGTAACGATAAAGGTACGTATTGCCTCTTGGCTGTTGCAGAAAAGCGATAAGTACCTTCACAGCCCTGACGATTCTTTCCAGGAGATTTTACGGGTTGTGCTACCTTCAAATCCGCCGGGACCAACAGCAATCGGTCAAGAAGCGAGCAAGCCCCTCTTCAGATAGCAAGGTAGGGGACAAACTTTGAATGGGGCTCGAAGTTTCGCTTTCCAGAAATATGGACAGATACGACGGAAAAGAGAAAAAAATCAGGGAAACGGCAGCCAAAACAACGAAGAGAGAGAACAAGACCTGCAGCCAGCCGGGGAGATGGTTGTACTGGCCAACTAATCAAGCCATCAACAAACAGTGGCAGCGTTAAGTGGATTGATCTCTTCTATTATCTTTTTTGGGAGTACTTTTTGCCTCTTGTTCCCCTGCTCTGTTTGACTGTCCAGTCTTATTACCGTGGGTGTTCTTGGATTGTGTTGTAAATTGCTTTCTTTTTGCTCTTCAAATCCACTGTATAAATCCTCTTTGGCAGAGGATGACTGCAAGAACTCCTGTTTTTGATCCATACTTCTCTTCATTCTCTCCAACCCACTTCTCATGCGCAGAAAAAGAGAAAAAGAGAAAATCCCCGCGTACCTTGTGTTGGTCGCCCACCAGCGACTGTGAATGACAACCCTCTCATGCGCTCATTTCTCGCTGCCCTCCTCTGACAAATTTCATATATTCGGTTGTGCGAATCATATTTCGCTTCATGATTGTATCATTCACTCTGTCCTTAAATCTCCCTCTTACCCTTTTCCATTGCCCCTCTTCCCTCCTCGTCGCCACGCTCCAGGCATTTATACCGGTCAAATCCCCCACTTACTGACCAACACCAATATATTTCTCCTCCTCTTTCTGGCAAAAGGACTCCCTTCAGTGACTGCTCGATGTGCTTCAGCATGTCTTCCTCACTGCGTCCTCAGTTCTTCTGTACTCGCCCAAATGGCACTCTTACTCCCCTCATCGCAGTTGACGAACTTCCAGCCCATATCACCATCCACGGCGCTCCCCGTGTATTGTCTCCGAACGAAACTCAGGGAATGACAAGTTTGGGTGCTGTGAGCACGCGCGGCCAGTTCTATTCTGTTGAAGGCGCTGCGCCTGCGAACGGCAAGAACCAACCTGGAAGCAATGACTTGCAGTCTCACCTTCTAAGGCTCCTCAACGACGAGAATATACCAGCAGCCCAGCGCAATGCACTCGGTGCTTTGCTCCAGCAGAGCCTTCCTCAGAGCTGGCAGGTGACGAATCCTCCAACTAACGGGTGGCTGATCTCCAACAATGGCAGTAATAGTGGTGCTGGAAACAGCCAACAGGTAGGTAGGATATCTTGCGGGGTGCATAGGCCGTTGTATTTCTCTTATGCTGATGATCCATGGAAGCCCCCTTCCCGCAACATAAAAAAGGAATTTTGTTCGTACTGGATACGTCATGGTGAATGTGATTATTCGCAGCAAGGTAAAAGCGGAGTACTTTGGTGCACCACATTACGGCTAACCAGGGCTTCATTAGGATGTCTTTACAAGCACGAGATGCCCCATGATCGCGCTATGTTGGAGAAACTCGGCCTACGTGACATCCCCCGCTGGTATCGTGACAAATACAACATCCCAAGTCTTCTGCCAAATGGACATGGCCATCCACGATCCAATCCTGCAAATGGAAATGAAATGTCTCTTCGATCGATTCAGTATACTCCCCAAATGGGAGCCTATGGAGCAGGAGAGCATTCTGATATCAACGAAAGTGTCAAGCAGGATGCTCCAGCTTATACTCCCCAGCAGCACCAGCATGGGGTTTTGCTTCCAGGAACTCCTTTTAGCCCTCTAGCTTCTCCCACCGGTCCGTTTACTCCCAGGCAGGCACCAAGGAGCTCATCTGGTCACCTTAACGCTGGCAACAGGAAGTTTGACCCGCTCCCCTTTGACCACGCGGCCTTCATACCAAACAACAATCCGCCCTATCGCCCGTCGAACGAGGCCAGCTATGAAGCATTAGGGAAGTACCAGCACGAGAACGTCGTTCAGAATTTCCCTAGTCTCACATTGAACCCCATTACCACGAACACAGATTACCTCCCGGCTACCTTCGATTCTCCCGTAAGCTCGGGCGGCTTCAAGCATTCGTTGCGGTCACGCCGATTGTACCAAGGAACTCACGACGTCGAACCATCCAGTAGCCAAGACCTCATTGAAGCTAACACCTTGCATGCATACCATAATCAGGCCACGGCATCGTCTAATGGGGCCTCGCCCACCTCTAAGACCACCGGCTCCGCGGTTGCCAGCCCGGTGGCGGACATTGGTCGCAGAAGTACTAACTCTAACCCGCCCACTCGTGGCCCATCTCCAAGCGCTTCATCCCCTGGCGCTAGCCCTGGGGTATTCCGCGGCCGGGGAAGGAATAACAGAGGTCAAGCCAAGGCTTTCGGTACGATTGGCACGAAGAGATCCAATGGCAAACAATCGGTTGAGTCCTCTTGAGGATGATACATACTTGCGCGGCAAAAAGTAACAAGACTATTTACCATCACGGTCTACCAAAACCGACATCAGACCAATAGATTCTTCTCACACCAAGCGAGCATTGGCTATTTGTTTCTTCCCTGGTTTACGCCAACTTCAGGGCAGGGTATAAACTCCCATATTATGCTACAATATGCTACAACGGTGGCCGCTTCTCGCTTAAATATACCTACTGCACCTTTTCGGCAACAGAGGCATGTATGTGTCGTATATGAATTAGTAAGGTGAAGGGAATATGTGAATTGTTTCGATAACAAATGGCTTTAAGAGAACCACACGCTATTCCCCCACGTCAATACCTTTCCTTTACCACGAAGGGACTTCATCGGCGGGTGTTCTTGGGATACATACATACAACGACCGACTTGCTTTGAAGGCAGTCGGCCATGGTTGGATTATCACCGTTCGACATCTACACCGATTTTTTCTTATTGTTCTCCGTTTTCTTCAGCAGCTTTCTCTATTTTCTCCTCTATTTCTCTGTTCCTTTTCCCCCTTCCTCATTTCCTTCTCTCTCTTCTTATTTCTTGCTTGTGCTTTCCTTTCCTTCTTTTCCCTCTCACCTTTCAATTTGTTTGTCATTCTATGCCGTCTTAGCTTGTACTATACTGGGTCTCCCGTTTATATGTACTTCCCTTCGGTCCGGCATAATGTACCTAACGACGGCGGACGAGGATAGAAACGTAGAAAGCGGAGAAGTAAGCCGCCCGGCGTTATAAGGTGAAATCTTACTGAACTACAAAGGGTTTCCGTTGCGAAAAAGGATTTTTACGGAATAACAAATTATAGAATCCCGATATTACTGGCTGCCAACTATTTCTTGTATCGAAAAATTAGGTATGTAGAAGATAAAGTGCTAATAGTATAGTACATTAACGTGAAAAATAGTCTAAACGGCCCTGCGCTATCCTCAAGCAAAGATACAGAGATTGTACAACATCAACGTCCATGGCTGACTTCATGATATTCTCCTAGCGTAGCTTCTGCTTCTGCCCCCTAGCCCCGACTTTCACAGCAACCTTCTCGCGCTCCGCCGTCGCATGAGCCTTCAGGGCAGGATTTAGAGCGGGAAGTGTCTTGACCGCCTGCGCAATGACCGCATTTCCATCTACAACACCCTGTCTCTGTTGCTCAAGACGTTTTCGCTCAGCACGGGTAGCCTCGAGTTGCTTCTTGCGCTCCTCAGTCATGATCCATTCTTTCGGGAACTGCAGCGTCTTCTTCGGCTTGTGGTGACGGAGGTCGAGAGGTATGTCGGCGAATGAGTCGCCTTCCTTGGCCTCCTTGAGCAGGGTCTCGATGAGATCTCCTAGATAACGCTTGTTCTGGGCGCGGGTGTCAAATTTCTCGCAGGACATACGGATGATGTCTGTATCAGGGTTGTAGCGGGGGCCGACCAGCTTGAGGAGGGTTTGGCGCTGCGCCTCGGTGAGGTACCTGGGGACGAGATCGCTGCTGGAGAGTTCGACGACGACCTTATTCTCGGCCGGGTGCGACTCACCCATGTATGTGGTGTAACGGAAGCGTAGAATGTGAGTTTCGGGAGGGAGGGTGAAAGGCTTAGCCAACTCTGACGGACGGGCATTAGTTCAACCTGTCAACTGAGGCATAAAGGTCGTGCAATTGCTTACTGCTTAAGAGTGGCATGTCCCATGCGGTGATTCTAGCGTATTCTCTCACTTCACGATGTAACTCAACCTCCGCATGCGCCATAGAAGTGATTTCATCGTTGTGGAAATCATCTTCGTCTTCCACGATACCGAATTCATCGTCTTCATCTCTCGCCCAAAAACCGCGAGGTTTTCCAGGAGGCTCCGTAAATCGGAGGGGAATCTGCCTGTCGATATTGTTCACCTCTTTCTCGATCTCATCAAACATCGCCTTTCGCGCTTTGGGGTCGTTGAATTCTTCGACAGCTCTGCGGTGCTCGGCGTCGAACTCCTCGCGCTCTTCCGGAGACAACATGTCATAGTACTGACGCTCTTCCTTGGATAATAGCTCCGGCGAGTACTCTGGCGCTGGCGGCAGGTCTTCAGGACGAGGGTCTTTCGGAGGAACGGGGTCTGGGGGATCTTCGGGTAGGAATGTCGGTGCGGAGGCAGAGAAAGGACGATGTTGAATAGCGATTGGGCCTCTACGGGCCACTATCCGAGCGGAGCGGCCCAGGTACCTCGTTAATAAGACCATTGTGCGGGGGAATGATGATTTCTGGCCGGTCTGGAGAGATTTCGGTGGTTGTTTTTTTGCGGATGTTGAACAGGGCTTGGCGCGCTAGACTATATTGAGAAGTCCTGTGACGGACCCGCACTTGTTGATTCACTGGACCTTGCTTGCTCTTTCTTCCCCAGAATCATTATGGAGGAGATCATGCTGTATAAAGCAGCCATCTGCTTATTGATATTTCTGCGGATCTCCTGAGCCTTCCATACCAGCTTGCATGAAGTGTCGTTGGTGCTGACACCAATACCGAACATGGCCCATGAAGCCAGAAAGCTGTGTTTCGTTACTGTTGGAGCTACAGCGTCCTTCCATCTCCTTTTGAAGGCCATCTTGGATCCTATCTTTCTAGTGACTTTGAATCAGCACGGGTATACCGATCTTCTTATTCAGTATGGCAAGGACGGACAGCAGCTCTTTGACGACTTTGTCGCAAACTATCCACCTGGCGACCCCAGACGTCATGGTATCATCGTGCAAGGATTCGACTTCAACCAAGCAGGCTTGGACAATGAGATGCGTCTAGCGAAGGCCAATGCCTCAGAGAACCGAAGCAGTGGACTGGTCATTAGCCATGCAGGTAATACCTACCTCATCTTTTTCTCACTCTAGTAGCTGACAGCTGCCGAAGGTTCCGGCAGTATTCTAGCAGCATTGAGACTTGGTGTCCCGCTGGTCGTGGTGCCTAATCCGACTCTTCAGGATAACCACCAGGAAGAGCTTGCCGAGGTACTTCAGGACGAAGGCTACGCGATATGGAGTGACTACAGGTATGATATTCCTGCTCCAGGCCCTTTCCTGATAATTACTGATTTACTGGAAGAGAAATGCCCACTGCTCTCGAGCGAGCTGAGGCTCTGCGGACTAAGATGCTAACTTGGCCGCCAGTTCATGGTATGCACGAGGGACAGCCACGAGACTTGGAAGGCGTAGTTTCAGAAGAAATGGGCTACTTGGATTAAGACCGCTATAGGTGACGGTCAAACGCAATATATTCTTCATTTCCTGGGTTAAATTTTGGCAGAGAACTCACTCTAGTGTACTGTTTGGTATTCAGGTAGAGGAAGTCAACCTTGAAGATAAGAAGATTACCGTATACTTTTGAGTGGTCCGAGCTTCTTTGTAGCGGGCCATCCCAATTTGGTTGGTTTTGCAGCCAACGCGCGAAAGCCTCCTGTCCTAGAAATATACAAACACCTTTCAATCCTACCTCACCCTCACTATTGCTCCCCAACCATCTCGATTATTGAGGTGTGTGTTTCTTGTGTTCCTCTACGTGTCCTCGAATCAACAACACCTAGGCCGTGGGGCCGCCGCCTCACAAACAAAGCCGCGCTTCTCCCAAAACACTTCCCCGAATCCTCAAACGAACTCCCTCGCAACCAATTCCCTGCAATGACCGAGGCTACTCTTCACAACGCCCCTATCGTCATCGACAATGGCAGCGGTACGATCCGTGCCGGGTTCGCTGGTGAAGAAATCCCCTCATGCTACTTCCCGTCATTTGTCGGTCGGCCAAAACATCCCCGGGTCATGGCCGGCGGTCTAGAAGGGGACGTCTTTATCGGACAACGAGCCCAGGAATTGCGCGGCCTGATGAAAATCCGCTATCCGCTGGAGCACGGGATAGTGACGGACTGGGACGACATGGAGAAAATCTGGCACTACGTGTACGAGAACGAGCTCAAAACGCTGCCGGAAGAGCACCCCGTCCTCCTCACCGAACCGCCGCTCAATCCGCGCAAGAACCGCGATATAGCTGCCCAGATCATGTTCGAGACTTTCAACGTTCCTGCTCTCTATACCTCTATTCAGGCTGTGCTGTCTCTTTATGCTTCCGGGCGGACGACCGGTGTTGTTTTGGATTCAGGGGATGGAGTCTCACATGCGGTTCCGGTGTTTGAGGGCTTCGCAATCCCTAATAGTATTCGAAGGATAGATGTTGCTGGGAGAGATGTAACAGAACAGTTACAACTGCTGCTTCGGAAGACCGGGCATGTGCTCCATACCAGTGCTGAAAAGGAGGTGGTACGGATGATCAAGGAGAAAGTCTGCTACGTTTCTCTGGATCCTAAGCGGGAGGAGAAGGAATGGATGAATAGCTACAAGTCGGAATCAAAGCACGCGGACTATGTCCTGCCGGATGGGCATAAGATCAAAGTACGTATGCCCTGGAAGCAGATTGTGGAAGTGCAAGCTAACAGACGGTTTGTAGATCGGCCAGGAACGTTTCCGTGCTCCTGAGATCCTCTTTGACCCCGAGCTCATTGGCCTCGAATATCCTGGTGTGCACCAGATCGTTCAAGACGCCATTATCCGTACGGATCTCGACTTGCGCAAGTCGCTTTACCTCAACATTGTCCTCTCCGGAGGATCAACGCTCTGCAAGAATTTTCCAGACCGCTTGATGCGCGAGATCAAGCGGTTGGCTGTGGAAGACATGAAGATTCGTATCTCTGCACCTGCTGAGCGAAAGTACACGACCTGGATTGGCGGAGGTATTCTTGCTGGACTGAGCACGTTCCGAAAGGTAAGACCGCAATGTTTATGCATTAGAGCTTCTCACTAAAGATCCGCCAGATGTGGGTTAGCGCAGACGAGTGGCATGAGGACCCTGAGATTATTCATCGGAAGTTTGCTTAAGACTTGGTTCTCCACGACTTAGCATGCCTGAACCCGGCCACACGCAGTACCGGGGCCGAGGCTGTAGCATTGAGTACATAAGAGCACACCGAGCACTGTGTTTCCGCATTCATCCTGCTTTATCCAGCAGATGGGATACAGCCGCGTTTGATACCCCGTCATTTTTCAAGGTTCTGTTGATCATAATAGCCTTTACATCATCACTCTATCTCCTCATCTAAGAATCTTGGTTCTTATCATCCAGCCTCACCTGCATACTAGTTTACCGGCTCATACCCGGACTACCATGCAAACTATCTTCGCTGCTTCCAGTCATGGTAGGCAAGCAGTCGCTATGAGCTCGTCATTTAAGGCAGGCCGCTGCATTTGAGATGGCCACTGCCATCTATCGTTTGCCTTCTCATACTCTATACTTACCGCCCCTGTTGTCTCTAACCTTGTGTAGACCGCAACAGCAGGACTAGATAGACCTAGCGTGCTTAGAATTTGGCGTCTGCATGTAAATATGAATTTCGGACTTGAATAGAGATGATTTTGAGAAAACTTCTTTTGCGCAATGTTAGAGAATATTGGAAGTAATTCATCCAAGGTCGCAGGTCTTTTCCGCAAGCGACCTCTTGATCGTGTTACTTATGTAACGCTACTCCAGCAACCCTAAATCCCTTCCATCATCGCTACACAATATTGTGTAGACACTGCTTCCCGACTCAGGCCGGGCCTGACGTAACAGACCGAAATCTATCGATTGCTGCATAATCCATAATTTCCGATATTCTAAGTTGGTGACTTGGGCGCCCCTAGCTGAGCTGGTAAATCGAAGCTGGACAGATGGGTGCGGAGTAGGGCTGGCTCGTGCAACTAAGACACCTGTGCTATGAGATGATTGAGTTCGGATCCATGGCGCAGGCTGCGTAGGATGGTAAATACTATTCTCAGGCTTGTTGTGAGAGGTGACAATTGTTGCTTTCTTTTCTTCTTTCGAGGCTGTGATAAAAGCCCTCCCTGGCGATCACCAAGTGATATACCCGCTTGGTCGATCACATGGTGGCATTGGCGTCATTAATGATCAACATGCCAGGCATGAGTCAATCCCAACACCAACGGCACACCGGTGCCCCTGACCATCAGGATCAGGGTAAGAAATTAGCCTTCTCTTCATATAGAATATTACGAATTTTTAGAAAACACGTGTAAGAACAGGAATACTTCAGATGTGCTGTTTGCTTGTTTTTTTTTCCCATTAGGATATGCTAGCTAGACGGATACATAGCGAGATTGAGAAACAACATGCAACTGCCGTTGCTGGGTAATAATAGTAAACAGTAAATGCTCCAGACAGGCTAAATAACCCTGAGGGTAATGGAGACCAGCAAAAGGGTATCAAAGTGTCCGGAGACTGGGGTATCATAGAATTTTTTTGAGAATGGTTTGTTGTTTCAAATCAGAACAGGTAGAAGTGACCGCCCGGTGAGCTGGACAGGTCGGTTTGAAAAGAAGCGAAGCGACGGATTAAAGGCGTAGAATGTGATGTCGAATAGAAGATGAAAGTGAGAGATGGTGATCTGACAGAGGAAAACGAATGAGTGAGAATGAAGGAAATCAGAGAACTTTTGGTGGTCGTAAATCGTCGTGATCATGAGTGTTGAAGCCAAACGCCGCTATATGCGTTGGATAGGGAACCAGGCGCTATAAGGAAAGGAGGCGAGCAAGACAGGACAGATTGGGAATGTTGAAGTCGAGTTGAGAAAGTCCATGTCTACGCCATGCCCTTGATCTTCTCCCAGCCCTTCTCGAGGCCGCGGCGAGCCATTTCCCGCGCACGGTCACTCGTTGAAGAGATATTACTCTTAGCCGATGTATTGCTGGTGGAAGAGAACTTGCGGCTGAGAATACTCTCATTCTCGTTCTCGCGGTGGATCATGTTCCCTGCGCCGCCGCGGCCAACATGATATACCGGCGCAGCGCGGCGCATCTCGCGCTCCAGCTCCTCATCGAAGCTGAAGATGGCGCGCTCACTGCTGCGGTGGACGTTGCCGGCGCCGCCGCGGCCGGAAGTGAATGTTGATGGTACGTGCGAGTCCAGACGGGTCAGAGAAGCCGGGCCCGTAGCGGTGCGTGAGTCGGTGGTCTTGGTATTCTTTAGGTTGATGACATTGCCGGCGCCTCCGCGAGCCGTGTGAAGAGCTGGACGGCCGCTGTGAGGGACTGACGGATGTGGCTCGACGACGCGGTAGTTAACTGCCGGCATGGTGATTGTATATCCACTATGTATATGCAACCGATGCTGTCGATGCTGCTGATGGATGCTGCTAATGATGATGCAGAAACGCCAAAGTCAACTCGAAGAAGATGACTGATGACTGATGAGGGAGAAAAGCCTTTTATTTGTGTGATTCTTTGTGATGTCTGGGAACAGAACCAGAGAATTGGGCGGGGGCAGCAGCTCTATATAGACTGGGTCCAGGAGAGCAGTTCCGGGGAAAGCATGGAAACAAGGGCACGCAATTCCACACAGCGCATGATGAGTGGCAGGCCCTCGTCAGTGACCCGTCAGCACGACTCAAGAGACCGCCAGAGACCGCATCCAGGCACCGCGAGGGTCACACGCTGAGTCCGCAGTGGAGCGTCGCTTGGCCCATCGTCAATGCGCTTAGCAACTGATGCGAGGATCTGGCGGATTCTTTCAGGAACTGTATTGTTACAGTATTTTATTTCACCTTATTTTCAGCTTTCAAGGCGGCGCTGGGCATTAAGCCAATTATGTCTGCTCATGTGAGGTGACTCCGCTCTATGATTGGCTCTTTCCACCACTTGTGGAGCTCTTGTCCTGCTGCTTTTAGGGTCGCCCTGGGTCCCGTTAGAACTGGGCGGGCAGGTGACGCCGTGGCGAAACGTAACAGAAACTGGTGCGAGGCCAATGAAAGAGGCGGTTGGCAACACAGGCCAAAAGAGGACCAAAGAGCGATTTTCATTACCCTCACAAAACCGTCTCTAGGCGTCTCCCTATTGACACACTATGCTCGAGTATAGGCTTGGAAAACTTCATAGACAAATTGGCAGGGGATTCTTCTTGACTTCGACTCCTTTTCTGGCACGGACTTAAGGAGAATCTCAAATATCCAAGGCCACAATAGCATCTCGTTGTATACGGAGAAGACTGGCGCTTAGAACCGCAGCCGCCCGGCGGCAAGGAAAATGACTCGACCGGTGCAGGAAAATTCTGAACCCCCGCATGATCCGGCAGGACCGCAAGAGTTAGAGCTGTCAAGGCTCAAGCACTATTGCATCATCGCCGTTTCTATTTTTTCAATTCGCCTCGCCATCTGGCGCCATCAGCTGAGGGAATTTCGAGAACTGGCTGTTTCGGGCTGTTTCGAGTGGCATTTTTCCCTTCCACAAGGCAAGGCGTGATGGCGATGCTGCTCTTGGCAGGAGATCGTGATGAGCAGATTCTCACCATTCGCTTGGCATGAACACGTAGTTCATCCCTTCCGCCTTTTGCTGTACGGCTGTACTGCTACTGCTGTTACTGCTGTTACTGCTGACTAGCAATGATCCAGTGAGGCAGCTATAATGGTAGGGCATGTCTGAGATATTTTAGGTAATCAATCAGGTAATAATCATGTAATAATCAGGCGAAATAAGAGCTCGCAGTATGTAAAACTACGTCCTGTATATGTGTCCAGTATATGAGGCATATAAAAAATATATTGCGCAAGTCGCAGGATTGATTACCCCAGATCTGCTGCAGGGCTGCTTAGCCTGCTTACAAAAGAGGAAGCTGCTTCCAAACCAGGCCAAGTCAGGCTGCGGATAGAAGTGGGTTTGGCTGAAAAATTTGCAGCTCCACTTGAGACCTTGGAGACCGCGTCTTGCCGTTTTCGACTGTTCAAAGTGATGACTCGGTGAGAATCGAGACATTCGGTCGAAATTTACCAGTCATGCGGTCAGGACGGTTGAGCTGGAAACGACTCCATGGCTTAGTGAGAGGGTGGTGCCCTGACCTGGCCCAAAACAGGTCTGCTTCGCCAGTCTGCCGAGATTTGGCTTCGAGATCCTTCCCCGGATTTCACCCCGGGAAAGTGCCTAGGTGGCCTGGCCAGGTCACAGTCACACAGCATGACGTACAGACCATAGTATTTTCCTTCCCACCTTGACTGCCACTCTTTCTAGTATCACCTGATGCTCTCAAAGTAACCTAGACTCTATGAGCGGCGCAGTAAATAGGTTCCTAGTTACATGGAGGCCCCTCAATTTCCCATCTTCTTTCTTCTTCCAAGAATCGGTTTCCACAGTGTGCTGTCCACTCAGGGATCGACTCGCCGTCCCGGCCCATTGGTTTACCTGGGGGTCCTGCTACGCCTATTATTTCGCTGAGTTGGCAGTGTCTATGGAGTACCCCACGATGTTTTATGTATGATTCCCAGCCGCGTGGATCTCCAAGGATAATGCCGTCAATTCATGCAGGTGGTCTACATGCAAGACATGGAGTGATTGTCCAAGGCAGCAAATTCAGCACTTGAACAATAAGCTAAATGCTCTAGTAGCGAGTACATTTCCCTCAGTGAACTGAGACCCCAAGAGTTACCAAATCCCAAGCGGAAAGAAAGGGGGAATGCGGAGATGCCTACTTTAGTTCTCCAACTGTTACTTGGTACCCCAGCGCCTCCGCATATTGGGCGGGATATGAGGAACCCCGCAACAGCATTCCCTCAAGTGATGAGCTTCCCTTGACTACAAAACAGACGAGCCCGCCATGGATAAGGAAATGAACATTTGCAGGTAGCTACGCCATAAGGGTTAACTCAGACGGCAATGACGCAGCCTAAACCGCTTGCCTATGTCCGGGACTCTATCTGCAAGGTACCCCTACCGGATTGATCAATATGGGGTGGACACCGCAGTAGACAATTTCGCAGAAAGCTGTCAATTCGCATAGATCACTTTGGTTTTTTAGCGTGTTATATGACCAGTCAGGTTAACACTGAGACTTACTTTCTTGCTGGGCCTAGTTTACTCGGGAAAATATATATTTCTTCCGTACTTCCTCTGCTAAGCCCACACAGCAACTGTAATGAGCGCACCGTAATGCCTACATTGCGCCAATCTATATTTGAGACGAGCTGCTGGAATTGTTGAGCCTGCTACGTACTATTTCTGATGAGTTCAACTGAGTATTTATCATGTAATAGCTACCTCGTATATTGTTCCCAGCTTTTTCACTCTTTAAGAAACTAGCATAACGAACACCATTGACGCCGAAAACATGAAGAAAAGACGGAAGATAAAAAGTCTATCTGACATCGACAGTAACAACGTTCATAGGAAGGTACCGGAAGGATCATCGCTTATCCCCCAAAGCCGGCGGCGGTCCTGAGAAGCCCCCAGGGCCCATACCGGGGGGCGGCGCAAACCCGCCTGGCGCATCTGGTCCAGATCCGCCGCCAGGAGGTCCAGAAAGTCCGGGACCAGGACTGGGACTGAACCCTGCAGGGCCTTGGCCAGGCGCGCCAGGCATAGGGGGAAATCCGCCCTGGAAGTTTGGAGGTGGGATGGGAAAGCCGCCTGGCGGTGGAGGAAATTGGCCAGGTGGAGGCGCGGAGCCGGGGGGAGTAGCCATGTTGGGAGGCATGTTAGGCGGAGTTGGGAGACCAGCCGGGCCTGCTCCTGGAGGTGCCCCCATGGGCCCGGACGACGGGGGGAACGGTGGAGGGAAGGGGAGGTTTCGTGCTCCGGGGGCTGATGAGGGTTAGTGTTTGTGGTTTAGGAGCAGGAGAGCGCAAACGTACGTGGTGGCATGGCGGCACCCCCTGGGCCAG
Organism: Aspergillus nidulans FGSC A4; assembly: GCF_000011425.1. Lineage (NCBI taxonomy): Eukaryota > Fungi > Ascomycota > Eurotiomycetes > Eurotiales > Aspergillaceae > Aspergillus > Aspergillus nidulans. The sequence continues at coordinate 2,307,999 of NC_066263.1, read as the reverse complement.
GAGGAGGAATTCCGAATGGGGGAGGAGGAAATTGGCCTAATGAAGGGTATCAGTATTAGCTCTCATGTTTTCGCGGTCGAAGAGACTACGCACCTGGGAACCCAAACGGAGGCGGGTAAGCACCCGGGGGAACCATAGCTGGGTTTGGCACAGCCTGCCCTTCAGCGGCGTATGAGGACGTAATGGAATCGATGACTGATTGTGCCTTTTCCTGTCCGATTTCTGCAATGCAGTTGTGAGCTTGAGTTTGCAGGCCACCACAGATTAGTATTGGCATGTCAGGCGACATACGTTGATAATATTCCACAACGTTCCTTAGGTGGTTTCGTCCGGAGTTGTGCGCCTTGCGCACGCTCATTGAGTCGTGCGTCAGGTAGACATCGCAGTAATCGCCTGTATATCAGGTATGGTGTTAGTCAAGGAACTTGCGGCGGGTTTCATGTCGAATCCGGTAGATATTGTGTTGTGAGTGACATAGGGAAGAGAGCGCAGGATAACCTACAAAAGAGTGCCTCAAAGGTTAGTTGAAGAAAGATGCTAGGGGAAAAAGGGTCACCTATATTTCGGCATTCTGAAGCTTTGAGCGCCGGAGCTGCACTCGTGATTTGTAGCAATCGAGCTCAGGCTGGGTTGTAGCAAAATAACTCGCCAAGCACCTCAACTAGAATCACCAGTGTTGACTCAGATGTTTCTGATCCTGTTTGCGGACCGGCGATGGCGTTGGGTCGCATGTGGAGATTCGATGAAGATATTCGATGCGATGCTATCACAAGGCGGTCAGACAGGGCAGAATAGCATATATGCTATAGAAAGCTTCTAACCATGAACGCCAATTACCATAACTTCGAGGCGATTTATGTCAATCCAGAGACACTCAACGACCTGCACTATGATATACAATTCACAACGGCACCTCAGGGCTCTACAATTAGGGGAGGTCTAATTTTGTTAGCTAACGTCGAATCGACGCAGCTTAATAGCATTATGGTTACTTATGTCTTCCATAACAGTAATTCGAACAAGAGCAAAAACGGGCGCATCGGGTGAACCCTGCCAAAAAAAAAAAAAGCGCACAATGACCGCAAACCCAAGTCCTATCTCCAGATCCAATGCTTTAGAACGCCGAGTATACGTAGAACGGAGGATAAAAAAGTGAGAAAATTGTAAAGGAAATCCTGGTGAGCCAAAGGAGGGCGGGAGAGAGGTAGTGAGAGGAAAGGAAAGGAGAGTCCAGTATATCACAGTATAGGTAAGTGGGCAAATTCAAAATAGAAAAAAGACGGGCGCTGTGGGAGCACCGATGAACGGAAAAATGAATAAAGCACGGGTCGAGCGGTCAATCCCTTCCCGTACTCGGCCATAACTTCATCTCTTTAAGCAAAGCTAATATAAGCAATCGTTTGAAAGCGGGAAAAGAAGAAAAAACGCGCGAAACTCTTTTAATGGTCATAACCTGCCCCTCTTTGCCACGGGCTTTGGTTGTTCTGTGTTCGATAAGGCGACGAGGTAAAGCTTCGAGGAATCGGCGATTGTGACCGTTGAATGGTATCAGCGCTACTACCAGGTCCTCGCGCGCTGGAGTTGTCACTAGGGAATAATGGTAGCGACGGATCAACAGGAGAATGAGGGGCCTGGTTAGGCAACCCAGTGGGGTTCGGCTCAAGATTCTGACGGCTAACGCTGGCGCCATTACCGCTGGAAAATGATCCATTTTCATCATCAAAAGGATTGGCCTTGTATGGGGTTGTCTTCATGTCGCCGCGAGCGGTGGCACCCAATGCATCCAGTTCAGTTGTTAGCTGGGTCTGTGATTTGATGAAGGAGCCACGGTCATCCCTCATGGGCTGATAGCGGGTGTCGGGGTTCTTGGAAGCAAAAGCATAGATAGATCCAATGAGCACCAAAATCAACAGAACCAACGCAGCAACTGCATTAATAACAAAGAAGACGACACCCATAACTCCGGTCACCAGTCCTGGTTGATTGAAGACATTGGAAAAGAAGAGAAGGAAGATGGCGTTCAAAAATTGGACCGCCGCAATGGAAATATTGTAGATATTAGTCTTCTTGTCCATCCACGGCCGCAGAACGCTAACTGCAATCAACATAGCCGCTTCAATGATCACATAGGCGACGGTTTGCACCACAGGAGCCGGCTGACTGAGGCCGATGAACATGCCCTTGACGAGGAGATAGCCCAGCACGGGAATAACAAAGTAGTAAGCGGTTGCTCGATATTGCACATAGAGGAAGCCCCACTTGTTCAAGCAAGTCGGGTCGGAGTAAAGGATATAGGCGGGGTTCTTGTGCAGTGCGATCGACCGTTTCGCTAGGCTGATGACCTTGAATGAAGCCCAACCCAACGCAGCGAAAAGTGAGAGGAGCATTATCACAGCGAGGACTATTTCAGCAGGCGAATCGTTGCGAGTAAATTCCCACAAGCAAAGGATGCACATTTGAGGGAAACCGATCAAAGTCAAACGGAACAAGATACCACGGGCGACAACCCTCCATCCGTTACGGAAGTCCAGGAACTTGTCGCTCTTCATCTTCCCATGCTTAGCAAGAAGCTCGCATGCTCCTTTGAAGGCAACGACGAGGAGCATCACTAGAGCCACGAAAACGACGAAGAAAATGAAACCCGTCAAGAAGATGTTGGTTTCCTCAATACCAGCAATGAATCCAACACGATCGATTCCGCGCACTTCCACAGTTTCAGAAGTGGCTTTCTCGCTTTCCGCACCAGATCGTTTGATCAATGCCCCGACAGTCCTCGGAACTAACCCTGATGCAGCATCAAAAGCACGTTTCTTCAGGGGTTGAACGGAGATGGTCGAGAGTTCCGAAAGGAGTGTCGCAGCAGTGCCTCCTGTAGAGCGCTGGTACCACGTACAAATGTCCTGAAGGAAGCCGACACGGATAATGCCCATACTCCATTGAAAATTCTGGGTCCAGGACGCGACAATTGGCGGCAGGTGAATAGAAGTCATTCCAATCATCGCTTGCGATTGATAGAAGGAGAAGAGAGAAAGAGCATTAGCTGCGACGTGCGCGGCGGTGTTTGAATGCCCAAGTCCGGAGGTAATGGCAGAGGCTGTCAAGCCCAAGCCGGCAATGATGGCCGTAGCCCATCCAACGCCCTTTTGGTAAACGGTTTTACCGTTCGAAAGACTAGCCTCGAGACAAGCAATACTTTCGTGAGTGGTTGTGGAATTAATATACACACGGACAGATGCATCAAGATCTGGAACAGTATACGCGATTCCTAAGAGAGTCAATGCCTTTCCTTGTTAGTCTGCAATCCAAGACACGTACCTGGAATCTGAGATGCTACATCGTCGCCAATAGTAATAGGAGCGTCGCGGATATTCATGGGACCGGTGTTCATGGGACACAGACCTTCCAAGTCCATATCGCAGGGGTTGAATGACTGTTTCACAGCGGTATAACCGTAGGCATCGAGAACAATCGTGGCCTCGACATAACCAGAGATAGAGGAGACTCCATCGAAGCCGATTAAGAGCGAATTATTATTTGGCGTATATCTGACATGGAAATAGGTGGCCGTAAAGTTCGAGCTATCCTGACATAAGGTGAGGGCCTTGGATTCAATGAGCCTCTCGGCGGCTACCAGAGGTGTATGGATGAGGGCGACCAGGAAACAGAGGAAAACCGATATTGACCACATTTTGGCGAGTATATGTCCTACCCCCGCCGCTCTAAATCGAAAGGGGGGAAGACTGTTTAAAGAAACCCTGTCGTAGCAACGAAGAGTTGGATGTTGTATTCGCTCGAGAGCTGGGCTTGGCGGCGCCGGATGCGGAAGCCTTTAATTAACCAACAGTTCTGATATGGAAGTAGGTGACGTGGGTCGCAGTTGAGATAAAGAATAGGGCGTTTGATTCGATTTGTGGCTTTTGGTGAATGTAGTGATTATTGTAAAGTGTGATGTCAATTTGACAGCGTCATGGATCGTCGATGGGAAAAGGAGCGAGTCGCCGCAAGGCGAAATGGGTCTAGTATCAAAGGTGGAAGGAACAGCGAAGGTCAAAGAACTGAAGAGTATTGGTGAGCGAAAGTCGAGGGGTTGGAACAGTGAAAAGCGAGCGTGGCGGCGACAACCAGTATTGCCGGAGAGGGAGGTTGGTGTAGATGGGTTGATGAGCGTCTCCTAACCGGATCTTCAAACCGACGCACAGGCGTGAGATCGAGGATGGGGGGAGAGCGAGGTAAAAAAAAGGACCAGCAGAAAAGAGGGGGCAGAGAAGCGAAAGAGATGACGGAGAGTGGAATGCAGTCCCGGCGTGGCAGAGATGGTTCTTCAGGGGATCTCGTCACGGTTGGAGGAGAGACGGTCGGGAATGCAGTTGAGAAGGGCTCGGGCTCACTCTCGCTCACTGGAATGCAGAATGGGGATAGGCTGACTCAGCACGGGACTGATGGGCCTGAGAAGCAGCGAAGTGCGGGTAAACCAATAGAGCTGGAGCCTGGAGGAGAATGCCCTGGGCGTTCTATTCTTGGGACAGAAAGAGAGGATTACCTTTCGAGTGTCGACTGACTCCAGGGCAGTTTGTTGCACTCGCAGGTAAAGAGTTCCAGAGAAGCTCTTGAGTTGACCTGAAACTGGAGGTTTGAATCAGAGCAGAGTTTCGAGATCTCTGTAACAGTTCTATATTCAATAGGATCGTTAAAAGACAATGAATAGTGCACGCGCGTCCTCAGGGGATCTCAGTTCCAGGCCCAATTATGGATGATTCCCAGACGCTCGATCCACTGGCTCAGCCTCTGATTTGTGCCCACTGATAGTCGACGAGGGTTCCTTCATAATTATTACCAACGTAACGGCCAAGCGATTGCGACAAGCGACACCAACTGCTGATGCCATCAAGATGATGAACTCTTCCTCCTGCCAAGCTTGTTACCTCTTATCAAGTTGTCCACTTTGCCGCCGTTCATGAGCCATGGTTATGCTTCTGCCTATTTACTTGGTGGCCATGTTTCAATGCTATTAATAAGTGCAATTAGTTCGAAAAAGGCTAATAGGATTTACAAGTGAGACTTTGTCTTAACCACCATTGCATTACCTGTAATCTCATCCAGCCTTTTGAATCTTTTCAAGCGCTGACCAGATCAAATCCCCATGATATCTAGTTGCTAAACGATTTGCTATTTACTTAATCCTTTAACATTGACCAGAGGCACCAATTAAAAGAGAATCTGTTCCTTTTCTGCATTGCCTTAGCGCCGAGCCTGCTGACGGGATTATGTGTTCGCCCCCCGTTGCACAGCCCCCTCCCTAAGAAAAACGAGTATGAGCAAATATCGGAGACCGGAGTTCTTGCTGGTCTGATCATTTAATTGCTACTCAAGGTCTCAAGCTGATATTCAAAGATTGAGCCAGTTTGCTTCTTTGCAGCGCCACGGGGATTCTTTCTGGGTCCTTGTCTCAGTCTCATAACTCTAGTCAGCAAGCAAAAAATTCCGTCAGCCTTGTGCGTGTCATATGCCTCTTTATGTCTTTGCACGTGGAGCTGAGAGTGACAGCTGATACCACCGATGAGTGCACCGGACATGAATTGAGATCTTCAAGGGTCCAACCTCTTTGTCCTTTATCACCTTTTTATTTGCTGGATAAGCTCTATAGCTCAGCAATACTGACCCCAGGATTGCTCGCTGGGAAGAATTTACAGATGTACAGATGACGGTGAGTCTTGCTCAGGTCTGGTATCTGGCCGTGAATATAGCATAACCAAAACAGACAATGCGCAGCATTTCGCGGCATTCGGCGGCATTTGGCCGCTCATCCGCTTTGCTTCTGCACTTTGTTCTTACGCATGGGTCAGCATCCTATTTTGAGGGACCGTCCGAAGGCTTGAGGGACCGTCATCTTTCCCTCCCAAGTTTTCTTCTGTCTCCGGTGGCTCTGGCAGCTATTTACTCGTGAATACTGGTCTCTTAGTCCGAAGGGCTGTGCAGCCCTTAGCACCGGAGAAGAGAGTCAATTCTCTTTGGGAGAATAACAACAGCAAGGTTAAATGCAACAGGCACATTCTGTGTTTTAAAAAACGCAAAAGGAACCTGTTATCATCACTGGGAATGACGTAGACGTGCCACCGTGTGTACTTCTGAGGTGGATGGACCCCGATTGTCGTCCCATCCCACAACATTATGCTAATTCTGTTATAGATTCTCGCACAACATGCCCTGTAGATGGGCCGGCACCCCGTGCTCTTTGCCCGAGACATCCCAGCCTTCCCCATCGGACCGCCAGAAATGGAAAGGCGAGAATCTCAGTGGGGCTGATGACAGAAAGATTTTGATCGACACGGGTTTTGAGAAGCCCGCAGATCAGTCTCGACCTCTCTTGAAACCCGAAGCTGGTTTAGACAAGCCAAGATAATTAGAAGACTGTGAGCGAGGGCACGGTGACGCGATCATCTACTTTGTCAAAGCGGAGGTGATCTGAGATGGAGTTTATCCTTTGCGTCGGAAAAGAGGAAGCTACAGATCAGCATAGGCGTCGCGTTCAGGATTTATCCCACCGCAGATCGATTGAGAAGGACCAGCGGAGTCATTCTGCCGTTTTACGGTCACGAATGTCAACGACATTGAGCCCCCGAGCTGCAGATTCTGAATTGAGTTTCGCGTCATACGTTATGGAGTAAGCTATGACGACTGCAAGGAAAGGGAGTTTATTCATGGCCCCGTGTACCAGAAGTTTTGGTAAAGCCGTCAATTCCTGTGGACAAAGGCTAGTCTATTCCAGCATTCGCGTAGTCAGGGAGACTCGACTGATGCAAATTCCGTATTTGCAGATCTGACGGAGCAGACGTCCAAGTTATCAGTCATTCGATGCAACATGGTGTTTCGAGGTATTCTTTGCCCGGTCACTATCTGTGCAAGCTCTGTGCTTGCTGGAGCCGCATCTTAACTGTAAGAGTATTATGCCATGGCAGTCATCGCTTTAAAGCACACAAACTGCGCACCAATACCTGGGACGACCTTGGTAGTTGTTGGATGTTATCAAGTTGCAAAGAGGTAGGTTGCTCTTCGAAGACATAGGATTACTGCAGTTTATATACAGACGGCTATTGAAAGCCAGACCGATATCTAGGGATTGCTTTTTTTTTTTACTCGCTGTCATGTTTCAAGGAACCATACTAGAGCAGTACAGAGAGGTGCTAGTACACAGTATATTGACTTATGCAGAGGCGAGTCTAGCATCTCGGTAATGTACACCGTCTATAGAGTGACCAATTGGATCCCAGTGTGATATTTCCACCAAGGCTGTATGTTTTGCCCTTAAACAGTAAATAGGATGGATATGGATGCCTCATGTAATTACTGCCTTGAATATCAGGCTATCAGGCACTTGTTCAGTAAGTTTCTATCTTATCACCACGTGATGCGGAGACGGAAAGAAAAAAAAAGAAAAGCGCCTTGGGAAAAATTCAAGTTCCCGCAGGCTTGCCAATCGATAATTCGTCCCAACCTACTTTCCAGGAAGTCTACAAATCTCGCAGGCACAATGCCGGCCGCCGTGGATACTGCCAAAACCATCTCAAAGAAGCGCAAGAGAAAGCACGGAGGAAGCGCTCGCGAAGCCACTGACAATGGAGTTGCTACCTCGCCTGCTGAAAATGGAGTGGAGGGCAAGGCAACTGAGACTACGACTGAGTTAACCAAGGACAAGGATGTTGAGCTTGCGAAAAAGGTTGTGAAGGAGGAAGCACAAAAAAAGCGAAAAGTGAGCCATTCGCCTAGCGACGAGGAGGAGAGCGAGAGTGAAGACGAGGAGAAGAAGGAAGAGGACGAGAAGGATAATGTAAAAGAGGATTCTGGAAAGGCGAACGTACCAGATCTTCCCTCTGTTGATGCGGTTAGCCTACCGCAGCCCGATGGGGGCCCCAAGAAGTTCACAGAGTTGGGTCTTTCGGAGAAGACGCTTCAAGGTATTAAGGAGATGGGATTTGAGACAATGACGGAAATCCAACAACGGACAATCCCTCCGCTCCTCGCGGGCCGTGATGTTCTTGGTGCTGCGAAGACAGGATCTGGAAAGACATTGGCATTCTTGATTCCCGCCATTGAGATGCTCAGTGCGCTGCGGTTTAAGCCTAGGAACGGTATGTTGGGTTCCTTTTCTCTCTGCTAATGCTCTTGATTGTCCTAACCGAACATGCTGAAATAGGAACCGGTGTTATTGTGGTCTCCCCAACGCGCGAGCTGGCTCTGCAGATTTTCGGCGTGGCAAGGGAACTTCTCACGGCACACAGCCAGACATATGGTATCGTTATTGGGGGCGCAAACCGACGAGCAGAAGCGGAGAAGCTTACAAAGGGTGTTAATCTACTCATTGCGACACCTGGTCGTCTACTCGATCATCTGCAGAACACCCCCGGCTTTGTCTTCAAAAACCTGAAGACCTTAGTCATCGACGAAGCGGACCGAATCCTGGAAGTCGGTTTCGAGGATGAGATGCGCCAGATTATCAAGATCCTCCCCAACGAAGACAGACAGACTATGCTGTTTTCTGCCACCCAGACCACAAAAGTCGAGGACTTGGCGCGGATATCGCTCCGACCGGGACCTCTGTATATCAACGTCGATCACAGGAAGGAGCACAGCACAGTGGAGGGATTGGAGCAGGGTTATGTCATTTGCGAGGCTGACAAGCGATTCCTGCTACTCTTCTCCTTCTTGAAGCGCAACCTCAAGAAGAAGATAATTGTCTTCTTCTCTAGCTGCAATTGCGTGAAATACCACGCTGAACTCCTCAACTACATTGACCTTCCAGTGCTGGACCTACACGGAAAGCAGAAGCAGCAGAAGCGAACCAACACTTTCTTTGAGTTCTGTAACGCCAAGCAAGGAGTCTTGATCTGCACAGATGTTGCCGCAAGAGGTCTAGATGTATGTCTTCCTTTCCTCTGAAGTAGCTATAGCCCACTGACACCTTTAGATCCCTGCCGTCGACTGGATCATCCAGTTCGATCCCCCAGACGACACCCGAGACTACATCCACCGAGTCGGACGTACCGCCCGTGGAGCCAATGGCAGGGGCCGCAGTTTGATGTTCCTGCAGCCGTCTGAAGTTGGGTTCCTCAAGTACCTCAAAGAAGCCCGAGTACCAGTCGTGGAGTTCGACTTCCCAGCCAAGAAGATTGTGAACGTCCAATCTCAACTTGAGAAGCTGATCAGCCAAAATTACTATCTCAACAAGGTAAGCTTTTAGCCCAGAACTCGTTTTGAGATGTGGACGATGTGTATGTACTAACTCATTCCCCCAGTCCGCCAAAGACGGCTACCGCTCCTACCTCCAGGCGTACGCCTCTCACTCCCTGCGCTCCGTTTTCGACGTGCACAAGCTCGATCTCGTGAAAGTGGCGAAGAGCTTCGGCTTCTCGACGCCACCGCGTATTGACATCCAGCTTGGGTCCAGTCTCAGCAGAGATAAGAAGCAACAGCAGCAGGGAAGACGCAGTTACGGTAGTCAACCGAAGGGCCTGAAGTTCAAGAGGAAGCATGAGGATGATTGATCTTGGTTTGCCTTGGTATGCTTTGTGATTAGCATAAGGTTCGGAGTTATTTGCTTGCGCTTGTACATGAGATATTGGTTCATTAATTATTATTCAAAAGTTCTCTAAGCATCTATGGTGCTTCTTCCAGTGTAGAACTTGTAGAAGAATCGGGTCCAGGCACAACCCCTGGACAACCTTACAGACTGATCGAATGTTTGTTCCATAATGAGACGAAACATGGCTTCGGATGCAAGGAGGTTGCAGGGATAAGCTTAATTAGTGATCAAAGGCATGGATAGATCAGATCAGATCACCCTTCATTCCAAGCGATAACCTAAACCGCACTTACTTTTAAGTAACATATGAGGTCACTGGAATAAAGTGCGGGACCAGGGGCTCAATTTCGGTTCCACGGTTCTTGCTCTCTTGAACCATCTTCAGAGACTCGAGCGTCAACAGTTGAACGCAAGTGTCAAGAAACAAAGTGGCTGGACTCTCGTAGACAGAGTTCCATTGGCTACAAGTGGAGAAGTGGCCGGTGGCTGGAGACCGCCTCTCCCGTGCTCTTGAAGACTCCGTCGACGGTCTCCATCGGGCTGCGGGGCCATATCTCAAAACCAACTGAGCTCAAGGTTAGGTTCCAACTGCATTATTCCGTGTGATGATTATCTCGGCAGTTATGGCAGCCAGGAATACCCCTACCCAACCAGCCGCCTTGACTGGTAGAGGTCAGTGCCAAATGTGATGTGATAAATGGGCGCTGATGAGTTGGCAGCAGGATCGCCAATCATCGCCAATCGATGGTTGTCCCGGGAGACCCGCGGTGAGCCGACTATCACTGATGCAGTTTAGGCCCTGTCTCTGCTCCGTACGTACATGCTCGTGGTCATGCTCATGCCTGCTCATGTAGGGAGATGTGAGGACCAGGCAGGAACGAGGGAACGGATGCACAGGTGTGACTTTGGTGTCTTGGGTTGTTTGGTCTCTTCTATACTGGTAGGTAGGAGAGACTCTGTACGGAGTACTGCGGGTTGCACGGTTGCGGAATCGGGAAATGGGAGATCTGAGCTAAGCCTGGAGAGCTCTGAGCTGTCTGGCTGGGCCTTATTCAGTACCTGGATACTGGCTTTAGAGCAATTCCCGCTCTCCTTACATGATGGTATATTTGCAAAATGGCTGCCGGCAGCCCAGGGACCGTTGAAAGCACCGAGTAACACTGGCTTCTAGAGACAAATTCAGGCAGAGCACGGAGTAGGAGTTGGGTGCTCGAGGATATGAGAATTTTTCAAACTACCTTGGACACTAATGTCCAGCGTAGATAGTTCAGACGGAGAGAAATGTCGGTGGTCATGGCACTGCCCAAGACAATTAGAGGCTGCTACTTACCCACGTAAGAAGCATGGAAAGTCGCCTTGCGTGGTGATGGTCTCCAGCAGCCACCTTGAAGATAGCATTCGTTGCTGTTGGGATCCAAAAGATGGTTTTGTCTGTTTATTATTTTACTTAGTCTGCTTGACAGGTATTTGAGAACGAAGAGTACGGAGCATAGCCCCAAACAGTCTCTGGACGCCGATTCCAACGAAGGCTGCGTTTGCTCCCGCAAAGAACGAAACCTTGAAAGTCCGGTCAATCAGGATTGGAGGTCTGCTTGAGATTTATTTCACTACTTGCCAATTGCCATTTGCCCGTCAGCGCGTATCGCTCGATTGTTCGTCGGTCGAACGACTTTTTTGCGCCTCCCCAGCCTTCCCTTTTTTCTCGCCCGCTCGATTCCTTTTCACTTCTGCCCGTCTCCATCGTTTCTCGCCTGGCTCGTGATTTATTTGTTTTCTGCTTCCATTCTCTTTCTTGCTAGGTGTGTCTTTTTCACGCGGGGCAGCAATTCTTCGCCTGGCTGGTGTTGGGATGGTGAGCCGCTAAAGTCTGCCTTCGTCCAACGTCCAGCAAGCCTCAATTCAATTCACCTCCATCCACCACCCACAACCATCAGCATCCCTCCTTGAGACTATCTACCGATCAGCTGCTCCTCCTACATTCCATCCCTCCCTCATCAATTCATCTGCGCTGGTACGCTTGAATTTCTTTCCTTTCCCCTTATACCTGACAGCCTCAGCCTTACATTCCTTACCTCCCCACACCCCGCCTGCCACTCTCTCCGTTCGCGCCCTGACCAACCCTTATTTTGAAGACTGTACATCGATCCAACCGATCAGTGTTAGCACTTCTTCTGTTAACATCGGGGCTCAGGTCACCCCATACTTCCCTGGCCCTGCCCCCTTCCCTTCCCCGAGCCCAATCTTTCCCCGTTGCCCAACTGCTTCAGATCTCCCTCCTCACTCTGGATGAAAAGAGAGAGTAAGAGAGCTTCAGGTGTCTGGGAGAGGGAAAAAGTCGGCAGACCATGAACTTTCTGGCTGCCTGAAGGAGTTATACGAATTAATACATATCCCACTCCTCCCTCCGTCATGGGCATCACCACCCGCAGACCGCTTCTACCAGCCCCCACAGAATCCATCGTCGACAGCTTTGGAAGCAGCGTCACAGGCACAGATCTGGGAACTGACATCTCTCGCCGCACAGACAAGACATCGTATTCGATTCCCGACGACGGGAGTCCCGTCACAATTCCCACTCGTCGGAAGCACCGCTCCCGCGGTGAGGACTCCACCAAACTGTCGCGCTCGGCGCATCACTCCCAGACCTCCCTGCTCATCGAGTACTTCGAGGGCGGGAAGGGTTCTGGGGGTTCTGGCGGTGCGATAGTCTCCCGTCCGAGTGTCCGCGTTCGAGTCACTCCCTCGTCCAGGAAGAAGTCTAAGGAGCCGAGCGTCCACATCACCGACTCCTCTGGTAATCGGAGGCCATCGTATTCGCGACGGATTTCCCTTGGATCTCCGTCAAAGTCAAAGTCGGGTCGTGAAATATTAGGCGATGACCTGAGCTATTCTTCTTCCGCAGACGAAAATCAGAGTCCCGGCCCCGTGGAGATCGAACTCCTAAATCGCGACCAAGGCAGTGAGCTCTCTACACTGTCCCGCGACCGCAGGTATTTGCCAACGTCGGATATCTCGTCTATGCCTGCGGATAGCATGCTCGAAGCCCCATCGTCTGGTGCACAACAGCAACGTACCGAAAGCCCAGAGCTGGAGGAACCGGAGTCGAAAGACTATCTCAAAACGCCGAGTCGTCAAAGAAGCCGCAGTCTGAGTACGGAGAGAATCGCTCAACGTGCTGCGGAGAAGGTCAGCAATTACTCCCGGGACGCTTCCAGTAAACGCCGAGCGGGTAAAAACCGAGGAATCGCCACCGACTACCAGGAAGTTGAGGCCAAGTCTCCCCGACATCGAGGCTATACCAAGGACGACGACATGGCAAGTCCCGAGTCTAGCATGCTCAGCGCTTCCGCTGTTTCTTCACATCGTCGCTCAGGGGACCAATATTCCTTCCGCTCCAATACATCTAAATCGTCTTTGAACAACCCAAAGCTCCTCGAAACGGTTGAAGATGCAATTCGAAGACTGATCTTGCCGGAGTTGAAGGAACTCAAAAAAGACCAGAAGGTTATGACTAACACGTCCAAGTTTGAGCGTGATATAAGTTCTTCTCACTCTCCAGCAAGTTCTGAATCCCGCGATGGCCTTGTAAGGCGACTCTCCAAGCACGCAAGTGCTCCAAACGTGCGAAAACCCAAGGTTGTCCTCAACAAAGACAGCCGGGATGAGGGAATTGTTCTTGCCGATGGATCCATCTCGTCTCAAAAAGAGCGTAGGGCAAGCCGGGACAGTGAGATGACTGCGGAATCGGGCTACGTCAGAGGCTCACGACCCGAACTGTCCGAACAAGATATGGTACGCCGACAGAAGAGCAAAGGTCTACGTGACGCCGAGAGGGCTGGAATTGTCGCTAGTCGTTTAACCGCCAACAACCTCAAACATCATGACTCGAATTCAAGTCTGTGCAAGTCCGAATCAAGGAGAGGGAGCGAGCCTAAAAACATCAACGAAACTGAACTGGTGTTCCAAAAGCATAATGTCGCTCCGATGCCGTTCCGCAGTGCTCTCGAGTCGGAGATGACAAGAGCCTCCCTTCTTTCTGAGCAAACAGCAGAACCTGAGCCTCGAGACTCGCGACATGATTTGGGGCTTAAGCACAGTAACATTTCAAGCCACAACTTGTCGGTTCACAGTGCCTCTGACAATGGCCGTGAATGGAGCCATTCGCCGTCTGTCGAGGCTGCCGCTGGCGCTATTGCCGCGGCAGCAGCGGCGAATCTGCTAGACACCCATTCTGACTCAAACGAGCTCGTTCATGGGGGCAGCAGACGCGCTCTGAGCCCAATCCAGAGTGTGGCCAGCAATCAGAGTGAGTCGCACGTCCGACAAGGCTCGACTCAACATGTCCCGCAGGAGTACTCGGGAGATGAGAGAGAAATGGAACCAAAACTCTCAATCGATTCACTTTCCTCAGCACCGAGTACGAACCTGGCAAGGTCTAAACGAGAAGGCATCACTGCTGAAAGCCAAGATGAGATTTCACGCTATCAGAAGGAGGCTGGTCCCGACCTTGGCTACGAAGGGTCATCTGTGCTTTCTAACCAAACTCTGAGAGACAAGACTTGGCAAGAAGAGTCAGACGATGGAGCCTACCGTCACTCACTGGCGGAGACTGCAAGCATTGACCCGAAGCACATGGCCAATTACGCTGACGGTAGCGAGAGCGATTTTATTGAAAAGGCAAACCAAGGTCGCCCTGTTGCCGAAGGTGTCGGCGTGAATCCTCGATTTGTCCATCCAGCTGCCGTTGAGTCGGCTGTTGCCTCAGTTCTTGACCCGTCAATATTGGACACAAAGTCGAACCAGTCTGCAGGAAGCCACTCGCAGTCGAACACCTTCGTGCAGGGCGAGACTGGCAGCACAAGGTCGTTAGGTCAGCTAAATCAACATTCGCCAACTTCTCGCCGAGGAAGCCCTCTGAAACAACAACACAATGTTTCCTCGAGCCCAGACGCAACTTCCTTTCCTAGACGAATGGGCGTCACGTCCCCGCCCCAAAGCGTCACGCAATCCATTGATGACTTGACTGAGCCGGTGGAATTACTGCCCGACGAGCATGGCGAGAGTCCTCCTCCACAGGACCGTGAACTAAGCCCGGAAGATGAATCAGAAATTAATACAAACCCGTCAATCATTCAAGGTCCCGCGGCAGGAGTTGGCCCTGATAGTACCTGGCAGTACAATTCATCATCTGGAAAGGGCGGTCATTCACCTCTTTTCGACAACGCTGCTACTGCTGCCGCCGCTGGTGCTGGTCTCGGCTTGGCTTCGTCTAGACAAGAATATGGCCACGACTATTATCCTGGTGACGATTATGCCGATGCCTACCAGGACCAGCAATACGCGAATGGGCCCATCTTTAGTACACCCCCTGGGGCCAAAGATGAAGGCTACGTCTCCGCTGCTAACCCTATCTCCCCAAGTCCTCAGCCAGGAATCAAGGGATTTAGTGGGATTGACACCAACGGTTTAGGCCTGTTTGATAGCCCTGGAGATGACGCATTCGAGCCATCGCATCAGCGACACTTCAGTGGCTACTCCCATGGAGTGGGTTCACCCTTGTATGACAGTGCAACAGGACGGGGTATCGAGAGGATCCAGTCAAAAGATATCGTTGCACTAATGGACCATGTAAGTCTTTTGCTTAAGGTTTAACCGAATGGAACATTGTCTGACATCTACAGCTCACGGTTCGCGATGCTCAGCGCAATGCTCGAGACACAGAGATCCTGGTGACTCTAGTTCGAAGCGCTGCTGAAATGCGCAACTCATTCGAGGAAATGAAGAAATTCATCGCCCAACAGGATGGGATGATTCTGGATTCGAATGAGCGAACGTACAAGGCCATTAATGGTCCGCGCCCGCTACCGGCTAGTGGAAGCAGAACCCGTCAGGCATCTGTGGAAGATGGAGAAGATTCCCCAGCGAAGCGTAAGAACTTGTTTAAGCGTGCACTGAAGGGATTGAGTCTCAAGTCTGGCAATGACCTGTCAAGGATTGAGGATATGCTGGAACAGCTTCTGGACGACATGGAAGCTCTGCGGTCCAGTCAGAATGACATGATGCGAAGCCGAGGCCCTGCCAGTGTTGATCCTGATGGCTACGAACCCGAAGGCCATGCCGGAACATCTTCTCCTGGAGATCACTCTGGCTTCCTTTCCAATTCCTCCCGAGCTGCGCCTGAACCACGTGGCACGGGATTGCTCAGAGATGCCGAAAATCGTATTAGCACTGTTCCAGAAGCCGATGAGGATGTACTTGACGAACGCGGAGAGTTCTTGAGTCCGCAACTGCCATTGCAAGAGAATGGGGAACCCCGACGGGAGAGAGCTGGGTCTGCGCCTGTTTCAACACCTCCACGAGAAGCAGTAGCCTCGGGAGCTCTCAGCAACAGCAATGAGACAACACCGAAAGCAAGTGACAAGGCGCGAAAACACAAGTCCAGCAGCTCGTCTTTCTTTCCCAAAATCTCCCGTTGGTCAAGAACCACAGCTTCCTCTATGGGAGACAATATCCGAAACAGCATGCAGCCCGGAAAGAAAGAGCGGGTGTCTTTTGACGCGTCGCGTTCAGGATCCGATTTGGCTCATGGTCCTTACAAGGCACCTGACTACTATGACCCTCAAGGTGATGACAGACTCCGGTCAAACTACACGCTCGATGAAGGGTCGCCACAGCAGGAGAACCGGCCTCCCTCGCCCTTGGTTCCGTCTCAAATTTCGGAGGCTCCCAAATATCGAGCGCATAGGGACAGTCTCGACATGCAACACCCCCAGCCGCGCCAGGGTCCTACTGGTCGGTATCAGTCTCAGTTAGAATCCCAGGCGCAGATCTATGGTGCATCTGGGAATCACTCGGATCAATGGGGTTCAAACCCTAGCTTCTCTGCTATTAACGGGAACCGACGATTAAGTGGCGCAAGCCGTTTATCCCCTATATCCGATGCAGGCTATTCGGAGACTAGCATGCGGTCTTCGCGCCAGGGACCACCGCGGCCACCAAAAATCAAGGACGATGGGCCACTTTTCCCAGAGAGACCCGCTAAAATCAAAGAAGGCGAGGAACGATCGTATGCCGACCGTGTTGTGTCACGGGTAAGTTTTATAGTTTCCAATATATATAGGATAATGCTGACTCGTCACTACACAGAGCTCGGCCATGCAATCTCCTGGACGCAGCACGCCGCCCGCCCGCAAGCCGACTGGTCCTCGACCTCTCAATTCCAATAGCCAATACAACAGCCCCAACAGAAGAAGGCGAAATTACCGCGACAGCCCTGAACACGTTGACGAGGAGCATGACTACTAATAAGTGCGCGAGTTTGACACTTAGTGCGCACCACCCGTTTACGACACGACCTCATGAGCAGTAACTTTTGGTTCCCCTTTTTTTACGCCATTTTCTTTCAGTGCCTGGTGTCATGCATGTTGCAAAACTTCATCCATAATATACTACATTTACTGATGACGGCGCTTTACATGAATGTATTTTGTTCTCTCATGTATCTACCTAGCGATTCCCTTCTTTGCTGCATATTTGTTACCGTCATGTGTGTAATGAAAAGCCTGCACAAACATCCTCAACTTTAGCACACTTATCTCTCAGCTTCTCCATAGCTCTTTGTCTAGAGTACTGCAGCTCTTAGCTAGTACTACTTAGGTCTACTCCGTATGTTGCCCCCACTCTCGACCATCGCTGCGGGGTAACCACTATATATGCGGGGGTGCATTCCTCCCATCTCTGGCAATTTACCTCAGCGCGATCTGAATCAGAATCAGCTGCCTTAATCTTTCCCATCCAACCCTTTACCTCTTCCCTAAGCTATCAGCCATCAAAATGCCAGAAACATCTCCAAGCCCACAAGCCCTCGATTTCCTCATTTGCTCCACCTGTGGCACCCAATACCCCACGCCCTCGACTCTGCGCTCGTGCAAGATCTGCGACGACCCGCGCCAATACGTTCCACCTACGGGGTGAGTCCTCTACATACTGCTACTATCAGATAGGATCCTAATACTAGAATGTATACTCCTAGTCAATCATGGACAACCCTTCGAGCGCTGCAGAACTCGCAAGACCCGAAGTATAAGAATATCTTTACGCCCGATACAATCCACGGCGAGAGCTTGATCTCAATACACACGGAGCCAAAGCAGGCAATCGGGCAACGTGCGTACTTGTGTCGGACATTTTCACCAGGAAACTCTAGGCTCTTTAATGTCCTCTGGGACTGCATCACATATATTGACGATTATACCATAACACGCATCAATGAACTCGGGGGAATCGACGCGATTGTTATCTCCCATCCTCATTATTATACGACTCATCTCGTCTGGGCAGAGATTTTCGACTGCCCGGTTTACTTGTCATCTGAAGATGAGGAATGGGCTGTCGTGAAAGGGGACAAGCAGGTGTTTTTCGGTGAAAGTTCACTGTCATTTGCACCGTCAGGGAATTATGGGGGTGATGACGGAAGAGCAGATATAATTGTCCTTAAGACGGGCGGGCATTTCCCGGGAAGTACGGTGCTGTGGTGGAGGCCGTTGAAGACGTTGTTGATTGCGGATACGATTGCGGTTGTGCCAAGTGGAAGGTATTGGGTTGATAGGCCGGCTGGAACAGCGTCGTTTACGTTTATGTGGTCATATCCAAATATGGTATGTTTTCTGAATGACACTGAATGGGCCCTGGCTAACCTGATAGATTCCACTATCTGCTGATGACGTGCATGGTATCTGGAAGGCTATCAAGCATACGGAGTTTGATATCACTCGGGGCGCGTTTATTGGAATGGAGACGGACACAGACAGCAAGAAGCGTCTGTTAGACAGTGCTCAAATCTTCGTCAAGGCAATGGGCTATCTCGATCATGCTATTCATCAGGAAGAATGTCATTGATGCAGCGTGCTAAGGTGGTGTACAGAATGAAGTCATTGCATAATCATGAATTCTGATAATAATGGACCAAGCACAACAGGTCACAAGTCAGAAAATGGGCGGACGGAGGTCCTTATTGAAGGAATGCGAGTATGGTGTTTTGCCGTCGCCAGCGAACTATACTCCAACCCTTCGCTAACCGGAAACTCTCCTGGGAAGCTGTCGGCAGACATTCTTTTATACTCGTTAGCATGCTCGTCAAGCTCGAGTGCGGACCGATCAAGCCGAGGGCCCTCTGCCACCAGAGAATCGATGGAGTAGGGGTAGTTGAGAAAGCTGAACTGCGGTTGTCTCTCTGCGATGATCTTGGTATATTGAGCTGCCGAGACAATCTTGTACTGTCGCGGGATCGACGTAACTGAGTTCATATTGCTTACAGACAAGCTTCTCCCAAGCGATGAGTAGCTCGACTCGGTGCCAGGTGTTGGACCTGACGAGGCCATAGAACCAGACGCTCTCCTATCGTCCTCGCTCAGCGTGCCCTCTGTTCGGCCCCGGATATTCTCATCCACTATTGGAATTGGATCATCACTAATCAAAGTGTTAAGCTTTGGCGTGCTCGCATCCGAAGCAGTAGAAACAGTCGAACGGATCGAATCAGCAGACACGGGGGCGCACAGAAACATTTGGTCCTCTTCATGCGAGACCTGCTCCTCGATTGTAAGTTCCTCTAACATCTCAGACGGGGAAAGAATTCGCTGAGGCACGGGCGGGGCTGGAATTTCCATCCGCGACGCGATTTCGCCAACACTCTTCTCGAAGTCATCTTTAGTCATCGCATCGATCAGGCGGGAAATGCGCTGTTCCCTGCGATCTATGGCGCGGCGAATGGATGAGTCTGGGTCGGAGATTGACACTGGGTTCGTTCTGGTGAAACGAAGGATGGCCGTCGTTGTTTGCAGAACCCGAAGCTCGACGACTGCTCTCATAAGGGCAAAGGTGTTTCCGACATTGACATTTCTAACGACAGAACCCTCATCTTGGCTTTCGAGGTCGTCTATGTAATGTTGACCGGAGTCCCACTCAGAAAGTAGACCTGAGCTTGGCTGTGAAAAGTCGGTCATCGTCAGGAGAGTCGCTATAAGGCTGGCCATGAGGAGAGCTCATTCCAGAAATTGAAGCAGTAGAAGAATTATAATGAGGAAACCGCTTGCGATTATAGTAACGGGAAAGGTGCGGCTCACTCGCACCTTCCTCTATGGGAAACTGACATGGAGTCTTTCTTACATCTATACTTCGATGTAGACTATCTAATGTGATGATGATGATGATGATGATGATGATGATGATGATGGTGATGATGACGATGCTCGTGGTGAGATAAGTAGATGAACAACGAAGGATGCTGCCGGGATGTTTCCATATCTAGGCATCTCCACCATTCACCACATTCTCTCCCCACCTCGAATCTCCATTCTTCATTGTCCATGATTCATCCTTCGACATATTTTCTTTATCGTCTTCACCAAACTCTCGCCTTCAGAATCACTTTTTCTAATCTGAAGCATATCTCTACAATGTCCCCCCTCCAGTACAACCCTCGTTCACGACGCTTTGCCCCCCTCAACCCATCGAGAGCTGAGCCTTCCAATGATCCCCAACTAAAGGGCATCGTATTCGATGTTGACGGCACATTATGGTGCGCGTTTTTGTTGTCGAAAAAAACCCAATTTAGCTAACCTTCTAGTCTTCCTCAAAACTACATGTTTGGCGAAATGCGGTATGCACCGATCATGCCCCAGGAGAAGCCTCACTTGATGACATAAGCTCAACCTCTTCAGTGAAGCTTTAGGGATACCTAAGTCAGTCGATATCCTGCATCATATCCGTAGCCTCCCTACACTTGACGCGCAGCTTGAGGCAAGCAATAAGGTCAAGGCCATTGAGCGGAAAGCAATGCAGCACCAGGAGCCGCAGCCTGGGCTTGTAGAGTTGATGGAATATTTACGGAAGAGGGGGGTCAGAAGGGCTTTGTGTACGAGGAATTTTGAGTAAGTCGTTCTTTCTCTTTTCTGCCTATATTGGATGTATATGGGTTCTGGCTGGATCCTGGAGCTAACAGTTATGGTTCAGGGCGCCCGTCACAAACCTGCTTCAGAATCACCTCCCAGAGCATGTCTTCGTGCCTATTATCACCAGAGAGACTCCTGGGTTGCTGCCCAAGCCGGATCCGGCAGGTATCTTGCACATAGCAAAAGAATGGGGCCTTGAGGATGGTGGTAAAAATCTAATCATGGTATTTGTTCTCCTGATCTCTTGCCAGTTCCTCAGCCTTCTTGCATCCTTAGGGTTGGAGCGGCAACTGATCGTGTTGCGCTAGGTCGGTGATAGCCTTGATGATATGACAGCCGGGCACGCGGCGGGAGCCGCAACAGTGCTGCTGCTCAATGACCATAACGACCACCTAAAGGAGCATATGCACACAGACCTGGTTATTGAGAAGCTCCATGAGCTCATTGACGTGCTGGAAAACGGATTTGTCGGGAGTAAAACCCGCATAGAGCTCACTTCCACTGATGCGCAAACATGACCGGCGGCTGCCAGTCCAAGGCAGAACGTTAATAAATACGCAGACGTCGAGGATGCCGCTATAACCACAGGCGATTATAGATTATTTGCAGCATAGAGTTCCTCCTTTGAGGATATCTTCGTCCGGACGTCATGCCTTGAAGCAATGTAGCTAACCGCCAATGTCAAATGAATAGTACAGACAACCTAGAGTAATGCTGTAAGATGGCCAACCTGCGGCTTAATTAGTATCTTTAAGATGCAAACCATCAGAGCCGGTATCTATCCCAGGCCTTCTTGGCGGCACTCGGCATGGGCCGGTACGCATCTCCGCCCCCTCCACCCCGTCCTCCCCGTCCACCACCTCCTTTACCATTACCTCTACCACCACGAGACTGGTTTGACAAACCAGGCGGACGGCCCTGGCCTCGAGGCGGAGACCTAGGCGGCTGCTGCCCGCCCCTTCCTCTGCTGCGACCAGGTCTCCCCCTGTCCCTCCCAGGAGACATAGAGCGTTGCCGAGAATTGAAGCCGCCCCTAAAGTACGGATCATCACGGTCCCGGTAATCTCTTGCAGATGACGGCGGCGGTCCCCCGTTACTTCTATCTCCACCAATTCGAATATTGATACTTCCCCTGTTACCGCTCCGGTTGCCACCAGCGCCGGCTCTTCTTCCTTGACCGCCACGTGTCAAGGACATGGACATCATGTCGTCGCTGTCTGAAGACGGAGAATGAGCATGTTGATCTGCTCGGCCTCGAATCTTTAGACCATTACCGCGCTGACGACCTGGGCGACCGCTCAAAGCACCCGCACCGCCACGCCTAGGATTCACAACAGAGTTGATATTCGTGATCAGATTAGGGTCAATTCCACGGACTGTGAAAGATGACGAGAGGAAAGGACGGCTGAGAGACGGACAGTCGCCTATTAAATGGCGGTTACTCGTGCAATGCGCACAGGATATGGAGACCAGGACCGGGAGGGAGGTTGTATCCTGCCTCGGCAACTTCCAGAGATAGTCGCAGTCATATTCAAGATGATCAGCAGATCCGCACAGGTCACAGGGGATTTCAGACGCGGAGCTTTTCAGGGCTGAAGGGCAATCTTTTGCGTCGTGACCGCGTCCGCGGCAGCGCTGACAGCGGCGAAATTTGGGGCAGAGGCTGCTTTGATGTTTGTTCCAAGCGCCGCAGTGGACGCACTAGTAATTTTTTTTAGCCGGCGGTTCTTATCCGTCTGTCAAAGGATCTGCTGGACGGTACTTACCTCCCTAGTAGGACAGACCTCAGCGAGATGGCCTTCCTGCAAACATTCCATACACGTAATAGGGAGCTGGAGGTTGATGTCGTTGATATCGCGGTTGTAGAACATAATCCTAGCTTGCAATTCCATGTCCTCGCGGGTCAGATCCGCAAGAATAGAAGGCGAGGTAGGGTATTTCTGCGCGAAGCGGAGAAGTGCCCTCTCTTTTGATTCCGAGTCGGCTATGGATTCCCCGTCTACCCCGTCTCCATTAGAGCCATCAAGGATGTTAACCGTAGCAGGCGTCTGCGAAACCGATAAAGACTCAGGATCATAGCCGTCACCCTCGCTGTCGCTATCGTCATCCGAAATCTGAATTACGTCGTGTTGGCTGCGGTTCTGGCCCCGGGAGCCAATGTTCAGCATGATGGAATCGTCCGCTTCCGAGTCCAAGGAACCGGAGTCGTCTGACTGAGAGTCTGCAGAGACCTCCTGGACCCCGTTCACCTCTCCATCCTCTATCTGAACATCGTTATCATCAGTTACCGCCGTTTCACTCTTTCCTTCTTCTACCGTTTTTCTTTCCTTCCAGCCTGGTGAAGCAGACGAGCTTCGACTTCGCCAATACATCCCATTCACAGCTTCGAATTTCTTTGCCGCAGCAGACTCTGACTCAGCATCATTTTTTCCATTTCCGTTCAGGTTCGCGTTGGCAGCTTGCCGACCATGCAAAGACGTCCTGATCACGCTTTTCCCCGTTTTATTCCAATTCGGCGCAGGCGCGCTCAGTCCACCACCGCGTGATTCGATTTCAGGCTCAATTTCTTTCTCGCTGTCACTTCCGCTCTCACTCTCGCTCTCACTTTCGCTCTCACTTTCGCTTTCACTTCCAGATGAAGATTCAGATTCTGAGGCCGACGTACTCTCACTCTCCGGATCGATCTCTAATGAAGTCGCACTGAATGTCGCGCCTTTCGGGACAAAATCCTGCACGTCGACATCCTGTTTGCCTCGACCACGTCGTCGTCGCTTGCTGGGCGGCTCGCGCGAGGCGTGTCTGGAGGAAGGGTTACTAGCGCTTGCGCTTGCGGATCCGCGGTTGCGCTGGGCGGCTAGGGAGGCGTTTCTCGAGTCTTCTTCGTCACTGGGTATGTCGGGCATTTCTTGAAGATGGATAGGGTCAAAGACGGTGAGATTGGGAGGAAGTTTATCATTGATTGCTTTAATGGCGGTGGATCTTGGGGTAGAGAAATGAAAATTTACGGTAGGGCGGGGAGGCCAAGTGTGCGGGAGTCTTACGCAATGATGGAAATAATGAATGACATAAATAATGGCATAGGATCACTCTGTAAATGTCGATATATCCATGCTGATATAATTAAAATAATCTGGAATCACGAAAACAGGCAAATGCTAAAAGGGTATCTCAGCAATTAGCGACGCCGAACAACTCCTACTACCCTCAAAAAACCCTGGTCAACCTCTACTCTCCACCCTCCGCGCGCTAATGACTTCGCGACCGCTGGGCCGATGCGCGAAGTCCCGTCGTGACTGTGCCGTCCCATGCCAGTGATGATGCGATAACCTCCGCGAGCAACGTCGCCGTCGCTGCCCCTCATGTACTTGGAATCCCCAAGCGATTCCCACCATATTCCCACGCGCTCGTTCGCTATGCGGACTGCATCCTGTACGGAAACGCCGTGCAAGTCAAGCTCGTTCCACGATGACTGTTGGCTGACAAGAGCATCAGCCGAGGCGGCTGCCTCCCTCTTCGCACGCTCAAGGTGTTCACGGCCAACCGCTGAATAATAAGCGGCAGCTCCTCCCATCAGTCTATCAGACTTGCCGCGTCTGTAGGCAGCCGAAGCCTTCGTAAGCGCCTCTGTTGCAGCATAGGAGTGGTACCCTGCGGAAGCGGTCGCCTGCTCATATGATCTTGAGTCGGCAGTCCGGCGCTTGGGTACTTCTTCAACTTCATGTGGAGGGGGCGAGCTTGTAAACTTGATCAGTTCAACAGCAGATCTTGGTGCCGGGTTTGTCATGTAGGCCTTTGCCAACTCGTGTGCAGCCGAAATTGAATCTCTCGTGATTACAAGTAAACCAGCAAGGATTTCTGGTGCGATGTCCGGGAAATCCTGCATCAACTCGTCGACTTGGCGGACCATGACCGGATGTTTATCAATGCTCGATTTGTCCTTAGGCGCATTTGAATTCGCTAGAAAATGGATAGTAGCAGACAAAGAGGCCCCATTTGCGTGGTATGTCGACGTGACCGTTTCCCTGGTGAGGGTAGGAAAAGTCCGGGCACAGATGAAGTCAACATCCTTCTGAGCAGCGTCCCACTTGTTGACTGTATTGCTGGAATCTTGCAACACAAGCTCACTGTCAAGACTGACGGTTAATCCTGAATCTTGGTTTCGACCGTGCTTATTTTTCCCTTTGCGCTTGCGACTCTTCTTTCGGCCAGCATCTTCATTCCCAAAGCCTTCGACGCCTTTCGGTACGGCATTAGGCGACTCATTTTTTAGGAAAGCGAAGTTGAGCAACTCATCCATGGCCCGATCGACGTCTCCGTTTGACTTTCTCAGTGTATACTCGATCGTGAAACGTTCAGTGTTAGGAAACATTTCACATAGATATAGTATCTTATTCTCCTCTGGGTCGCCAGATAACAATGGTCTCTCATCTGGGCCTGTAGTGTATGTCAATCCTGGAGAACACGTCGATTGGCTCCTGTCGCTCAGACTAAGAGACGAGAATTCGCTTGTGGTATCGGTCGCTCGCGACGGGTTTGTATTTGTGTCAGCCTGGGATAGTCCTAGCTCACTGCTTGAGTTCAGGCCGCTTGTCCCCGAAGGATCGAATGGTAGATCATCTTGTTCCCATGCCGTAAGTGCGAGGGCGTCAAGCGCCTCGCGAAGTTGCTGAAGTTGCACCTGGTCCGCAAGGTCATAGTCGAGAGCAATTGCGGTAATCAAAGCAGCATCGAGAGGTGGGCAATAACTTTTTTCTAGTTCCTATAGTCTCGGAGGACGCGGGTTAGACTTCAACCAGTTGAGGCAGATAGCGCCAGCATAGATGCGACGCTACCTCCAAACAGGGATGAAGAGCCAGACTGACTTTCAACGTAGCCTCATTGTTCTCAACCATCGTCTGAATCGCTCACTATTCGGCGTAGATGTAGTTCGAATTTCCTTTGCATGCCTTTGTCTGAGAGATCTATGGTGAAAGTGTTGTGTTAAGCAAAGTGGGGGAACCAGGCATTAGAAAACCGAAATGGCCGTTGATGGATGACATAAGAACGCCAGTGACATTGCCGCTCTGTACGAAGTAGACTACAATCTCAACAAACATCCCATGAACTTCCAGTTAACTGCTTTTTGCTTCGCTTCAACCGACCTATGGAAGCCTCATCGCTTTATTCAAATCCAATCAGAATTTCTTGCCGCGCAACCTGACGAAAGCAACACCAGATCACATCCCAAACCCGAGTGAGAACTGACTCTGCAAGACTCCAGGTATCTGTATTTGGGCCAAAACTCGAGCATAATCAATGTCGCTGCCATAGAAGAGAGATTTGCTGCGCTGGCGCGGTTCAATATGTTCAGATCTCGTTGTCATTCCCTCCAATGTCGTTCTCTTCCTCCATTCCCAACTTCCCCCCTCCCATCAGGCCTTGGGACTCGTTGTCCTGCTCATCCTCACCAGACAGCTGCCAAGGAAGCCCTTCTCCATCATTAGAGATAGTGCCTAGGGGAGAGTCTTCGCCCTCACTCATGCTGTCTAGAGGAGATTCACCACATCTTTCATCAAATGGGGGCCTTGGGAAGAACCGGGGAAAGTCGCTTCCGGTTGGATCGTCGGACTCGTTTGGGAAAGGATAGCATGGCAAAGGCAGCGATGGCTCTGCTCCTGACTCGTGGTCCTCTCCGGGGAAGTGGAATGGCCACAGCCGTTTCTCCTGCTGGACGTGGGTGGGCGCCGCAAGGGTAGCGCCGCAGAGGCCGATGAGGATAGTGGCAAGTTGAACCTTCATGCTGATGGATTGCGCTTAATGGATCCGCTCTGAGTTGTTGTCTTGAGTTAAAGGACTTTAAAGAGGAGATTTGAAAACAGGCATACCAATGACTAGACCGATGGATTCAGGGCCCTTTATACTTCTTGAGAATCTCCTCGCCATCTTCCGTCAACTCCCAATTCCCCTTTCTATTGCTGGAAGGATGAGCATACACTACCCTGCCGTGCTCGAGCATGTACACATTCCATGGATGACAGATGACAGGGATATGAAGCATTCGCACTGATGTCTTGTTCGCTGATCCCCCGACAATGCTTCCAATCATTGAACTATCTCCCCTGCTCGAGGTATGCCCTGAACCAACATACGGGCAACTTACAGGCTACTTCGTTCATTGTGCTGTGGTAACAACCTGGAAGATCCTGGTAGCTTGTCTAGTTAATGTTTGCTACGGGGGCAGCTTTGGGGTCTATGCAACACATTTCTCCGAAGAAGATGCATGCTTTTTTTATGTGGTGTAAGGATATGTAACCCTGTTGTCGGAGCTTCGTGCTTCTAACGAGTATTTCCGGATCCTGGAAAGCTTGTTTTCATGGTCCCAGCATCAATAAACCTATGTCGAACGTTTCGCAACTCGGAAAAAATGCGGCATCTATGTACACGAGGTGCGCGTATGTCGTACTAGCATAGAGCCGGCTTCCTTATTTTACATCGATCCATACTTTGCAATTACTTTCTTCATAAGCCATCGTATTCAGCTAGAACTGACCATCCCTGAGGGTAAGAGACGATGGTATTGAGCTGGAGCGCGGTGCCAGATTCCACATTTCATATTCTCACAACGTCGGCTTGTCAATCCAGCGTTGGGCTCGAGGTCGAGCGTAACCAATGCCGGGTTTCACCGTAACCTATAGAGCTTCGTACTCTGGACTCGTCCTGCGGAGTCGTACTGTTGGAACATTGGAACATTGGAACATTTGATCCGTCTCGAGTCTGTTCTAGCACGCAAAAAGTGGTGTACACCGTGATACCTGTTTTGTGTCGAAATAGGCTCTTTCTTCTCACAATGTTTCTCCATTGAGCCTCCGTGCATAGCTTCAACTGTTCGCACATGAGAATCAACTCTAGGTAAACAGAGCCTTAAGAGCGTTCGACCTGGATTGGCGGAGTCAAGTTAACTATCAAGAAAGACGCGAAGTGACTAAAGCACAACGGCAGGGACGATATACATTGTCTTGACAGGAGGAACATCGCAGGAGTATCTGGGGTGTGCTCAGAATCCAGACTTGAGCCTGTGAGTTTTCGTGAGATACCTTTATCACAAATTCTTCATCGTCATCCATTTCAAGGAGACTATCGCCGTACCTCTTTTCTTGCCGAGCCACGGCTCTGTGGCAAAGTGAGGATGAATCTGCTGACTGTGTCAAGATGCGCCTCTGACCTTTGAGACATGGCCAGAGAAACTGGTTTGGATGGAGCATCAGAGCTGTGGGCTGACCTATCCAACGTCGAACGTCTGCAGAAGAAATGAGACGTCCAAATTGAGCTGCGAACCATCGCTAGCGTCTGCAGAGACTTTCCACTATCGATCTCGGCTGACTCTCGCTTGACAAGCTTGCTATTTTTCTGTATCCTTTTTTTTTTGGTTCTTACTGACACTGATTAGAAGACAGCTGTTCGGCGTTGCAGCAACAACCAATATTCCTATCTTCGGACTTACGAACAGATGTACCGGACGTCAGATGTCTCAGAATATCCCCGATATAGAATCTTGTTCTCAGACTCTAAAGCGAAAAGGATGGCTGGCTAGGTGAAATCATATTGTATAGACCGGAGCCCCTCGCATGAAAGGAACTCTTTGAGGTGCCGATGCGGTGAAGATATCCTTCTATATAAGACTGTTGATTCCACTTGAAAAAGCCGAGGAGCTTTCTATCTTTTATATTGCTTCGTCGATTATCCATTTCTTGTACTAACGAGCTCCCCAACCCTCAGAATGCATCTTATCAGCTCCCTCTCTCTCTTCCTCGCCTTTGCACTATCTGCATTGGGTTCGTTGATAGTCCCAAAGAGAACCTATTCCAGCTTTGCATCTTTACTAACTTCTAAAAGCCATGACCATAACCTCTCCCAAGTCAACTAACCAGAAAGTCGACTTCAGCAAGCCGTTCACAATCCGCTGGACTACGGTTCCGTAAGTTCCTGTCCATCAGCATATGAGAACTCCAAACACAACTAACTGTACAATGAAATACAGCTCCGACCCCAAGCAGTTCACCATCACGCTGGTCAATATGGACGGGCACAACGTGGATCAGGATCTCGCTGTTGACGTTGATGCATCTGAGGAGGAGTACACCATTGATAAAATCGAGGATATTCCTATCGCGTATGTCTCCTAGCACCTTTTCCTCGTCCTCTGCGTACCATTCAGTCAAAAGCAATCCTTCGAAGAGAAGAAGGATTCATGCTTATACTAAACTTTGCACCAGAAACAACTACCAAATCAACTTCCGCTCCACCGAGAAGAACAACATGGGTATTTTGGCTCAAAGCCCCAGGTTCAACGTGACTAAGGTCGCGGAGGATGAGGAGACCGGTTAGTATCGAATCCTTCCTGTCTACGTTATTTAGCTGTTCGAGTACCAACGACATACCAAAACAGCCGAGCCCACTGCCAACGCCACCAGAACACAATCTAACATGGCCCCGACAGAGACAGACGCGAATGGAGCTGGACGTGCGATGGGCGTCTTTTCCGGATCTGTTGCCATGGCGGGTGTAATGGCGTTGGCTGTTTTCGCCTTGTGAAGCAGTGCATGGAGTTAGGGTTCAAAAAGGGTAGCCTAGATCGGGGAGCAGGGTAGGGTTTCTGCTAGTGTACTCTTAACGTCGAAGATATGATAGGATGCGCTTAATGGCATAACAGACATGGAAATCCTAATATATATAGTAATGGCGATACTGCATGATTACGGTCTGCGCAGGATTCGGTAGGCCACTGAGTCCGTGTGCTCTTCGGTGATGATCATGCAAAGGCCCAATAAAAACTGCACTGACATAGCTAAAGAAAAGAAAGCCAAGTAGACAGACAGCCATGTCTGATTCCATTGCAGTCCAATTCTATTCATCCAGTAGACGCAAATAACGATTTGAAATATTGAGCCGGGATGTTGATGGTACTAAATAGCAAACCACCAACTAGTGATAGAGTAGAATTTTTAGAGACAAGCCCGCCGAAATATGAGAGATAACAAAAAGATTGTACATCCCGAATATATACTCGGTTAGATTGCTTTTTCCTGCGCGAAGAAGGAAATCTTTTTCCTGCGCGAAGAAGGAAATTCTCATAGAAGATAAAGAGAAGAAAAAGAAAAAAAATATGTATGAGAACCGAAGGGGTATTGGACAAGAGGAAGGAAAAGATCAATAGCTTTAGACCAGAAATTGCCGACATCATATTCGGCGAACAGCCAGCAAAAATGGATGCACAGGGATAAAAATAGATAGATACCTGTGCAAAAATTTTGCAAAAGAGCCGTGGAACGAAGCAGGCCATAATGGAATCAGGTAGAGAAGACTTTGCTGTCTACCTGTAACTTGAAGGGAAGTGTCATCAGACATTTCGCGACGCTCAAAGACAGACAAGACAGGTCATTCACCGAGGGCATGGAAACTTCGTGATTGGATAAACGAGAGAAATGAAGACCAAGATGACGTGCCAAGAAGGTAAAATATAAAAGAAAAAGATCAGTTCGTCGCTAAACTTGTGATGTACTATTAGGCTTCGACCTTCTTACGCCGAACGAAGAAACGACGGGCAAAGCTCGTGTCCTTGGATGGCCCCTGGGGCGGAGCGGGCGAGGGAGGCCCTGTGTTCCGCAGAAAGTCTGCCAACGCGCTAGTGTCTGTCTGTCGCTCCGAGACAGACGCCAAGCCGTACATGGCGTCCGACGACTTAACCGTATAGTTGGACGGTCTCTTGGAGTACTGATCTGACTGCTGGCGCAATGATGTTTGTGAAGACTTGGTTGACGGGCCTTTCAAAGTGGGACCCTTCTCGGAGGAGGCGCTGCGGAGAAGGCGAGCCTTCATCGAAGATGAGCCGCCGTTTGGTGTTTTCGTACGTGGGGCAACAATCGGTTGCGGCTGTTCTGGCTCAGGGGGGGGAGGTACATTGCGAAGGAAGTCTATTAGGCTTTCCTCATCGCGTTTTGGCTTGGGGTTCTTCTTCTCCTCTTCCTCTTCCAGCATCGCTTCTAGCTCCTCATCATCCCAATCTAAAGCGTAGGGGTCGGGCACTCGGCGCTGTGCTCGCTTAGGACGAGGATCGTCTTCAACAGGTATTTGACCTGCGGAGCTAGAGGGCGGTTTCGTCGACCCTATCCTTGTGTTTGTACTTGCTTTATTTGATGAATCAATAAGCCTGGTGTGCGAGCCAACTGAAGCCAGGGACTTGGTGGTTGTGGATTCACCCTGGGTGCTGGTAATCGACGGGGTGGCACCATGCTCATATGCAAGATCGTCCGAGTCCATAGTGCTGCGGAATGGCGCGACTGTGCGCGGAATGCGGCGTGCTCCAGCGGTAGGTGGACCTTCACGGATGAAGTCAATCAGATCGGACGTCGAGTTTGTTTCAGACTTAGGAAGCGCTGGAGGTTTCGCTTGCAGTCTGGGCCCCCGAGTCGAGCCCGACATGGCGCTCTCGGCCCGAGAAGATCTCCTTGACAACTGCGCATCGGAGGACTGGCGACTGACTGACTTGTTGAGGATTGGGGGACTTGCGGGGCCGGAATTGCGAATAAATTGCGCAAGATCGGAGCTCGACTCATAAACAGGACGAGCGTCGCGAGCTTGTATTACTTTCGACTTCTGTGGCGTATTCGCACGAGGCACTTGAATGGGCGCAGGCCTGGGCTTCTCGGAAGCCCTTGACTTGGGAGAAGGTTGACTTCTAGGTGATACCATCGGTCGGCTTGTATCGACTGAGCCATTTGCCGATTCAACAGTGTTTGGCCTTTGGGCTGTTGGCTTTATCCATTTCTCGGACACTTTTTGGCGTGAGAGTAAAGTGAAGCGTCTCGTCACTGCGAATCAGTTCTTCTAAGTTAGATTTGTCGTCATGGGAGTTTTTAGTGCCCTCAGACACCCTACTTCCTTCTGAATCGCGCCTCGGGTTCGGTTCTTCCGACCGGTTGATGAGGCCTTTCAGCTTCTGGGATGTGGTAGACCCGGCAGTCATTGGGCGCTTTTCCCGATTACTACTGAAGCTGCCAGATCGGCGAGATTTTGGAACGATTGAGGGATGCGGCGATGATGCCGAGGAAGTCGACGGTCGCGCTGGGATACGCTGCACAGCCGCACGCTCTGTTACCGAGCTTGAGACTGACGATGTTGCAGAGCGCTGGCTACCACTTGTTAAGTTGAGCGCACTCGGGCGTTGGGCACGCGAGAAGCTCGAGTGTACACTATCACTGGAATTGGAAGCAGGTCTCGATCCTCGAACACTGTCCAGCGATGGACGAACCTCACGAGCCGAAGTGGGAGGCAGGCTCACACTTGGTTCCGTGGGGGCCACGGGTATGGGTACTTCTTCACTTTGCTTTTTGGGAAGGCTCTCAACATCGCTCGACGATGCAGGGGTAGCTTGTCGGTCACTGTTACGCGTAGCATCCTTGCTTGGATTCCGCTTCGGTCGTTGTACGGGAGATGGCTTTTGCACGGTACCTTGGCCTTCGATGACTTCAGTTTCTGGTTCAATTGAAGGACTTTCGGTGTCAGCTGCTTGGCTCGTCGCGACTTTAGCAGCGGAAGCAATGACTCCTTTCGTAACGTTATCAGCTACGTCATCAGGCAGATTTGACGGAGGTGTCTGTTCGGGCTTGAGTTCTGTAGTCAGACCCGCAAGCTTGCGACCTTTGTCTTCTTTGACAGTCTCGGCCTCCTCACGCTCCTCATGTTCATACATTGTGTCAAGGCGCCTTCGCTCTTCAGAAGCCGCAGGCGATGGTCTACGAGGAACCGGGTAAGCCGGGTCGACCTCTGGAGCCTCAGACGGGCAAGTCGGGCTTGGTAGAGATCGCGATCTAGCATGACGGGAGAGCGGAGGGGCACTGCGGGCGGAGATAGGAGTGATGGGCGAGCCAGTATGTGAAGATGGCGATTTAGGGGATTGTAAAGTGAGAACCATCAAACTCTGTGGGCGTACTTTGTGGGCAACAACAGCTTGCATAGTTCGGATCTCAGCGGTGTCGAAGTCTGGGAAGTCCTCATTTTCAATCTCTTCGACATCGTTCTCGCCCATTGGTAGAGGAATAGATACTGGGTCAATCTCCGGCTGGGCTTCGGGCTGGGCTTCAACCTGAGCTTCAGACTGAGACTCAG
Organism: Aspergillus nidulans FGSC A4; assembly: GCF_000011425.1. Classification (NCBI taxonomy): domain Eukaryota; kingdom Fungi; phylum Ascomycota; class Eurotiomycetes; order Eurotiales; family Aspergillaceae; genus Aspergillus; species Aspergillus nidulans. The sequence continues at coordinate 2,275,329 of NC_066263.1, read as the reverse complement.
ACTGAGGCTCCTCCAGCGGGGGCGAAAGCGGATCCTCAGTGATGGAGAAGCTGCTCTTCCTACTGTTCATACCGATAGTGCCAGCGACAGTGCCACGTCGTCGTAGAGAGTCGCGAGATGCCAGCCGAGAAAGGTTCGGCGTGCGAGTACGTTTCCTCCACGTCCGCCATAGCCGTCCAAGCGTCGGATTCAATGCCAGCTTTTCAACATCGAGCTCTTCCACTACCAGCCGGTTCATGCTCCCCCTCTCTTTACCGACGCCATCCTCATTTTCATCACATTCAACCACGAGCTTAGGTGAGAGTCGAGACCTTGCTGTTTCGCCTGCAATTACAAGCGCCTGTTCACCAATGTGCTCGATGATGGAGGTCAGAAAGATGGCGGCAGCAGGAGTGATGTTGCCGATATGATTCGTGAATCGTCGAGGCGCACCTTCCTCATCGACAAGACCTTCCTGGGCGATATACTCCTCTTCGTCGTCTTCCTCCAAGTCGCCAAGGCGTGTGTACACCATACAACGCAGGCGCGTCAACTTCCAGGTGCGAATGAGGTCGAATTCACCCTCTGGGCTTTGGCCGCCACGGAACTCAGACTGTTCGTCCTCCTCATCTCCAAGATACTCGCTCAACTCCTCGTCGGCTACGGACACAACCAGGTTCGCTAGTCGGGGTTTCAGTACATCAGCAACAGCAGGTCGAATCGCGGCCAACTGTGTCGACTTTGCAGCTGCTAGAATGTTGAGAACCAGGTGGTCAAGGAACCCATTGAGAGCGGATAACGCCTCAGGAGTAACGAGGGCGCCAGAATCATCATTTTCGTCAGCTACAAAATCCGCAGCGTTGAACTCCTGATCTGACGTGATAATCTGAGACGCCGACGCCGGTGCGATGAAGGACGGAGGCGGATTAACAGAGGGCGGGGCGAGATGGATAAGGGAGAGTTGTGAATCGCTGGAGATACTGGCGCTACGGGAGCGAGATCGCGAGCGTGAGAGCGAGAGCGTTGTGCCGAATTCGGGCTCTGGCCCTCTGATGTGCTGCATTCTGGGATGCAGGTCAAGAAAGTGGAACTGGAGAAGGGAATGTAGAGAGTAGCAAGTCGGATACTAGGAGTGGTGATTCTCTTCAGAGAAAAAGTCAGTTACATACAGAACACGTAGAATGTAAGAAATGCCCGTCAGCCTGCGCTTCTTCTGTTCTTTTGCCCAACAGGGCTTATCTCTCCTCTGGGCTGAGCCGTCTTTCACGCTGCACATGGATTGTCTGACTGTAAGGCAGATGGGGGCCGGACACTTTTCCACGTCCTTCGCCTGCAGCCCTGACTTTATGATATTTTTTCTTTTTCGGTCCGACTTCCAGGCAGATGGGAAAGAAAAGGGAGACAAAGACGAGATGCAGGACAAGCGTAAGATGCGGAGTTGGGCTGCTTTCAGAACATACCCTGTGTGACAGATGAAGCAATCAGCAGCGACCGTCTTTCATTTCGTCCGAGGAGTGTCGGAGGGTTGTGGGAGAGTAAGGAGAGTAGTAGATGATGATGAAAAGAAAGAATGGATGGCTAATGGATGAAGGGAGTGATTGAGACAGAGTGTGTGAAAGAGAGAGACCTGAGAAGACGGCAGAGATTCAGGAGTGGTCAAGCATTGTCAAACCATTGCCAACTGAATTTCTCCCAGCGGCCTACTTTGGGACCATTAAGGTACCCGCCTGTCGCCCACACTAACAGTAGTCTTGCAGAATCAGGAGACGGTGGAGCAGGCGATGGCGTATCCTGGTATCCAGCCGGACCGTCAGCAAATAAGACCTGCTGCGAGGCCCACCATGTTGTCCCTGATTCTAGTGACTCGTGAAGACGCCCGTCCAAGCCTTCGCCACGAGCATCGGGCCAACTGCCAGCACGAGGACGCGGAGCATTTGCTGCGATCGTCGTGGCCAGCCAAGCCATCGCCCGCCGATTCGAGCTGCCGAAGATTAGCGGGCAAGCAAGCATAGTCGCGCTCTTATCCACGGTTCTGGTAATGTCGAATCCAATAGTCTGGTTGTCCTCCCATGCTGTTTGGTTTCTGCGCATGGATTATTTCCGCCCGTCTGCGGGGACTGGCAGACCCGTGGGCACTGAACGGTGGACGCTGTATCGAATTGACAGAAGGAATCGACCCCCCGACTGATCGCCGACCCTCCTGGGCCCACAGCCCATTCGTTGCAATTGGGGCTTTTATAATACACTATACTACTTCAGGCAGGCAAAGGAATGCGCAGAGAACCTTCGACGGTCGGAAAGGGGCTGCTTTGGCCCGAAGTCTGGAGAAAGCGACCTGACATCTCACCGTTTAAGATACGGTGCATATTTGCTTTTGTGCGGTCGGAATCGAACTGGCTGGACTCCAAAAAATTCGCATCCGAGACCTGATGTCCATAATCGTCCCTCGTCCCTGGAATGAGTGACTGGCATGACCAATTTTCAGGAGGACAAGAACTGGAATGCGGTCTGGCAATCTCAATCTGCTGCCATCCGCCGGCACATCATCGGCGGCACCATCCAGCACTGGGTCACTGGGTCACTGGGTCACAGAGCAGATACAACACAACGACAAGGCTGCCGACCTACAACTAGCATCCGACGCTCAGCTCGTCTGGACCATTGAGGGACCAGGGTATAAGCGTATGACAACGCCCCGTCAGCAACGGTCGTTTTATCAGGGACGGTCCATCTTGATTTCGCCAACCCTATAAGACACGCAGCCAGCTTATCTGCTTTCCGTCCCTATTATGTCTCTCTGACAAGCTACTCCGTTGGCCGAAGTACACCTGAAACCCCGGTCGATGTTCATCGAACTCAGTCCAAGGCAGCATCGCGCTTTCAAGAAATCATCTGCCGCGAGTCAGTCACTATTTCGCTCTGACCCTCTGTAGCCAATTGCCTCGCTTATATCCCGTCGCCGTGGTTCATCTTCGGTTCTGAACTAATTGACGACCTCATCCGTCGATTCAATCGAGATTCAGCTAAAGCCACGAACCATTGGCACACGCCGCGCATGTGGTTCGCGCTCAAGAGCCCTGGCTTATCGATTTCCTGCCGCTGGTCAAAGTTTATCGTAGCCTAGAGCGATAATTGGCCGGTGTGCGCTTAGATCGCAGCTATTTATATTGAGCTGAGACATCCTTAGCAATCGCATTGCCGGGAGAACTACTCAATATGGGCTATGTACCTCTAGGCGGTAGACATAATAATGAGATACCGTAGGATACAAGGCGGCGTTGCCAATTGCCTCGGCATTCCTGATACGGTGAACATAATCATGCTCGAGCCGCCAAATGACCCTTCATGACTCGAAGAGCGGTTCTTGCTGTTTTTAAGCTCCCCCACCTTCAGGTCGTGCGTTACGAGTCTGTACTTGGCGAGATGCCGAGTTCAAGTATTAAGCTGACTAGGACCAACTATTGGAAGATTTCTAAAGCGGGTATAAGTCCAATACCATGACGAGCGTCCCTGCCCCAAGACTTCAGCCATTCAACTACCGCTAAATGCTTTCGATATCGCGACACGTGATTTATGGTACTAGCAAGACTAAACTCTACCACTGAGCGTGATGTAGGTGTTGGCAGTGATATCCGTGATACCCTGTATCAACCTTATATATATTGCAGCCTAGTATGTCGGTACTTAATCACATCCATCAGTCCAGCCGCACCCTGGTATGATGTGTACCCAGAGTACTCAAAGCAAGCTTCATTCACCTCATCCTTCTTACTACTTTACTGATTATAACAAGGTAGCTTAGTTTGTCACTCGTCCTTACGACAGCATTCGGGGCAGAAAACAGGTTGCCATTGATATGTCTGACAACTGTCTTATACCATGTTACAGAGTCAGCTGAGTACCTCGCGAGGGATTGGGCGGGTCAAGGTGACTGGGAACTGCTCTGCCCTGTGCTACCTCTCTCCCCAAAGTAGCACAATCAGTTATGCCAGCATACGAGGTAGTACCGATGACACCTGTCTCTGTTATCATTGACGGATGGACCGTGGTCCTTTCTCGCCGATACGCCGGTCCCAGATTTGGGGTTAGGTTTGAAATAGTGCTCATTGACGCCCAAAATGTTCGGTGCTCCATGGTCGGTTGGTAAGGGTGAAATATGATGGCTCGAATACCAGCACAAATTATTCCGAAGCTCTAAGGTTGATCTCGGAAATGGGTACTAAAGGAGTTCGCTGACGTCGTGGGGTGCTGCGGCTGTTTACCTCGATCAGATATTTCTAGGTGGTGCCAATCACCTTAGTGAACGGTTGGCCTGTAATACATTTCCAGGAACTTGGACCTCTGGGCTTCAATGCAGTGTAAGCCATGAGTTATCATTGCGATCTTCGCCGCGTTTTCTAACCGTGGCGGCGGTGGCTGGTGAGATCTACAAAAGCCGGGCTGAGAGTCTGACTACTCGTACAAACGAAACTCACGTTCGGAAGGGATAGAAGATACGTAAAACTTGCAAGCAATTCTAGATTCGTCGTGAGAACTTTTGGACTCTATCACTAAGAAACGATATAATCAGCCTTTAAATCCCACTGAAACGCCTTCCATCTCATGGCTCTTCGTAAAACGTCCAACATCATAGTCAAATTTTTGTAGCGTTGGAGCGTGTCGAAATATCTCTACGGCGTAATGACGCTGTAGCACCTCCAGTTCTCGAGCGCGTAGGCGACGCCGCTGGCAAAAAAGCTCAACTCATCAGGGCCGATGTCTACGCCGTCGCCGGTCAACCGTTCACATAGCAGGCGCTCGATTTTGTCAAATATATCCTGATTGAGCCTTGTTCCCTGAGGAATATGCACGGTCTCGCCACTAGCCCTGACGAGTTCGAAAAATTCATCTTTCACCACAATGTTGCGAAAAGTTCCGATGACGTGGCTGAGTACTGTGTCTAGATAAAGTGCGTTGGCGCTGTCCAGGTCCAAGAATGGCGACGGGGCAAGACCCGATTTGAAATCTGCAACCCGAGCACGAAGGCGTGCTTTGTATTCATGGTTCGCAATTCCATTAATGCCGTTCATGTAGGCTACGAAAAGCCTTTTATCAAGGTCAAGAAGATCGCCGGTATGCTCTGGAAGTTGCTCAATAGAATCAGCGATAGCTTCGTGGCTGGCGTCGTCAATATCGCTGGTTTCCGCACCGCTGTACGTTTCCTCATGAGACTTGTTTGGGTAAGACGCTCGTGCCAGTTCCATTAATTCGTGACTTGTCATGCCCGCATCGGAGCTTTCATCCTCTTGATACTCTGATGGCTCGATATACTGCACGTTGGTGTCAAAGCGTACCGAAGATTCAAATGATATAAACGAGCCATCAAAAGACTCAATGTCTTCGACACAGCTGGACTCAGTGTCGTCCCAATCGACATCGTCGCACATGTCGTCGTCGAATTCCTCAAAGATGCCATCGGCGTTTGTAGAATCTGAGGCATAGCCAGACTCCGACTCTTCGTCTTCTTCAATGTCGGCGTATGGCCTTTTCAGTATGGACTTCGGAATAGGAGTCTCAGTCGGGGTAGCAACCAATATTTTCTTCGTCGTATCAGTGGCAGCAGGTGGAGCAGAGGTTACAGACACTTCATCTGAAGCATAGCAGCTGTCACGAGAAAGCGATATCTCGAGCTGCGAAAAAGTCGAAGAAAGTGACTCCCAAGACTTTCTGCTCAAGTCATGGGCGTTCATTTTTGGTTATCCTTTATGCCGACGTATCGGACTCTTCACCAGGAAGAATGATCCGACGACCGAGTGTGTCGCACTCAAACTCCGCTTCTGAAAATTGCTCTGCGATGAGCCTATGGCGGAGGCAGAGATGGTAGGTGTAATTGTTCGTTTTGTAATTGTATGGCTTGTAATGCCTCCCAGTACGTTTGAAGGAGCCCATGGCAAACAGTGCGTAACGGTCCCGCTTACTGAGACAAACAGGAGCGTCCCTGGACGCGAACTTTGGCGTACATGTTGGAACTGTGCGTGAGAAGCTGGGAGACGGTAGTAAGATCAGAGCCTCTGGGGACCTCTAGTGATTGATTTGCAGGAAATGGGGTCTTGACGAAGTCCTTGACGAGATGCATAGGGATTATCTGAGTCACTTGGTCGGAAGAGCAGCCGTGGTCGTAAATCGTCTGACCGTGGGGAAAGAGGGCAAAACACGTTGTTTGTCTCCTGAAACTGCTGTTATGAACGGTGACGAGGGCAAGGAAGGTTCGAAGCCCAAGACTGGCGAGCCAGCACAGGTGATGTAATGGTCTCGTGGATGGTGGAGGGCAGAGGTTTGGGTAAATTCGCACCCGCTTTCGTGGGATCGTGGGATGCCGTCCAAGGGTAGACGCGGGGGACGGGGTGACGGCGCGAAGTTGAACGACTACCACTCAAAATGAGCTGTCGTAATAGAGGTAGTAGGATAATATAAAATAGTGATGTTTATGGGGGGATAGCACGCAGGATAGTGCTGGAAAGGAGAAGAAGGAGAGAGAGTTTCCCTGCTGACTCTCAGGCTGTGATATTTCCGTCATCGACAAAGCCTCCTCACTTCCGTTGTCGCCTCCCTCGGACCGCCGGCGCCGGCTTGGGTGACCATAAGTGGCCTAGTGCGGAGTGTCACGAGTGCTTATTTGGTGGAAGTTTCACGTGACCTTCTCAATGTTTCTGAGCCTGGGAGATTTGCACTGTTTGTAATAATGTACGTCGCTTTGGCCAAAACAATCGTGTGCTCAGCCAGGTTTGATTTGATCTCAGTGAAGTAAACCACAAACACGTCAAGCATAGAATATCAAACCCTTGACAATACTACATGAAAAGGGAAACTTTGAGCATTTGGTAGAACTATCAAACAAATGATTATAGTATAATCGTCAGTAGTGCAAACGTCTACAATGGTCAGTTGTACAACACGGTAGTACAACCTCAGCAGCTATTAGACAATTTGTCACTTATCAGCATTATATATTACTTACAACCGCAGCACGTTTTCAATCAATCAGTACAGTTATCAGACCCGGGAATGACGATCCTACAATAGGGTCCTACCCGCCACGGTTCTGAGCCGTAGCGGAGCTGTAGATTGCTCTGGAGACGCTGGCTTGTGTGGACATGATTGTAGTCTTCCAAGGTCTTCTAACTTCTCAGTCACTTTCTGTCAATATACTTATATACAGGAGCAGATGAACCCTCATCATGCTGAATTTTTAAGCTATCCCATTCAGTCCTTAGATCTGCACTGGTACATGATTTCAGGACGTTCCACTACCTGAACATATCCCACCGTCGTCTGTGAGCTTGTGCATAGAATCCGGCACTGAATTCTTAACCTCATCATCCAGAGCGTCTTCAGGCATCCCGGCAGGCCTTCGCGGAGGATAGCTGCGCTTCAGAGAGACGCTGCTGTTATATGCACTCATCATCACGAAAGTCCTTCGAAAGGACTTCACAAGCATAGTTCACCACCAGTTCTTCAACGACCAGAATAGCTGCGGCGCTTCAAGCCCTAAATTGATGTAAATATTCGATATACCCTGGACCACGAGGTCGTACGGAGTCTGACCCATGTTCTCACAGATGACCCTGATTAAGGGCTTCTTGCACACTGATATTGACAGGGCCAGGGCTTACCGGTAACGGGGAAGTAAAGGGAAAAGGGAGAAGGACAAAACAGACTGATGACGATCCGCATTGTTTCGTCAATCGGCCATATAGACTATCATGGTTTGTCATAGCTTGTCAGTAGTCTGCCAAAACTCGATTTGTTTTGGCCCAACACACTCTGCTACTGCAATTAAGAGGCCTGTCCTGCTGTATACCCTTACCAACTCTATCAACACACAATGCTATCCTGATAGACGCTACCACCCCGAATATGCCGGGGAGTTAGTGTATACAGGCGAAATAATAGTTACGTAAAGGGATAAGTAGGACCGAAACCATCGATAGGCCACTAGAGTAGCATAAGCTATACCTGTTCAAGCATCTGAGCAAGTGAACCTAGGCTTGCCATAGGAGCACGAAGGCTCGGTGCTAGATCCGCTCCACACGGCTGGCCGGACACTTGCAGCCGCGCCAGAAGCGAGCCTCTTCATTTGACATCAGATGCTAGCCATGACCGTGACCTCTGGATCTGCACAACACTGCAGGGACTGTTACGCCACGGGATGCCGAAAGGAGCAGTGCGGTGATAGATTCGCAGGATTGATTTGGACTTGACAGACCTTCCCTAAGACCGAGTCAGGCTTTACAAAAAGCAGCTCTCGTTGGCTAGACAGCCAAAGGCTTCTAAGGGGTCCGATAGGCGGACAAGAGGAGAGAGGAAACGAATTGAAAAACGGGAAACGGCTGCTAATTTTGGCCTGAAGTTCCAGCTGTTGCGATCGTCGAGACCGCTTCATGCGTGCCAAGGCCATCAGGGTCTGCCAGTCTTCAGTCAAAGAAAAACAGAAAAAAATAAAAAATAAAAAGAAGAATAAAAGGGAAAGATGCCCACTCAGGCGCATACCTCGTACTGCTTCTTGGCTTCTCCTTCGCCTGCACCTTATCACGGAATGGCGTCCGGTAGGTGCGAGTCTTCGCCATGCAGCATGCGGAACAGCGGTTCCCACACCGTAACAGCCCGTTGCGTGATATGCCCATTGCCGTATTCGGGCAGGTGATGGTAGATCAGTTTATCTGCGGAGCACTCCAGGGCTTCGCCAGCCATTTGCGTGGTATCATTGAGGAAGACTCGGTACGCCTTCAGGACGGTCTCGACGGGGGTCAGACTGGAATTGGATGTGAACAAATGAATTATTCAGCCGCGGCTCGGTAGACTCACCATTCGGGAGTGACGGCCGAGATCATCTCTGGTGGAACAATAGGGGTGGACACGATGCCCGGCATCACAACGTTGATCAGGATACTCTCCTTTTCCTTCAGTAGCGGGGCCACGCCGCGCACAAAATGGTTGACTGCCGCCTTGGTCCCGCAGTAGACGGGATAGGATCTATGCGGGAAGACCGCTCCAATACTGCCAGTGACCACAATGCGACCGCCAGGTCGAGGATTATGTCTCATGAAGTGAGTCGCCAATTGAGTGCCGTAGATTACTCCCTTATAGTTGATGTCCACGACATCCAACTCGGGGGCCGGAGGAATGTCATCAACGCTCCTGTTCTTCCAGTCGTATATATAGACGGACGAAGTATCGACAATGCCCGCATTGGCGCATAGTGCATCGATACGGCCCCAGAGCTTGCGAACTTGGCGGAAGACATTCGCGTACTCATCGTACTTGGATACGTCCGCAGGGAAAAACCGGGCATTACCGTCAGGGATCGTCTGCAGAAGAGTCTGCCCAGGTTCACGATGTCGGCCTATACAGGCAATCTTCCATCCACGCGCGGCTAGATCCCGGGCAAGATCGGCTCCAATGCCAGACTACAAATACGAACAGGTTAGTGGGAGCTCGACAAGCCCCAGGCTCTTGGTGTACTCACTGTGGCTCCAGCAATAATGGCAACACGATCTTCTCCATGTGAATTCATCCTTTAATGTACGGCGGTACGCACTTGGTATTCAGTAAGCGGGATTGGGATTGATGTAACCTGTAGAATGTTTTTTTCAACGCGAAACGGCCAGCCTTCTGAGTTACGTGTGTACAAAAACGTAATCTAACTGCTTGGAGTAATAGTAAGGTCGCTGATGCAGGATCCAGCCGATGTGGATCAGCATCAACGTGTCTGGTCCATCACTGACTCGCTATTTCTTCCCACGTAAAGGGTCGAGCACAATAACTTGGGCTGTATTCGAATCGCAGCTGGTTCTGGTAACGAGCCCGTCTACTCTGTCTACTCCATTTCCTGAGTTTGCTTATCATCTTTCCTTCTAATTGCAGCTTTCATCTAATTCCTGTTGAGCGCCGTGCTGTGCCGTGCCGGCCCCAGCTTAACGAATCTACCTCGCTCTTAGATTCAGCCACTCCAAATCTAACCGTGGAGTCGTTCGATTTTTGCGCCGCCTCAGTATGTACTCTATATAAGACATAAACTAAACCGTGTCCAGGCTCAGAGAACGGTATGTCAAACTCCCGACGTACAAAGGCCCAGTAGCTGCAACACGAGCTGGTGACAACAATGATTGATTCATATTCATCAACGAGTGGACGTCAGGTTAACTGCAGGCAGACTTCCTCTAAAGAGGTCAATATACTGCAACACCATCATACGCCGCAAGGTGATGGTGTCAGCATCGGTTCCATCTCGGTAGAAGTCTAGGGAGGCTGAACAAAAAAACCTTTTCACCCTTTTTTTTTTTTTTACTTTTGGTTTGACGGTATATTGCGTATTATAGTTTACGAAGAGCCGCCTTATTTCTGACTGGTAACGTGCTGCATGAATACATGCAGTTCCTTACCGGTCTAGACAAGCAGCCAATGCGGAACGAGCCGCCCCCACTTGACGGGTCGCACCTAGCCCTAAGCCAACTACTAGTACAGCGGTAGCAACAGGATGCTTTGTCGGTATGAGCTATTAAGGCAGACGAAACTTCTGTTCTCTTGTCAGAACTAATGTGCACTCATCTGGAGTCCTGTAAAAGACTTTGCCGCCTTCTTTCCACCGTCTAGACAGTGCATTATCGACCACCGCAGCTCTTCATCATGCAGCATCAGTCTCGCAACATTGCGGCTATCTCATACTTGAGAATCCTGTTTGTTGAACTGCTTCTGTGTCTTTTTATCAAGGCCACTCGGTTGGGATGATTTCTTTTTGTTTTTCCCCATCTCTCGGCAAGGGACATTTGCGTAGCATATTATCATGGACACTTTCACATTGTATACTTATCCAAGAAATCTTACAAGTCTTCCGCAGTCAAGGGCAGTTTTCTGTTTATCCTTCGTTGGGGTCGCGGTCTGTCACGCCAAGGCATGCATACGGCCGACATCGACATCAGCAACCTCGAATCACCGAATCCAAGCGCGAGCAAAAATACAGTCATCGTTCCAGATCCCCAGGTTATCTCTGATTTTCTTCAAAAATACGACAGGAAAGATCTCAGTTATGATCTTTCAAATCCGGCAAACGGGGGCAGTCTGTCGGTCCGCAATCTCAGCTGAGCCCCCAGCTGGGCCCGACTCGCCAAGGTAGACCTCTCTATCATGGTGGCCTTACACCGACTGGCGGAGTCCCCAAAACAAACGGCACCAGCGAGAAACAAATTTTTGGAGTTTCAGGAAGCCAGATCTCTTCGCGCAGGTTGACGGACGCTGACGATGACTATGCTGGCAAAACCGCAGCGTTCAATGCTCTTGTCGATCGTTGGCAGGCTGTCTTCCTGATCTGGGTCTTCGGGATGTCCAGCTGGCCTGTAAGAAGATTGATACTTTCACCATAGTTTGAATTCTTATCCCGACTTGGTATACGCATGTCAATCCAACCCGAGATTTCTGATTGTTACAGAAAGCTCAGGATGCTAATCCCTTTTAGAGTCGGAAGTGAGCCAGCCACAGCCAACTCATGTAGACGAACTCAAACTCCCTAGGCATGCGTTTAGAATCAGCTGTGTCACCATTCCAGCCTTCCGCAAGCCTACGGCTCCCCTCTCAAAAGCCAAATCACTGAGACACCTCGAACTGCCGCTGTGGCAAATGCGAGTCAAAGCAGATACCTATTTGCCTTAAGCAAATGCCAGACGTCGCTGTTTTTAGAGAGGTGCCGCCAGAGAACGTGGCTTGAGCGAAGAGAATGACTGGGCGACAAAGGAATGCGGGTTCAGAAGACGACGGAGGTTAGTGTCGGTGAGTGGTAGTAGGGGATTCGTCCAAGGTAGACAACAATCGGTGACCCGCCCATTTCTTCTTTTATTTATTTTCTTTTTTAATTTCTTGAAACTGGGTCCGTTTCAAGTCTTGAGGTCTGAATGGGCGGCAACATGGGGGTTCCGTGCGAACAAAAGGAAGTCAAACCAGTCTGTCTGCCGAACACAAGAGCTCCCAATCAGCCGCAGGGCCAGCACCTTTTGAAAAAGAAGGTATCTGTTTATAGTGGGTAAGCAGAGGCGTGGTACTAATAACAAATCAGCTTTGCGGGCTTTGACAGGTCATGTTCATCCTGGAACAGCGCTCAGATGCTAGCGGATTTTGGTCAATCAAGCAGTCTTTCGAGTAGTGGGCTGATAGCAGGCTGAAATATGCGGTTTCCACATGTGATGGTGTAGCAGTGCAGTTCCACAGGCAGTTAGTCAGTGAAGGCGCATTTTTCTGATGGGTTCGTCCAGGTTGAAAGATATTCCCCCCACTGAAAATTGTATCCCAGATGCAATACGCTGCTATGGCCTCATTTCTGCGCAGTAAGAAGCCCGCCAGTTCAGAGTGACTCTCTATCGCAAAAAGCTTGGCCTGTTGTGGCTATTGGCAAGTCATAGAAGAGCGAATAGCGATTGGTAATCGCGTCAGTTGCTCCTTAATTCTTGATGCCTCTTGGCCATAAGCCCATTCATAATCCCCTACGGCTGGTATTAGTCAGGTCAGTTGAGAGACACTATTAGATTGGACCAATATTTCATTGTACTGCTATCGTTGAAGTATTGATTATGTAATTATGCATGCCCATTTTAATAATGGCAGCCACGTGTGCTGCCGCTCAACATAGGAGAATAACTTCCACCACTCGATGATGGCCTCAATCCTGACAATCACTTTTTCAAATGATGACTTGCCATGTTCCATAGTACTCCCTGTCTCAATGTTCCGGAATTGTGGTACTTTTGTTTTTTGTTCGAGGGGCGTGGCATTGCTGAAAGAGTCTGAGGAGCCTCAGGCGAGCCTTTCTACCACCAATGGGTCCAGAGGGGATCTTGGGAGACCATCCCTAACCATTCCCTTTGTCAATTGAGCAACCAAACAATTACTCTCGTGTTGGCTCTTTGAGGCGGCTGGCTAGGGTCGAGGAACAGTCCCTCGAACCAGCACTCCTTTGTCTCCTTTGCGCAACGGTTCTAACTGCGGCATCCCGACTCTCAGGGTATGATTGTGCTACCACGAGGTTCATTAAATTCCCTCAGCCAGGGCGCAGCCTTGACAGGATTGGAAATCGTTCTATAACACTCTACCGTCCAATAGGACACTCAGCTGTTGTTTGGTTCATGCACGACAGACCGAGTCCAGGGCAGAGAACAAAGAAGCCGCTGGGCAACGTCTCTGCAGGCTCAGTCCCCTGCAGCACGAGTTTCGCAGCCTTCTCATATGCTAAGACTAAGAACAAACAATGTGCAATGCGATTTCAAGGACTGTGATTGAGATGGGCTGGGAGTCGAAGAGGCTGAGGGTGAAAATGCAAGCATCCAAGACTTCCCACAATCCGGGACTGGGGATAATAATAGAAGCCCACCTGAAGCAAGCTCTTTGCAGAGGGAAAATCGACACAGATGCGCTCTAGACCAGCGGGCGCACAGATGCGCCAAGTATGTGTCTGTCTTTATGTCTTTGGCCGCCAGCATACCAGAGGTCTGTTTAGCGCATTGTTGCTTAGGGCGCACATTCCTCTCCGCGACCTAGCCCATCCCACCGGCTCTCGAACCCTTGATGGGCATTCCACCAAGTTGTAATAGACTCAGTGGACCGGGCTTCTGAAGGACAAAAATATCGGCTCCACCGAATGGGTATCGGTCCCATTGGAAATTCAAAGGCGACTTGATGGGCGCAAGACTGATGTTGATCACTGTGGCCCGGGAGAAACTACTTTTATCTTGTTGGCTTATGCCGAGAGCCAGCAATGACGCTTATATTTGTGAGCCGCTTCCAAGGTCGAGGAAACCCCAAGACAGCCTAAACGGATTCTGCCGACGGGGCCGACTGATCCGCGTCTGTTGCCTACAAGTCCTCAGTCCTGTTCCCTAACGTCGAAGAGCCATCAGAGTTACTGTCCGGCTTTTCTCGTCCCGGCTGATACCCATCCTCCGCTTCTGGCGTAGTGAAGCGTTGCATTCCGGCGGGTGGCCATTCAGCATTTGAAGTGGACTTTTCGTCACCCAGTGGTGAGGTTCAAGGGAACTCGTCTTTCCTCTCAGCCCGTGATTGGTAGGTAAGGTTACTTGAGGAATCCATAGTTCTCTCAACTGGGTCGATTGGCAGAGAGTGGACGATATCAAAGCCCCGCCAGGTCGTTAGTCCGCATTCCTCTCCCACTATAGAACGACTGGAATGCAAAGGGAAATTCAGAGGCTGGCGACGACTGTGACAATTCAAATAGGGCCCTTGTTCTATTGTTTGTTTGCTTTGTCTTCTTTGCATGCTGTGCAGTGTTTTGTTCAATTGTCAATCGATCAAACGGTTCCAACGCGCTGCGCTGCATTCCATCTGCGCCCTCGACCATACGGCCATACTGGCGGATCATCGGCTCCCTTTCCCAAACTTTGCCTGCCTTGACCTGCCCTGGGAGTAGAGACCAGACTTGACACCTGAAATCTTATCACCAATCATAGGTGCTCAGCTTACAGCCCGCTGGTTCAGGTCTTCTGGCAGCCTCTTCCATCATCGCCGCAAACGGAAAGGTGATCACCCGCTCACCCGCTGGCAAGATGTTCGCCCACCCATTCGATCATTCATTCAATGATCTGTTTAATCAGTACGTCAATATGGACACATCGAGTACCGACGCCAACAAGGATGTGTCCTTTCCTAGCGAGTTCGACCAGTTATTCCCACTTGACTCGTTCTCAACCGACTGTGGCGACCAGTCTCCGGTTATTTCCACTGTACAGCATAACAGTCAGCCGGCGCAGGACTGGGGCAAGGACCTTTGGTCTCTGTCGCAGAACACCGGCTGCTCTACGAATCAAGACAGTTTTTCTTTTCAAGATAGTACCCAACCTTCGACTGCTTTGGACTTGAGCATTGGCCTCGAAGCCGATGCAACTGGACATTCCCAGGCCTCTGTACCCCGCTCAACGCCTTCAACTCCTCCAGCAACTCCTGGCCCCAAGGTCAAAGGAGGTTTATTCACCCCGAAGACGATCCGCCATCACCGAGAATCTAATGATCGCCGCGGCCTACTGCGCAAACAGAGCTTCTCCCCTGGCTTGATGCGCTCCTCCCAGCTCCAGAAAGGCAGCTGTAGGATGGCCTACCCGGAGGCTTGGGCTCAACGACTGCAGAATTTTACCATCCGTAGCTCCGACGAGTGCCTTCCATTGTCGCCACCCCCATCTGATATCCTTGTGCAGCAGGAGAACGTTAAGCACACACCTGTGCAGATGAGGAACGCAGCAGAAGGCTTTCAAGGCTCGACAGAGTTGCCTCAGCAGATTGACTCTGGTTATATCACACAATCTCCAGCGATCCCGATGCCGTCACCATCCGCCAATGCGTTGGCAGGCCAGCAGCAGAGGTATTTAAGCCAGACAGGCACATCTGCTTTAACCCCGAGTCCTCCTTCGGCAAGAGACGTATTCTCCTCACCGCATTCCTCGGACCCTCAATCGATGCCCTCCTGGCATTCCGAATCTCTCAACACACCAGCATTCCAATACACTCCTGAACTCAGTGACCATCAAACATGGTGGTCGCCTATGCCCTCTGAGGTGGCACAGCGCCATGCTTCATATCAGCAGATGATCGCATCGCCGGCTCCACAGCGGCCAGTCCAAGCAGCTGCCAACCACGGAGACTTCCTGCAAGGAGGGCTTATGATCCAACTAGACCCTACACAATTCGATATATCTTCATCATTCCCTTCCTCTACCATTCCAACAACCGCCAACAACCACGACAACCTCGCCTACAATGTCGAAGCACATGCGCCCCAAAAATACGTCGACGCATCTTCTTTCAACACTCAGGCCGTTCCCCATCCCTCACGATCCCCATCCATATCACCAAAAGCGGACACTTCACCGCGGCATGGGTCTGCAAACCGCGATGGGATGGCAATGAAGAACGCTCCTCGCCGTCCTCACGGCCGCAAGTTGTCCGGACAGTCAACAAGTACACCCAAGCCTGTCAAGACTCCTAACAGTCTATCCACAAGCCCAAGAGGGGGCAAATCAGTCACAGTGTCGTTTGTCAACTTCACGGCAAACGACAGGCAGAAGATTCTTACGGGGGTTGCTCCGAGTGGCAGCTCCAAGACAAAGGCCAGACGCGAACAGGAAGCCCGCGACCGACGGCGCAAGCTAAGCGAGGCTGCGCTGCAGGCGGTGCGGAAAGCAGGCGGCGATGTAGAAGCCCTAGAGGCTGTCCTCTGCTAGCCTAGGCCTTCCCCGATTTGTACCAATACAAATATAGCATTGTAATATGCTTGGGTGTTTTTTTTTTATCACATTTGGCCTCATCTAATCTTTGCTTATTTTCCCTCATCGCTTCAGCATCGGTCGTTTTGGCGCTAGAGAAGATTCTTTTTCTTTTTTACTTTATTATGGGAGCTTTTGGGTCATTCGGTCATTTGGAGGAAGCTTAGATCTGTGGCGTACCGACACAAGGCTAATTAGCATCTACACTATCAAAATCACCTTGAGATATCTGAAAAATATAATAATGTACACTTTTCAGAATCTGTCTAATTACTGGTGCATCGGGCATAGAAGTACATATTTCTAGCTCTAGAAGAACTTATCAAATTCAGTGCTTAATAGTTGGCGGCCTGGTATTATTGCACCGAATCCCAGGCTGGCAGATCATCAGCCGTCATGCAGCGCTATCATGTTCGAACTTTTCTGCTACTGAATTTACATGGTAGAATAGACGGGATTTTATCTAGCCGTGTAGTATACATGGTAATCAAGGATATCTATACATCAGCGCCACGCGCGATATAAACTACACCTCGCGGCGCACTCAATTTCATTAGCATGATTCAGATCTCACCTATTGGCCGGCTTTGGAGTCCATGTCTCGGGCTGCCATTTCTCGCCTGGTGCGTCCTTGGGCCGGAAAAAAGGGTCTCCTTGGGCCGAGGCCTTGATTTGAGCTGGGTCATTCGTTTGGGGCTTAGACTCCGATCCTGGTGCAGGTGCATTCGAGGCCGCTTTCATTGTCGGATTGCTCGTCTGTGTTGCAGGCCGTGGCTGTTGTGTTGTTGGCGCGTCCAATCGTGCTTGTTCTGCCTCCCATTTCTTCTTCTGCATATCAGCTAGTAACTGGATTCTTTGCTGCCTCAGGAGATCTTCCTGCTGTTCTTGGATCGACGGTGGTTCTGCCCGAACGTAGCGAAAGCCATTGGTGCCATTGTGCTAAGATAGAGTCAGACTTTGTTGGCCATACTGGGGCTTAGAAAAGAGGCCAAGCAACTCACGGCTCACTTCGACGTCGCCATAATGGGTTCTAGGAGGAGGCTTGAGTATCCGTCGGTAACGGCCTGCATTCAGTCTGTCCCTGAATTCCCAGTATGTATTTCCCGCGAGATCATGCCCTGGCAAATGACGGACGATGTTAGTCTTGTGTTGTTGCTAGGAGGCGAGGACGAATCGCGAACATACCGACGAGGAAGGATCTTCGCCAGGGTAATCGGAGGCTCTTCCACTTGAACCACAGACTATTAATCGGACTCATCTGTCTGCGGGAGACCGGGTGCAAGATTGAACGAAGGCTTTGCAACTAGGCAGTCGGATTGTACTGGCTGGTTGGAGATGAAGATATTCGGGGAATTCTGCTGCGCCGCAATGAAACGTCATCGGCGGAGGTTTTGCATACCCGTACGGTAAATAACGGCCCAACAGGCATTCCATCTCCCGCCCTGGACCCTCGACCTCCCTCCCCTCTAGTCCTCCCTAAAGATTTCAGTTCATTCCGTTCTTGAAGTATCTTTTCTGCTGGCTTTCTTGACAAGAGCAGTCCTTGTGCTCCTGTCCGTCAGCCGCTGACTCGTGCTCCCCCTTTTACGTCATTCGGTGTCCCCTTGTCAACACTAAAGTTGCGACTAGACCACTCCCTTGACGCCTGGGGATAGACAGCTGGCGTTTACAGATATCTACATCCATGTACGAAAGGGGCTGTTGAGGATTTGCATGACTAATATTCTAAGAATGGCCTCTGTCACATCCTTGGACAAGGACCTGCGCAACCTGCGCCTGTCCCGCTATACCCCGCAAGCGGCGGCCGAAGTTCGCTCATGGATCGAAGAAGTGTTGCGCGAGAAGCTAGCACCCGGTGATCTTCTCGAGGCACTCAAAGATGGTGTCGCGCTTTGCAAGTAAGCGAAGAGAACTTCTTTCGGACACTGACTACTGCGAGGCTTGGTTGCTGACAATTGCCCGATTCAGACTCCTCAATCTTGCCGTCTCCCCCGGTGTAAAATATAAACAATCTTCGATGCCGTTCGTCCAGATGGAAAACATATCACATTTTCTTCGCGCTTGTCAACTGCCCCCTCTTAGCCTTCCGCCCCACGATGTTTTCCTCACCGTCGATCTCTATGAGGCTAAGGATCCCGCGCAAGTCCTTCAATGTATATCAGCCTTTAGCCGCAGGGCAAATTCGATCCAGCCCGGTAAATTTCCGCGCGCAATTGGAGTACAAAGCAAGGCCGGCACTCTGAGCCCGTCCTTAACCGGTTCCAGTCAGGGCCCTCATACGCCTACAAAGAACCGAGGATTTAGTGATGCCAACTCTAGCGCCTCTGGCCGCTCCAGTCCCGCACGGTCCCCCCAACCTGTCAGCAGTTGGAGCAAGAAATCGGACCAGTTTGTCACACAGCCAGCTTGGAATATCCACCAGTATGGATACATGGGAGGTGCAAGTCAAGCCAATCAAGGTGTCGCATTTGGTGCCCGTCGACAGATTACTACCGCTGCACCGCATGTGCCAAGTTTAGCGGAAAAAGAGAAGCGCAAACGTGAAGAAGAAGAAAGACTACAGCTCGAACAAGAAGAGGCTGCACGAATTCACCAACAGCAGCGTGAAGCAGAGGAAGCTCGAGCGCGAGAGGAGGAAGAGCGCCGATGGGCGGAAGAGACGGCCCGACTGAGAGAAAAGGAACGGCGAGAGGTTGAGGAGGAGCGGAAACGGTGGGATGAAGAACAACGGCGGTGGGAGCAGGAGGAACAACAACGTCTGCGAGAAGAGAAAGAGGCAGAGGAGAGGCTGGAAAAGGAGAGACAACGGCGACGGGATACGAGTGATGTCCGTCTAACCGGTCAGTTTCTTAGCCAATACCGAGCAAGTGAAGCCGCTCCCACACAAACTGCATCTAGCGAATCGCAGGAAAGCCAACGCATTAGGGAGTTGGAACAACAATTAGAGCAGGCGAAAGAGAGAGAGCGCGAATATGAACGTGAACGACAGGCACTCAAGGAGAAAGAAAACAAACCCGCCGAGGCCAAGCGACCTGTCCCAGTACCGCCCAAACCAAGTTATGATCTCTCATCTCTCGAGCAAGAACGGCGTCTTCTCCGCGGCGAATGGGAGCGGCACCAGGATTCAAAGCCAGCTGCGGAAGTGCAGACACCCCCGCCCATGCCCCCTCGACGACCTCTGCCTGACCCTACTACTGCCCAGCCGCCAAAGATCCAGACATCAGAGAGTCGAGTCGATCGCTTCTTGTCATCAAACCCGGCGCCCGTGGCTCCCAAGCCCGCCACTCATCGCTTCCAAGATTACACTACTACATCCGAGGTCGACGCTGAAAACAGCCGCCGCATCGCATCTCAGCAGAAGACCCGCGCAGGCGGGTGGGCCTCGAAATCCCTCTTAGAGCGGGAAATGGAGCGCGAGCGCGAGCGCCAGAGGGAATGGGAAGAGAACCAGAAGCAGACTCAGGAAGCTGCGGCTAGAGGCGCGAAGGACCCAACACTCACTGCGGGACCCGGCGGCGCTTGGGACGTACACCAGTATGGCTTCATGGGTGGTGATAACCAGAACCGAGGCGGCCCTGGATTAGGCGTTGGAGGAGCAAGGCGGCAGATTATCGGGCCTCGACCACCTCCATAATTTGATTTGTCTTGTTTCGAACTGTTGGCTTGTTTGTGGCTGGATATTTGTCCTGTGTTGCTTTGATCCCCCTCATTCCCCCTTCGTATTTATCAATTAGAGATATTGTTTGAGAGCACAAAGCTTACTGCTAGTACTTCTCTTGTAAGGTCTTTAGAATTCTCTTTCTCATATTTGTCAATGCCATAGATGCTCCCGTGAGCATCCTCTTGCCCTAAGTTGGAACATCCTATTTACATAATAATACTTTAATGAGCTCTATGCCCCAGATCCACTAGCAGGTACTACGCAAGCGCTCTTGACCGAAACCCATAACCTGGGAACTGAGACGTTCTCGTTTCAATAACACAAAAATCAAGGGGGTATCTATAGACTAATAGACAAGGAACATGACGCACGGCATGGATGGTAAACTCTCTTGCCAACAAGACAACAATCGCAATGCCATGCAATGTTTAAACCAGGTATATCAAACCCATTCAAAGAAATAGAAGGCGCTCAAGTGGCATACATAGTAAGGAAAAAAAAAAAAAAAAAAAGACGATGTCTATATGCCCTCCGCAGTCAGGTAGACGGAATCACATCTTCAACCAGAAATGTCAGTCTCTCTGCACTTTCGACCAACCAACTCGTTTCCTGGTCATCGACCATCTTAGCGGCTTGGTTCTTCCTCGTCTCCTGCTGAGCCTTCTCCGCGCGTTTTATGATGCCCAATTCGGTCAACCGCTTTGTCTCATCCGTAACTTCAATCATATCGCTATCCGCAAGCAAAATTAGCAGAGCTTCGAGGGTGATGGACATCTTAGCATTGTCAGAGAGAGACGCCGTTGCGGCGGCATAGGGGAGGAAGCATTCTTCTAGTTTAGCCTGACTAAGGTATTCCTCCTTCGAGTCGGGCGCGGAGGACTCACGAAGGCGGTACAGGAGAAATTCACAGAGGGTTGAATGCGCTGCGGGGGAGAAGTTGGGAAGGGCAAGCGGGGAGACAAAGGCCTGGTAGATTGCTAGGGGGAGAGGCCGGATATTTTCGACGAAGAGCTGGTAGAGGTTTGAGAGGTCCATAAAGCTTGCTGGAAGGAATTGGGAGACTGTGGATAGTAGGTGGCAAAGGCGTTGGCGGAGGGCGAGTGAGGAAATGTCGCCGAGGAGCGAGGATGCGAGTGTTGGGTCTGGCGTCGCGGAGTTAGGAGCTCGATCAAGAGTGGCTGTGCCAACATCCTTCCCGGTCCTGGCGGCTCTGCGTGGGCGTTTTGATCCGTGACCGGAGGAACTGCCCTCGTCCTCGTGGTCGGTTGAGAGGTAGAAATCGCCATATTCTTCTGCCTCGATGTCCACCGCTGCTCCTCTCTTCCTTGTGTCCTTCTCCTTGTTGGTCTTCTTCTGTGATAGCTTCAGCTCCCTATGGAAGACTTCACGGAATTCATTGACCGCTGACGTTCCACCGTCAGCGAAAATGGCGCGCAGGATCCGACGGTCGCGGCCGGAGCCGGCAGTAGAAGTATTGATGTAGTTGATTATCATGCTATCTTTCAAAATCTGGTCGTCGTGCGAGGGGTCCTCTTCATGTCTTCGCTGGCGTTCATCCCAGTCAGCCTCCAAGACTTCGCACATAAACTCCAGCCAGATGCGCCAGTACTTCCACCGCGCTGGATGCAAAACAGCGCAGTTAAAAGCCCATCCTACGGCGTGCCAAAAGTCCTCCGCGCGCGACCAGACCGAGGCCGACTGTGCCATATCGATATTGATGTCCTTGTCTAGGTTCCGATCCCTCTCGTTATTGGTCACCGAATTTTCTGCAGCACGGTCTACATGGCGCCTTCCACCATGGCGAGATCTCTCAAAGTGCTTGAATCTGAAAGCCTTGCTGAACTTGCCATTTATGGGCCCGACATGATTGTTCACCAGGCGCAGCAGACGGAGAGATACGCTTGGCGCTTCCTGCTCTTCAGTTGTCTTTGGACGCGCGGTGGTGGAGGGATGAACCAGAATCGTGGCGGCAAGTGCGAGATGCTCTTGAGATGGAATGAAAATCGGCGTAGACGCGTTAGGGTGAGAGCTAAGGGCGTTCAAGAGTAGATTGAGCGCCTGGGTGTCTGAGCGAAACGTTAATTAGTATATCGCGACGCGAAGACGCGCGGGAGGGCCCTTACGGAGATTCTCCTCGAAAAAGATACCTACATGTTGAACCAACTCAAAAGGGAGGGGTTTCGCAGGGTGACAGGGAGGCAGAGGGGCCTCTTCATCTAGAGCAGTCATCGGCGGGAGTCAAGAGGTTCGACGGAGTTGTGTTGGATGAAGTTGGTGAGAGCCTGTTACATGCGCACCAAATGAATTACCTAAAGTCACATTATTTTAGTGCATTATCAATCTTAACTTGAGATGAATATATCGATACATCAAGGTGCTGTAGTGTAGTGGTGATCATAATTCGTTGTGGCCGAATTGACCTGGGTTCGATTCCCAGCAGCGCCAAGTGCGTTGACTTGATTGTATCATTTTTTTTACTTTTCATTAAAACAGCCCTCAAAAGAAACCCTATTCACTTTTTTGTCAATTGCTCTCAACGGACTACCACGGAGTATGTTGACATTTTGCATAGTGCAATCGCTTCTTCTCTGAGACTTAAAAATGGTCGTCACTCCATTACTCAATCATAGTTGAGCCACTTTGAGATGCAAGTGAGCCTGCAGTCAGACTGCCGAGTGAATGATGATTAGATCAGCCCTGTGACACAGACAGCGCACACACCTAAGTAAAGTACAGCTATAAAGAAGCAGCAGGAAGATTGTCTTGGGAAGAATAGTGGGATATCTGTAATAAATATCTGTCCTGTATAAGCCCTCGCCAAACACCGTCTATCCCCAATTCTTTTGCGTCGTTTCTGGTTCTGCGGGTGGCTTTTTGCCCGTGTCGCAGGGGATCTGATGCCTAATCTCAGAATCATACTCTTTCCCCGCGCCCAGAATAAAAGAGGTGGAGAATAGACTCCGCCCAAATCTGCCAGCAGTATGGCTCCTGAACAGGTAGGTATTAAAGTTATGACAAAAGTAGAGAATAGTAGAGAGTAGTAGAGAGTAAAGGAAAGAATAAAACACAACGGAAAGGATAATTTGGCGGGAAAGTAGTAAGGTCTGTAGGAGAAAACATTGGATAGAGAAGAGGAAGCCGTTCCGCTACTCTTCCGGTATGTCGGAGAAGAGACCTATCCGTAATCGGTGCGACTGTACTCCGGGTTAGCCCAGCCCGCGCCATCCGTTTGGAATGGTGTAGGGGATACATACGAAGGGTAACTTGGGAAGGACCACTCCCAAGGTAGCTAGGAAATTGATGACAAAGTAAGTCAGGTCGTAGTGGGTGTAATGTGTACTGAGAAGGAAAAGGCAGATTGGCACGCAAAGCAGGAATTTCTTCGCCGGAGTATATTGGTCCCCATTGTCGATTTGCTCCCACATGTTAAGGTTGTCATAGGCGCCCGCGTTGAATTCGAAGGGAATACCCCGCACCCAGTGGAACATGAGGAAGGAACCGAACATGTAGCTGATGTTGGTGAGGGTCCATGATGTCTCTTGCGAAACGCCGGGGAGGATATCGTAGAAGATCTTCAAGGCCGCAATCAAGACGAAATGGATAGTCCAAGCACCTGTAACGATATGTGAGCATTAGTTGGTGCTTGCTTGATTTGATTCTGAGCAGGGCCCAATAGCAGCGCAATGGTAGCCCACGCAATCACTCACCCTTAGCATTAACCCAGTTCGCATTCAGGTTTGGGAGGGCCGCCTGGTCGCTGGTGTGCTCAATGGACTCGGGAGGCTCCTGGTAGATGATACTGCTCGACCTCCTCCGCCTGCCAGCCTTGCTCTGGGACATGTTATGATCTGGTGCTAGCCGGTGTGGTCCTGTGTCAACCTCCGGTGGGAAGGAGATAGCACGGGGCATCAGTAAGGACGACACTTTGGCGGTGTTCGATCGGTGAAAAGAGGTACTCGTAAGCAAAGGCGTAAAGAAAGGAGAGATAAGAAGCAAAGAAAAGAAAGATTTCAAAAGCGACCGAGGGTGACGAAGCTGGGGAGGGATGATAGAGTTAATGATGCCAGTAACAGCGAACAATGGCGGCACGGAAGAACTGGAGATATTCCGACCGATCGGCTGGTCACGGGATGCCCAGTACCTATCGAAAGTCCAACCGTACGAATAATGCCTCTCAACTCTCGATGACACGACGTTGTTCAGGATTTTGTTGCGTGGCGTCGAAACTACTCTTGACTTAGTTTCGGAGGAAATTTTCTAGAAGTCACAGAGAAAAATCAGGCCAGATTTTCAAAATTGAATAGGAGGAAGATAGGACATGTCTAATAATAGCCGTCAGAAAGGAATCCAAGAGCGAAATAATACGACTATATGGATTGTTTACATTATTATTGTGTCCAGACTCCAGAATGCAGGCAGTCTCACGTTCTAGGCCTTGACGCTCCATTAATAGTTGATTTCTAGAATGTCCAAAAATATCCATTCCAAACGGCATCTACAGTTAAAGGCCACTGTGACTTTAATCAATCTCAAGAGTCGGGGTTCGCTTATTACTGTAGGGTACTAGAGTATGTTCTGTGGCTTTACGAAGCTGGAATTCCCGTGCTGACTTGTACTGCTGTCAATCTATCTGAGGACCATTATTCTTGGCTTTTCTCCTACTGATACAAGCAAATGCGTCGACACGTACCATATCGACGCCGGCCGTCCTCGGCTAAACCCAGCACTTGAACCCTTGATTGAATACACGAAGTTTTGCATATCCATCGAGCTCCGTTCGGCTCATATAACCACTATAATAGAGCTCTTTCTTCTAACGAGGAGCTAGTTACCGCAACCTCATTGTATAGTATAAGGTTACCGTGATGACGTAAAAGAGAGATTTCCGCAAATTTTACAATATCTGATTTGGAAACAAGTACGACATCACTACATCTCATCAGAAAAACGAACCGAAAGATAACTCGACAAAAGCATTAATGCGCCTCCTCAAGGGTCCCCTCCGCATCGTATCGCCCATCAGTCCCCTCGGTCTCACCCGATTGCCCGCTGTCCGTCCCCAACTCCTCCCTCCTCCGACACACGCAACAAAAGTTGTCCTCAAATCCGCCCCACTCATCCCATTTCTGAGCTCCCTCTTCAGTTCAAATTCCCGAGCCGAATCTCAGAAGCAAAACAGTGAAATGGCGCCGCCTCCGGTCAACAAGAGTGAGGATGAGTGGCGCGCTGTTTTGAGCCCAGGTAAGCAGGCTTGCCCCGCACATTCGAAGAGCCCGCCTTGGGCCATGGCCGCTGGTTGCTCCATTGAAATGGAAAGTGAAACAACTGACGGCTGGACAGAGCAGTTCCGCATCCTTCGTGAAAAGGGCACCGAGCGGCCCGGCACAGGCGAATATGATTCCCACTACCCCTCCAAAGGCGTGTATACCTGCGCGGGCTGCCACGCACCGCTATACAAAGCGAGTCACAAGTTCAAGTCCGGGTGCGGATGGCCCGCGTACTTTGATTCAATTCCCGGAGCAGTTCAGAGACACGTGGATAACTCGTTTGGGATGGAGAGGACGGAGATCACTTGTACGAACTGCGGGGGTCATCTGGGGCATGTCTTCAAAGGAGAAGGATACCCGACGCCAACGGATGAGAGACATTGTGTGAACAGTATTAGTCTGAAGTTTACAGAAAATGAGGAGGGCGAAGGTGCGAAGGCTAAAGCGTGATACGGTTCAAGATTGTATATATTTGTGATATTTATGAATTACGGCACATACTTTAAAGGTTGGGGTTGACTTCCATACGGGATAATACGGACCATATGGCAGCGTTCTCCCTCTTTGAAATCTGGAACAGCGGAGTGAGCGACTGTTCTCTGATCCCAGGCAACAACCGTCCTTTTCTCCCAAGAAACTCGACACGAAACGTCCACTGACCGGATATCATGCAAGAAGCCCAGCAGCAGGTCCGACTCACTCGGCTTATACTCGACGACCTGAGAGCGATTGTCGGATTCACGAACACGACCGGCTCCTTCGTCACTGTTGTGATATTACCAGCGGGTGCTCTGTCCTGACCGCCCCCTTGAGAGCTCGCTCTTGCCCTAATCCCGCGATTTCCCCAACACTGGCACTGGTGTGTAAAAGCTTTAGACGGTGGGGGCTTTCGCGAAATGCCGGGGAGAGGGCAGTCTACGCTGCTGTCAACGAAGTGAAGGCTGTATCTCCCCCGCCTGATG
The DNA here is from genome assembly GCF_000011425.1 of Aspergillus nidulans FGSC A4. Lineage (NCBI taxonomy): Eukaryota > Fungi > Ascomycota > Eurotiomycetes > Eurotiales > Aspergillaceae > Aspergillus > Aspergillus nidulans. Next base: position 2,249,168 of record NC_066263.1, on the reverse strand, counting down.
CGGGAACTTCAAGGACCCGGAAGAACGTCAGGCCAGGTGTATTTGGGGTGAAGGTTTGTCCGATATGCCACAAGTTGTTCGTGAGCCCAGGAGATGGCGGAGATTGCCTCTATGTGCTGTTAGTATCGTCCCCGGGTGCCGAAAAAGTTAGGTCAGACTTACACTTTTTCGTCACTGTAGACGACCTGGAGTCCTGGCCCAGTACCCTTTGGATATCCCATGGTCGGGTGCTATCGTTACGTTAGCCGCCGCTAAAGATCGGACGAACTGGCCGTGCCTTGTGCAGCGGACCAAAATGTCTCGCAATAGCCAATTGCCTCTCTGGCCCTATATCGGCGAAGTCCTGGTCCCTCTTTGTATGGTCAACTCCACAGTAATGGCAGAAGGTATATGAGCCACGCGGCCATTATTGACTTACAAGTACAAGGACACATCGTTGAGCCGCCCTGCCAGGAGGGCTACCTGGCCCAAGCCTGCCGGCGTCAGCTGAAGGCCCGATATCTCCGTTCCAACGCGCGGTATGATGTTCTTGAGAATAGCTTTTGGCGAGAGGAGCTCCGGTAGAGCTGGGTCTGCTCGCAGGCCAGGCTCTTCCACAACAAAGGGTGGGATGTCCAGTGCTGAGGTGAAGCCTTCACGCCGTACGAGGAGGTACTCGGGGTATAGAGACTCTGTAGCCATGATGGCGATATGGGTACCGTTTGTATTTGGAGATATGGTAAGTCAAGCTCCTGTTCAGAGCTATAGAGGTTTCACGAGTATAATAGTGACACCAGTGACGACTTAAAGAAGCTTGCAGCAGTGATTCTGAAATTGTCTCATCCCGGCCAGGGAAGGCGTCACCCTTACCATTATTCCGCATACGACGGTTTTTCTCGGACACACGCCGACTTCAGCAAGCAACAATGCTGCGTATCTACTCATTTGTTACGTGCTTTTTGTCTGCAACGTTGATTGGGACCCACCTTACGGTCATGCTGGAGAACATTATGTGCTGTCACAGGATGGGGCGAGCACGCCATAGAAGGGACCCTACAAATTCGTCGCAGGAGTCGACAGGTTGTGTAAGGGCAACGGATTTGCCATCAAGGCTCTAGAGCTGCTGTTTTCCTAGGCTCACCGGTGGCAATATGTCCTTCGAAGCTCACAATTCGAAATCGACGGGAACGTTGAGATGGATTACGCGGGTTCTCAACCTTGACAACCCGGAGCGAGTCCTTGTCTTGAAGCTTGATATCTTGCTTCTGACTTAGGCCTTTGTAGCAGGTCTGACAAAGGCAAGCATCCATCTGTGTTTTGCTCACATCACACCACGCCCTAATGCGATGACTCTAGGACATGGATCAATCGGCGACAACACAAGCCTACGTGTCAGGATGGAAAGAAGCATTGTCATTGTACGGCAATGAGCTGGTCGAATTTACCACATATTTCTCTATTGGGTATGCCTTGGCCATCGTCCCTCCACAGATGATCCAGTCGCTGATCCGGCCGTCCATTTTCCTTCCAGCCTGCGAGGTCATTTGGGGATTGCTGACTCACGTACGTGTCACAGCCATGTGATGAACATCGTTAATCGTTTGCTAGGACATATGCTGCAAAAGAATGTTCGAACAGTCTATTCACTCCGGTTTCTTCTCGGGATATTTGAATCGGTCTGACGCAGCATTTACATGGGTTGTTCATCATTTGCGGTCTCAGACATCGTGGCCCGGCTTGGTCAGCCTTATCTTCAGTTGGTGTAGGTAATCTCTTATGTAGTTGATTCTTGTCTCTGCTGCTGACTATGCAGACACCCCAGCCGAGCTCGGAAAAAGACTGGCTATCTTCGGCGTCAGCGGTGTCGCAGGGAGCATGTTTCTCGGCATCCTGCAAGCAGCACTCTATAAAAACCTCTATGGTGCAGGGGGTCTCGAAGTGAGTATTACTCTATCAGCACTGCACACGACGCTGACGAGCGAGGGATGGCAATGGCTCTTCATCGTCAGGTATGCTTCCGAGTTTTCTCCTCTCATTCGAGCTAAGCCTAACTTGAACTCAGCGGCTGCATAACAGTACTCTGGGAACTCATTCGCTTTTCGATTATACCAGACTCACCGAGCATTACTCGGATAGTGTGGTTGACCCATTCTGAGCGTCGAATAGCCTTGAGGCGCATGGAGAAAAACGACACCGAGACATCGAAGCTCATCAACTATAAGAGGCTTTTTAGGAAAGCTGAACTCATTACATTCAGCCCACTCGCATGACTCTACTTGGCTGCATACTTGCAGTTTGCCTGGAGCCAGAGGGCAAATAGTTACTTTCTTCTGTACCTCAAGGTACTTGATGCCATGCTGACTTCAGGAGACCACCAGTAACTGACTTACTTATAGGACTCAAGAAAGCGGACGAAGAACCGCTATACAGGTTGAGTTTATGAGTTCTTCATATCCCACCTGAAACTTGCTAACATTAATCTTCACAGTACCTACACCGTGAACTTGATTCCCCTTGGCGGATATGCCATATCCATCGTAAGCAACATTCTACTGAACGCTGTCAGCGATTGGAAGCAATGGCGCATCTAGATCTCGATTGGCCCTGCAGTAAGTCTAGCATTAATTCTCAGGATATCAAGTCTTAACGGAGACCTCCCCAGGTCCTGCAATTAGCCTGCTGTGCTGTTCTATCCGCATGGCCCAATTCAACGCCCACTATTATGGCCTTCTATTTCCTGACTTTCGCCACGGCGGCATGGGGGTATCTTGTGCACTGTCATGACGTACGGCAAGAACCTACTCGTACTGACCTCTTTTGAGAGATTCCCTCCTCGCATGGCTGGGAGAGATACTCAAAAAGGAACCAGAAGCGCGCTCGCTCCTTGTCGGTGCCTCGGTGACTCTTGTTTGTCGGTTTCCCACAGTAACCATAAGGCATACTTTTCTTGACGGGGGAAATTGTAGATGTAGGACACGCAACCATACCTCTCCGTGCATGGCGGACAGCCGATAGCCCCACGTACCCATTAGGGTTCCCCCTTGCTACGGCGTTTGCCGCAGGAAGCATTGCGGCGATTCTGGAAATATATCTCTATTTGAGGAGGTAGGTTCCCGTGTTCGTATTCTGTTTGGTTATGCTGATAGCTGGTGTTATTCTTTGCAGCCAATCGTACATCTTAGAACGACTAGCGCCTCAACACTATCGGATGCTGGGGACGATGGGCAGGTTCAGAATGCTGATACTAGCATGAGTGGCAAGGGAGCTGCTAGTGGTGTGTGGGAGGTGCGGTCGTAGTGTGTCTGGGAAATATGAGCTGGAGAAGGGTGTTCTACTGTAACTTCAGCTATATGCCGGTACAATCACGATATGCACAGAGTTTGAGGCCAATTCTCGATAAACTGACTGATCTAACATACTTATTAAGGATGATATCAAGAGTATAACAAATTGGGAACCACAGTACAGAAGTCTACTGAGCTAAGGATGGATAAACCCAAAGCTTGGTATGGTTATCCCATTAGGAACCTTGGAAACTGCACAATTGCTGGCGGGCCTTCCGGGCCGAACCATGAAGTAAAAGAGTTGTTCTCACCTTCAATGACATCACAGCCTAATTCAGCACCATCATTACAACAAATCCGCAGCACAATGGCATTGTTAGACCTCCCAAAACCTGCTGGCTCAACAGTCGGCGTCTCGGTTATAGTCGGCGGTCATATTACCGTTCAAACGAGGTTCATGGTCAAAGAGCAAGTTTCAGGGCACAGCTCAATATGCGCGCCCAGCTACAGCTTTCCAATTGAAAACAAAGGCAAAGGGTAAAAAGATCCTGTTTGATATAGGGTTACCGAAGGCTTGGGAAAAAAGGATTCCTCCGTCAAGTAGGTAAACAACACTCCGATTCCCTGTGGTAGCTGATTCAACTGACAGTCTCCCGCTTGCTTGAGGAGTCGGATGTGGTCATCGATGTCTCAAAGGAGGTAGCCGACCAGCTCCGCGAGAAGGGTGTTTTGCTCGAGTCTATTGATGCTATCATCTGGTCTCATCATCATTTCGATCATGTTGGAGATTCATTCGTCTTCCCTTCGTCGAGGGCCTTAATAGTCGGGCCTGGGTTTAAGAGTGATAAGACCACATTTCCAGGGTTTCCGTCGAACCTGGGTGCCGAAACACTTGACGACGCATTCCACGGGCGTGAGGTAATCGAATTTGATTTCTCTGGTGCCTCGATGAGAATCGGCGGATTCCCAGCCATCGACTACTTCGGCGACGAAGTTTCTTCCTGATGTACTCAGGAGGGCACAGTAAATCGAACACAGACATACCTGTTTACGATGCACCAGCTAACGGTGTACAGCTCGTGAACACATGTGTGCTCTTGCCCGCACCTCCGAGACCGAGTTTATATTCCTTGGAGGCAATGTCGCACACCACGCTGGAGAGTTTCGTCCAACAGTCCAAAAACCTCTTCCGGGTGAAATCCACCCGTCTCCACTGGACAGTGACGCCTTCGACCCTCAGCTTCCGCCGCTATCTGCATGTCCTGGAAGTGTCATTGAAAAAGCTCATCCAAGAAATGGAACGAATTCAGTCGACTATAGAACAACCCTCTTTACGAGGCTAGTTCAATGATGAATGCACTCCCTCACGAGGCCGAGATAGCAGTCAAGAGGCTTCAGGACTTTGACGCATCCGCGAAGGTGTTTGTCATTATAGCACACGATGTACATTTGCAAGGATTTATGCCTGTTTTCCTCAGAAACTTAACAACTGGGGTTCAGCAGGGTACAAATCTTTGGGCAGATGGAGGTTTGAAAGACTTTCTCAATGGTGTCGAATAGAGACGCCTTGAGTCTGCAGTCCCGTACAACACATACCATAGACCGTATCTAGCCAGCATTGCTCAGAACTTCCCCTAGTAAGTTGCGCTTTGGGTCTTGAGTGACCAACGTCTCAGAACAGTAATGAGCTCGAGCAGCAAGAAGGCAAGATATCACGTGCCATCATTTAGTACTGGGGTAGTGTCTTGGTGCCTCAGGAATCAGGCGCACGACCCCGAACCCGACACCGCACCGGAACCGCCACTTGTGAATAATCTCCAGGCTGCTCCATCCTCCATCCACTTCTTGCTGTCAGACCCTATCCTTCTTCTTCCTTCCCCTATTCTCTTCACCCTCCCAATTTCCCTCCAGTCATTACAGCAGATTGTGGTATATTGACCGGTTATGTCTCGTCGTCCAAATCCCGCCCAGGCGGCCCAAAATCAACAGACTATCAAAGCTCTCTTGAAACTCGAGCCCAACAAGGTATGCGCTGATTGTAAACGCAACAAACGTAAGTGCCCCTGTGTCTACTGTCATCCCTTCAATCGCGTCGTGTTGTCTCTAAACGTCCTCTAACGAAACTCTGCTTAGATCCGCGATGGGCCTCCTGGAACCTGGGAATATTTATCTGTATTCGTTGTTCGGGCATACATAGGGGCATGGGCACCCATATCAGCCGAGTGAAATCTGTGGACCTTGATGCGTGGACCGACGAACAACTCCAAAGTGTAGTACGTTGGGGAAATGCCAGAGCGAATAAGTTAGTCTCCCGCAGTATTGAGTTTATATATCTGGTGGACTAACATACTGGGATAGATACTGGGAGGCGAAGTTGGCCCCCGGGCATGTTCCGCCAGAAGCGTGAGTAGAGTCTATGCATATGAGCTATCCATGAGCTGCAACTGACAATGAGCAGAAAGATAGAGAACTTTATCAGGACTAAATATGAATCCAAACGCTGGGTCATGGACGGCCCGATGCCTGATCCTTCGACATTGGATGCCGGCGACGATGATGTTGTTAGTTATCGCCTGTAATTTCAGCAATCGCAATCTATAGCTAACTATTTCTAGCCCCTAGCAGTTGTCCAAGAAAAAGCGAAGATCGAACGCTCCGCTTCGCAGAGGGTCGCTCCGGCCAGGCAGCCAGCAGTGCAGCATCGCCCTCAGGCGTCCATTGACCTTTTTGACGATGACGGCGTCGCTCCTCCGGTCCGTCCCAGCACCACAGAGCCCTCAATTCGAGCTCCCCCCAAGCAGCCGCAGGCTGCACCGAAACCCACACGGCCCGGCGATTCCTTGCTCGGTCTCGATTTCTTTGGAAGTGCACAGCCGGCAGCGAATAGTCGCCCCGCTAGTGTCGCGTCAACGCCGGCGGGCGGGATGTCTAGACCTGACCTGAAGCAGTCTATTCTTTCCCTCTACTCCAAGCCGCAGCCTACGGCGCATGAGCGCACCTCTTCGTTTGGCGATCTAGCTTCCCCTCCCCCACAATCGACATCTTCATCTAACCTTGGAGGATTGACCGACGCTTTTAGTGGACTGAGCTTCCCCACCTCCCCCCCGGCTCAGAGGCCTGCAGAAAAGCCATCTCCCTTTGCAGGTCTGACGAGCTTCGCCAACTCCAAGTCAGCTCCGGCAGCGCCCAAGGTGACATCGCCTACGGCCTCAATTGGAAGCACAGGCGGTGGTTTGTTTGATAGCCTCACATCTCCTACTGCTCCCTCCGCGAAGCCTCAATCGCGCACTACATCGATATCATCTAACAGCAACGACTTCGGGTTCTCTAGCTTCCAGTCTCCACCACCACCCAAGGCGAACCCTCCATCGGCATCGCTTTCCAACGACCTCTTTGGACTGTCCTCCCCTCCGATCTCTGCAGCCCCCATCCCGCCACCTGCGCGCTCACCGCCGCCAGTGGCAGCACCCCAGCCAGACATAAGCTCTGCATTCAACCTCAGCCAGCCAGCTCCCAAACCAGTAGCACCGCCTCAGCCATTAACCACGACAACCTCCATTCCTACTCTCAGCGCCGCTGCCATCGACCCTTGGGGCTCCAACGCATGGAGCACCCCTGAGCCTGCTGCACCAGCTGCCCCTCAGCCATCCTCCATGATGAAACTTCCGGACACTTTAACCGCCAACGACGTCGGCGCTGGCTGGGGTGCCCCGTCAGCAGCAGCATCTAAGCCAACCCCACCCACTGTTGCGGAGGACGAAGATTTTGGCGGCTGGGCGAGTGCGGCCCCTATCTCTTCTACGAGTACCACTAATGTAAACGCTCCACCTAAACCGGCAGGCGGGTTTAGCGGATCTGATGACTTGTTTTCTAATGTATGGGAGTAAACTGATTCTTACCTGCTCTTGTTCTTCTTGCCTCTTGTCGATCCGGACTATGGTGGGTGTCATTCCATTATCTGTTTCTCCTTTGCTGCTGGAGTTCTTTCTTATCCCCTCTTTGATATCTACCCACACACCTTAAGCTGTACATAATGTAGATCTTTATGTCTCTTAGACCCTGGCGCTAGCCCGCAATCAACGTAAATTCAAAATATCATGGGACTAGTAGGGTGGTTCGTATTCGTTTCAACCTCAACTCTCCCTTTCCCTCATTTTAGACTGATCAGAGTACGCCAGGCCGCAAACAAGGCTCATGTTTGTCTGCTGCTATCATCACATAGTCTATAACACATATGGTTGCCAGCCCCCGTTCGTACCATCGTATACAAGAATGAGAAGAGGAATTAGAGACCAAGTAAAGATTCGGTCGAGAGGGGGGTATAGATCGGGCTCAGCCGGGTTGAGCATGCCAGTAAGACTAATCAAAAGATGAAAATGGTGGTATCGTGGTATCAAACGCTGAGATAAGAAAGTACTAAGGGGAGAAAAAAAAGAGAAGGAGGAAAGGAAAGAAATGAAAGGAAAGAAATGAAGGTCGCCTGCGCCGAGGAGAGAAACAACCACACAAACAGAAAGGTTCTAATCTCTAATCAGCCCCTTCAGACTAGAAAATTCATCTTGCTGCCGTGTTACCACGGATTCCTGCGAAATTTTTGTAGTGACTTTGATCTCCGTCGGCGGCGAGGAGGAAAGACCGTCTTTGGCTTTATCGGACCGTTTTGGAAACGTATTCATACTATAACCGTGTGAGGTTTCGTTTCCGCCTGCAACAGAGGCCTGGAAGCCAGGCAAGTTCATGCTCCGACTTCGGCCGTAGTGGTTTGTAGTGCTCTTGCTTTTCTCGGTTGAGAAGAAACGGGGGATAAGCTTTGAGATGAAGGCACGTGTTGCGGGAAGACAAGCGCAAATAATGGCAACATTGCACTCGATCGCGGACCAAGTTGCTGCTCCTACGTTGTCGTCTAGAAGCTATTAGTCGTTTCTCGTTTTAAGACATGGTCAAGAGGGTGACTGGAGTAAACCCACAGGTTGGATCGTCGGAGTCTGATATTACCAAAAGGCTTTTCAGACGAAGGATGCTGGTGACAAGCACACTAAGGACTAGTCAGTTACTGTAGAAGCGAAGTGGGTATGGACATACAAAGCGCCAAGTGCGAAGACTGCCATAAGGGCGAGCCTCTGCCGCCGTGGTAGCTGGAGGTTTCTGAGCACCGGCATAGGGAAAATAAGGAGGACGATGTCGGTAAAAATATGGATTGCGGAATTGGAGAACCATAGGGCCTTCTGATCCAAGCAATAGCCATCAATAGTAGGGTCCCAGAATCTTGCGACTGGGACGCAATTGAGCCACGCACTAACGAACGTCCAAGTTCCCCATACCCCGACGAATCCGATCAGGATCCAATTTGCTATGTGCATTCCCCGCGTAGCAAAAACGCGCTTGTACTGCAAAAGGATTGATGCTTTTGTGGTGATCAGGCTGGCTTGATATATGGGGACGGAGGCCCAAAAACACTGCAATGATGAATAACACTGTTAGCGTTGCAGAACCAGCAGGTACCGGAAATCCATTTGTTATCCGCGGCACGTACGATCATCTGCTTTTCCAATATGTCAGACGGAATCAGTTCTTGATGCTCTCCCATGAGATAGGCGGTTTCTGGTGGCGGAGAAGTAAGTATCAATTATGCACTGGAGCTTGGAGCGTGTTCGGGATTCAGAAAATGGGAACAAACCGCCGACAAAGATACCGAAGAAAGCCCAACTGAAAACCTGTGTGCATAATGTTAGTGGGATCTCTTCCTGACGACCTGGCTTATGCCGAGGCACGTAACATACGAGAGATATGATGATTGTCCAATCATCCGACCCCATTTGTTTCACCATGAAGGCTCGTGTGTATATGCGGATTGCTGCGAGCGCGGTGGCTAGACAGGTGAAGACGGCACTTATTGCCATTGCATGTCGACCGCGAGGTACACCGAGGGCCATTGTGACGCTCGAATGCCCTGGAAAGCCGAGTCAAAGCCAGCACAGGAGACAACAGTGAGATGAATTAAAGCTCGACTTTTTGGTGTCAGGTAGTAGAGTCAGAGAATTTCATTCTGATGAATATAGTCTGTTGAAATGAAATTCGGAAATCACTCCAAGAACTCTGGGGCAGGGAGGGAGGCGCTAAGTAAATGAATCGAAACCGTGCTCACGGACCAGAGCAGTTTGACCAGTGGCAGCCTCACGGTTCAAAGAGATCGCCCAAGCCAAATTAATATCAGTTTGAGATTAACTGAGGCTAGAGCCACTGTTACGGCGCCGCTAATTCAAATCTGATCAGAATAGTCGGCTACCAGCGCCCGCGCGAATGGCTATTATTGACAATAAATGATACAAAGTAAATCGTGGGAGAGTCTTGGCCATGGCCGGAGCTCCTGCAGCCCCAATCATTGTAGAAAATTTCTGGGCTGCGGAGTTGCGGATGCCGTCAATCGGCCCGGTTTGCCTCTGTCATGATGTCGAGCAGCGAGACCACTTGGACACAATTAACCGCTAAGCGAGTGGCCCTCAATGCTGGCTAGACCATACTCTTGTAGTAATCATATTTGTAGCAGGGTAGCATGGCCGTTGGCCTTGCGATTGAGACCAAGACCGACAACAGCTTCAGCGAGCATAGCACAGCACTTCCACACAAAGGTTCATAGCAGCAAAGAACTCCTGTATGGAGCGCGGAAACCTCGGGCCTCCGCGGAAATGTCATGCCCATTGTAAAAAGAGAAAGTTCACATTATTGACCCAATCAGTTGCCATTTGCCTGAATCAGCTTTCAAGCACGCCTCCCAAGTTGAAATTCTCTGGTAGACGCATTCCAGACATATCCACACGCGAGTAGACAGAGAGCGCGGATTCGCCACGCTGGGTGGGACCTTAATGCCATGCGAGTCCTTTACTGGGAATGAACAACCGCTAAGAGCCCTCGACCACGGTTAACAGATATGACAGTCAAGCGTATAGCTGTCTAGACCCTTGGCGAGTAACAGGTCGTGACGCAGGCTCTTTAACGGCAGGATTCTTTCACAACGGCTGAAACTGATGCGATAGTCAAGGTTCAGTATCTTTGATGCAACGAAGGCAGCACGCAGAAGGATGATCAAGGTCTCGCTAGTCATCGTTTTAGTGTGTTTCGGGACGTCGAGTGGCCACTGTCGGCCGAGCTAATGCTGACGTTCCTGATCCTGTTCATTGCGCCACCGATTTAGCCTTATTACAATTTTAACTCGCTAACGCTGAGGAATGACGATGTGCGCCAAGCATAACACCCACCCGGAGCTTCGGGAAGGGACGATTGCGATTATCTTCGATTTATCATTGGCAGTATAGTTAATCGCGGGCCAACTTCCAACTCCTGCACGTTTTGCAGCGGCGATCTCCTCCAGACGGGAACCCGATTCTGGGTTCTGCTCTGTGGGACAACAAGTCACGGAGATGGCGTCTTGGGACTTCGTAACTTGCTCTTAGTTGTCTTCAGCCTGCGTAGAGATCTGAAAGAGCGAGACGAAGGGACGACTGCTGAACGGGTCGATGCGTATTGTGGGTTGTTTCGGGGTCTGGGCGCGAGGGACGAATGGCTGCAGTCCCACGGCGCGTGACGGTGGAAGGAGGAAGCGAAGGTCGTGCTCTTCCTCCTACGACTTACATAGCGATCAACTGCTCATAAGTCGCTATAGTCTTAAGAGTATGAATGCCGAGTTGAAGCGGGAAAAGAGCCATCGCCCAGTCAGAGACCTTGACGATTCGTGATAGTTGGTGAAACTACTCAGAATAGAAAGTCAGTCCATAAGGCCCACCAGCAATCGGGGATCTCTCTTATTCAAAGCTTTGACGGACCCTCTATAGTGGAAATGTCTCGGTGCCAACGGTATGGGTAGAGAAGTAGACATTGAACAGCGGTAGGCAGTACCCAAATGAAATAGGGCTCCATAATTCATGACTCAGACAATTCTCCCACTATTGACCCAGTTAGGAAAAGGAACGTGGCCCGTGACTTCCAGGAACGAGGACGATCATTGCAAGGTTGGAGGTACCTTTACTTGACTGAATGAATCCTGGATGAATATGGTGCAGGAGTTCACGCGCCGTCCAACTTTATCCCATCTAGTGCTGCGCTAGGCGAAGTCTGGCAATAAATTGAAACAACGGCCTGTCGATCATCTTGTTTGATTTAATAGTAGTGCTCGGCGTTAACTCGGCGCCCAGATTGGGTTTACGCAGGAACTGAGGGGATCTTTAAGCGAAGACAAGGCCCGTGCTCATCGATATGGGTATGCGTGTGCACTCAGACCCATACTGGAGGTAGGGGGAGACCTACCCAATACCCCGCAGCAATGGTATGGTCGGCTAACAAGGCAGGTCGAGGCTGTAGGAAGATGAATTGCCATGGCGCGTCCATTAAGATTTTTAGGAATATGACCGCAGTGAACTACAAGATAGAAAATAGGTGTAGCAAGACAATAACCCGAGCTCCATTCTACCCCGTTGCCCAGACGCCACATAGCTATAGAAAACATTAAGACAAGCCACCTGAAGGTCTCTTAAGGAAGAGAAGCAACGCAGGAGTTGAAGATAATGGTAAAAATCCAGGGTATTTGTACAGAAGATAAAGGCGAGAAAACGGGGCTGGCCATCAGTAGTATTCCTCTCTCTCTAATATCATGATCAATTCGGTCAATTCCTTGCGCAGCGACCTATTTCGGTCCCATATTTCGATGATTTTCGGCCGGTGGCTCAAGAAGTAGGCCTTCTTCCAAGAGAGACCGTTGAAACCCGGCGCAATGCCGTTGGGTAGATTGCGAGCAAGGTTGCGAAGGACAAGTGCAGCCTTGTATGCAACGCCGACGGGCTCTCCTCGTTCAGTGACAGGGGTGTCCAAGTAAAACCACTTCCGCACAATACGTTCCTGGAGTACCGGACGTTTTGAGCTGGGCGCTTCCGCATCGGCGGGTCGGTCTTCTGGAAGGTGGGATGAAACATGGCCGGCAACCATGGCGGTATTTGCGCTGGGTCCAGAGGAGCGGAACTTGGTGCAGTTATCCCACTGACAAGTGTGGACAGGCGTTTCGGCATTCTCCAGATTGTATTGGCCAGGTGTTTCGGCTTGTCTCAGGCCCATGTGGTCTGAAAACACGTGGTTGCGAAGGTCCGCCGGCAAGGCGAAAGCGCGCTGGCACGTCTTTGTGGGTTTTGTGTTATCTTGCCATTTGCAATAGATGTAAGGAAATCCCTGGAACGTGTATGCGGTTTCCAGGGGCCGAATGCCCTTGATGATGAACCTCGTTGATGAACCAGGTCCGTTGATTACCTGCGCCTGCGCATTCGTAAACGTCGTGCTGACGTTCTTGATAAACTCCGCAGCAGGGAGAACACCGCCGCCAGGAACTCGAGGATCGGCAAACCGACTCTGATATGCTTGCCAGAGCGCAATCTGTGTAATTTCACACTCGGCATCCTCGACGAAGCAGCAACGAAGCCAGCGAGAGCTACGTTCCGGCTCAGAAATATCCATCAGGTCTTTCAGTAGCTCTGGAGGCACCCGTGGGATTTCGGTTGGAGCCGGCGCTACCTTCTCCTCCTGCAAGACAGTTTCTCTCTTGCTTGGTCGACCCTCGTATGTTAAAAGTGCAAGCATGCGGGGAATGAAAACAGTTGAGAAGTTAAACACATCCATCATGGTCTCAATATTCTCGCGGAAAAGTGTGTACTGATACCAGAAGTCGAGTGCACCACTCAAGATGTCTTTGTCCAGGTCGATTAATGTGAGAAGGTATAGCTGCTGCAACGTCTCTTTCGATATGCTTTCCATTGCCCGGTTAGCCTCCGGCTCGTCTAGCTCGGTTGAGAAATGCGTGAGAGCCCAGAGGGCACGAACTACATGAGCACGATCCGGAGAGTAAAGGCAGTTCAGAAGCGAGATCCACAGCGGATCCTCAGGGTCAGTCCTCATCAGCCTCGTTACTTCCTCTGCGATATCAAGAGCGTCGTTTTTGAGTTCATTCAGCCGCGGTTGATCCGGAATGTTGAGCATGATTACCAAGAAGTCTCTTAACAACCCACTGGCGCAGCTTGCGATGTAGAATGCATTGTCCGGTAGAAGGACCATGTTTCTGATAATCAAAGTGGCTTCCTTGATGTTTCGGAGGCGATGGTTGAATTCGTACGTCTCCAGCGTATCATCAGGTAAAATAACCGGGATCTGCTTGATCTTGTCCAATATATCTCGGGTACCATGTAGCGCATTGAGAGTATTGACACGATCTGTGGCTTGCCTGAAATCGTACTGGAGCTCCCATTTGACACCAGTGCATAGCTCTGTGATCTCCATGGCCTTTTCCATAAGGTTGTCCGCGAGCAAAGGAAAACCCTCAAACTTGAATTTGTCTCCTCGCTGATTTGATATTTGGACAAGGTGATATAGCGCAAAGTCTACCTCATCTGGAATTCCTGACTGTAACCCATAATGGGCGCGTTTATAGATATGATCCGCTGGATTGCAAGTTAGCCATTTGCCCCTACAGATGTGTAGAAGACGAGGGACACAATAGGAAGCAGTCCACGTACATTTGGGAACGTCAATAAACTTCAAGGGAAAGTAAGGATCATAGAAGTCTGCCGTTTTGACTGTCTTGCCCCTGTCGAAGATACTGCTGAAGAGGCTCGGTCGGTTTCCGGGCGTCCAAACATCGCGCGTAGACATGGGAACTCGATGTTCCTTATTCTCCCAGTTTTCGGACGAAATGTGGGGACTCCCCGGATTTGCAGGAGACATTGAATGTGTCTGGCTGCTGACTGTTGGCTGCGGGGATTGATTTCCATGCATGTGTGAGCGGCGTACTGGTGCTGTGTCGGGAATGAAGGGCTGGTTAACTTTAGGAGCTTGCCGCAGTCCCTCTGGGAGAGGCATCAGGTTATTAGCTATGAGCAGAAAAGAGAGGGACTAGATAGATCTCGCTTACGTCGTAAGGATGTCCTAGGAGTTTGAGAACTCATGTTGGCTCAATCTAGGGCCAGCCACAATTCCTCGAACACCTGCGTATTCGGTATTTTGAAAGAGCCAGTTCCTCCTTGTCGCGTTCGATCCGGACACTTCACAAAGCTAATGAGACCCGTTAAGGTACTGCACCGCGCAAAGCCTTTGGCTGATGTACGCAAATTGCCGTCTTAGGGCCAAAAAGTTAGTGGTCGCCCTGCAATGGCACGCGTAGCAACCGTTCAGCAATTTTGGCGTCTCAAGGGTGTTTTCGGCCCAGTCTCTCGAGGTCACTTTTTGAAGATGTCTATGATCGGCACCCCCAGAAACAACGCTGGGTCTAGTGAGCTCGATCGAGGCGCACGCGGATGGTTAACGAACTCGGCGCGGTCCTAAGCTATCGCAAGTCAAGGACGAGGTTGCGATTGCGGCCACGAAGACCAAAGGGAAGGTTTGCACGTGAAGCTTGAGGAATATCACGGGCGCGTATAATATGGCTCGTTAGGCGACGGCGACAAATTTTCCAAATAGAGAGTTCAATTGCTTGGATGCCGGCAAGCAGCTTGACCCTGTGATCGATCGGTCCTGGCATTTCCAGGCAAAAAGTCCGCGCTGCTACTAGGCTGGCCCTCAGGCGCGTATCGGATTATCGTATCTCCCGGAAATACAAATTCTAGGCTAGTGTCTTTGTTTGCCTGAGGCAATAAGGCGAACAGTCTACATAAGGCAATCAATACGAAGTATAGTTTTTTAATGACAATTATTCTTAAACCGCCGTCCCCTGTGGGGAAAAAAAATAACTGTCGTACTGCTGTAAAACTCTGTTATCTGGAATTCAGGTTCCCTTATGTACAGCGCCATGATGCTGCTCTAGCGGAGGGTGCACCCAATGGCCCAGGTCACCTGCCTGGACCAGTTCGACTTGATTGTTTCTGCCATACACCTTGGATAACAATTTCATCAGGAACATCGTCAGATCATCCATCTTCATTCTAGTCACTGGAAACAGTTCCTTCAATGCATCGATCTACCTTCTCCCAGCAACCTCATGAGCCCACAACGCTTGCCCGTTTCCAGCTCGCGAAATTCTCCTACACCACCCTATCTATCAACCACAGAGGACCATTGACTTGGAGCCATGTTTTTGGCAATGGAGATCTATTCGGGGTATTCGAGAGCTATGCGGCGCTGTCCTCTACGAGAGTACTGTTTAGGGTTGTTCATAATGGCTGGGAGACGCTGGTAAGTTGGAGCTCTTACAATATGCATATATATATCTCTCTGCTAAACCCAAACGAAAGGAGGAGGTAGGCATAACAGACTTGGTAAAGGAATCTGAAGAACAAAGACGATCGCAAGACAGTTCGAGGCGGCCAGCTTTTGCCGTTGTCGTAAAACTTCCCTGTCTTGCAGTCAAATATCCCCAAGGACCTGGATACGTTCGTTCATTGTCCAAGCCCGAACTGAATGTTTAACTCACATAATCCAGGTTCGACGTTTCCAAGTCAAATTCTCCTCTGACCGTGATTTCTATTCTGTACTGGCTACCTTAAGCGACATCAACTGTCCTTTTGCGGAGTCAAATGTTAGCTCTGTGCGGCCAATGAGCGGACCAACTTCATCGCTCTTGAACCTTGGGCAATTTGATCCTGTTTCACGGTCACAGCACTGCCCTTCCACCGTAACTGAGAATTCCACGTCAGTTATTGGCATGGCACTACCGTACCGAGCAGCTACCACATCCAGCACAACTGCACACCCTTCAGGTACGCTCCAAACTTATAACTAGGAAGGTCTTCAGACTAAGTACATGCGGACTACAGATGCAGTGTTTCCGACCTCGTTGTCAGGCTCTACGACAATCAGTAGCACAAGCCGCCAAATCAGCACTCTGGGTGGCATCTCCAGGACGCCCTTCGGATCCACATCCTCAAGGCCCAATGTTCAGCCCTCGAACACAGACGCCGATCCATTTAAAAGACCATGTACTTCCATAGCCAGCTCTGTTAATGAGGTAGACAACATACCGCCAGCTAGCCCTAGCCAAGCTACGGGTGAGTGCAACCGGCTCAGCACATCCACATGCTTCAAAGATCTAGACTTGCCACCAAAGAGAGTGCTACCTTTCTCCAGTCGAGCAGCCAAACGGGGTCGCTCATCTCCAGGAGCAGCAGAGAAACCCTCTCCCAAGCATCCCGGGACAGGTAATAGGACTCTTCATGTATACTCGAACATCCCACTAACCGCTGCACTATACAACCAGGTACCGCCGAGGCCTCATCATCACCCCCCAAAACCAAGAAAGCGGCTTCAACCAAACGCGCTGCGAAAGGGAGAAAACCCCCCAAGAAAGACCATACCGTACTACCCTCAGCACCTCCCGAAGACCTGACTAAGAGCCCTGATCAACAAACCACAACTACTACAGCTACGGCGAAGACAACTTCTACTCCCGTAGTCCCTTTCGAAAATGTAGGCCTCCCAGCACCAGCAAACTTGGCCAAATACACGTCAGAGCCCGCTGCAGACCGAACTGCGAGCCTACAAGCGTGGCTCTGTGCGCACCTTGAGGATCCCAACTTCCTCCAGCTTTGTGAAGATATTGAAGGTATTGCCGAGCGGTATTATCTGGGTGAGAGAAGAGAATGGTAAACAGATTATCCACTAGCCGGCCTCGCATTTTCTGTTGTCCTGACTTTTGCTGGCTCATGCTTATAAGGTTGATTTATTTCAGTACCATATCATTGTGATCGGGGAAATGGGTGGTCTAAACACATTATTTTTTTTTTTTTCAATTGCTATGCCACGGATTTGATTCATTTATGGCGGTATGCGCAAGACAAAAGCTAGATGATTGAACTGATATAAAATGACCAGATTTGAAAGAAATTGCATCATTCCAATTTCAGATTGTGGTAATGATACCTAGAATATTTTAGAAGGACGGAGTAAGAATATAATCGAGGAGCTCGTGTAAAATCAGGATGAATAGCTAGAGTACAGAGTTCAGCGTGATACATAGTTTGCAAGAAGAGGAGATCGATCCTTTGTTTTCTACAGACTTAGAAGAAAAATGGACGTTTCGAAAATATCGAGAGAAGTGACAACCTTTCTCTGCTGGAGAGGGTGAAGACAAGATGAGCGAGGTACCAATTTTACCCGCAACTAAGCGGACGCCTACCGAGACCGTCGATAGATCAACCCGGCGAAAACGTTGAGATATCCCTCCTTCGTCAGGAGGGTGAAATCGACCACTATGCGGCCCTGTGGCGGTGGGGCCGAAGCAAGATTTGGCGATGCAGCAGGCATGTGATGATTCTCCGTCGACGGAATGGCGGAGGGAGGTGGCGGCGATGCATTTGCCGCTACAGAGCCCTCAGCACCGACAGCAAGGTCCGCAAGATGCTGGAGGGAGCGCTGTTCGTTCGGGCCAACAACAGGGGGCGGTGCAGACTCGGCTTTGCCAAGGTTCGGATCGTGGAGCTGAGTTTCTTGCGATTTCGTGCGCCTCCATTCGAGGAAGAGACGGATCTTCGCATCCCAGCTTTCGGTGTGGAAGATATCACCAAATTCTGTGCGTTGCAGAGCGCGCTTTTGGCGGAGGTCGAGAATCTCCTCAACTTTACTTAGAGCATCCCAGCATTCATTCGCATGCTCCGGGAGAACGGACGCTTCTAGAAGTGTCATCGTTGCCAAAGCCAGACTGTGAAGATCGAAGGGGGTAGATTGACGAGACTGTGTCGTCGCCTTGTGTAACTCATTGATGACCTCTTCAGCACTGAATATGATTTCGTAGGGGCTGTAGACGAAGATGTGTCGTTTGATTAGGAGTCTGGTCGTCCAGTACAACTGATTCTGCAGACTCTCGACGAAACCATAGGAGCCATCTTCGGAAGTGCCTCGAAAATCATCAAGTCCAGAAAGTCGTTCCAATGAAGCTGCCAAATTCGCAGAGATTACCCGCCCAATGCCAGTGTTGGACTGGCAGACATTAGGTTCAGCTGCAGCTAGAGTGAGGATTTCACTTAAAAAGCTGGAATATGCTGTCGTGAGTTAGCATGATATTGCGGGCAAAGAAAACGAAAATATTGCACGTACACGCAATCCCTGCTGCCACTGTACCGACAACTCTTTCATCCTCACGACCACCGATCTCATGCGTTCCGAGAACACTTGTGTCAGCGACACTAACAGCATACCAGCGTGTCAGGATTGCCAAAGCTACCCAACTACGCCTAGCGAGGTTCGCTTCCGAGTCAACATCAGGATCCGTAGTCCGTTTGGCCTTCAATTGGCCGAGGCTTTTCGCCAAATCCGCGCCGAGCTTGGTGGCAGATTGGATCAATGTCTGCTTTGGGATGCCATCCTTCAGCACGAAATTATCAGGTCCTCGCGAATCGCAATCGAGGATCATGAGTAGTATGCTCTGTAGCCATATTAGGTTAACGCCTGTCGATCGCACTAGGGCCGGCTGTCGAGTATAATATAGCAGAAGGTCTTGCGCATTGTCATACGATGTAACCCTCTCAAACGTGCCGGCCAGGCGATCGATGTCGACTCGCGTCAAGGTATATAGGCTGTACAGGAATATCTCCTGCACCTCGCGACTGCATTGATGAAGAAGCCCCAGTAATCTGTCCTTCGTGTTTGGGAGTATGGGAAGGATCGAGTGAACCTTCTCATAGTAACTATTTGCTGTCAGAACCACGCATGATTGTCTAGTGGATAGAAAGCAGCTTACGCATTGAGAGCACCTTCGTCGACACTCAACGGTGTCATATCTTCGTCGTGCTTTGGCATATCGGGAATGTCAAGTCCGGCAGGAAGATCGCTATCATTGCCAGCCCAGAAGAGGTTACCAGGTTTCGGCGCTGAACCAGCGACGACCGCCGGGTTGAAAGGATCTGTCGCGTTTTCACCCGCATCTAGTGGAGTCAGTGGCTGGGTCCATGAGATGGAGGCATTAAAGGCTGACCAAATGCATTTTGAAGGCGCGAGTTGAATTGTGGTTGCGCAATAGACGAGCTCGGCAGCCCGTCAAATACAGAATATGTTCTCTTGCGGTTGATGGCCCCGGTATCCATTGGCGACGAAAAGTCCTGGTACGCGCGGGGGGACGGCGCTTCGTTCATCGGCTGGTACGGCATGTCGGCATGGACCATAGCAGGCTGCATCTGACTCTCGAGGGTATGCAATCGTTCTGCAAGTTCCTTAATGTATCTATATCTCCGTGTAAGCGTACTGATCCCGAAGGGGACAACACTCTCCTACCCTTTGCTCGGACCACGCTTCATTGGGACACGGCTGAATTGACAAACGACGCCCAGCCGGCGGCAATTTGAACATGTCTCGACACCAGATTCGGAGCTTGCATCGCAGCGGACCTGTGAGGGAAATAATGTTAGATTATACACGGTCTGTCGCGTCAAGGAAGGAATAAAAACAATGGAGAAGGCACGTACCTTCTTGCGCCTGCACTCATCGCAAGCCCTTGAGATCTTCGTCCGCTTTCGCCTGGCACTCTGGTCTCCATAGCTTAAATCATGGTTCGGATCAACGCCCACCTGTTGGCTCGGCGGGAATGAAAGCATGTGCTGCTGTTGTTGGTGCTGATCCGGAGAAGGCGGACGGCCGATGTCAGCGCCCGTGGCGTTCGACGAGCCCAAAACCATCGATTGGCCGTGATGAACGCCATTACTCGAGCCGTCATTGATGCCGGGCCCAGAGTTTTCGCGCGAAAGCTCTGCGGATAGGAGCTCGTCGGTGGTTAACTGACGGTTTGTGTAGTACTGCATCGTACCCTGACCCATTTGCGCCGCATTGGGCGACGGGTAGGAGGGTGCCGGAGGCATATCAGAGTGCTCGCGAGAATTCATTTGGGCCAAGTGCGACAGAAAGACGCGTACGAGATGGTGATGGATGGTGGAGCGACGCTCCGGATGATGGAAGGGAGTTGAAGGACGGAGGAGACGCGGAGGCCAGCAGGCAAGGTTTTACAGGCTAAAAACTACTTGGGCGGGGGGCATTTTGAAGGGGCTAGCGCCGACTGCTCTCGGCGATTTGAGTAGAGCACAGCAAACATAATCGCGCGACATGAAGCAGAAATTCAGAGCGCATGAATCTGACGAAGTCCGGAGCTACGATATAGTTCTTTTGGATGATCGCGGAGGCCCGGCTTTTTGTTTCTGCGTCCAGCGGCGGATTAATACTATTTCCTGGGTAGGACCCTTCCGGAATATTGGCAGTTGTCGGTTCATACTTCGTAAATCCTTCTCAAGGACCGGGATTCAATATTAAATCGTCGTCCTGTGCATTGGCATAGCACCCCTGGATTCGTACGTGAAGCTATTGACGCAATCACGTACAGTTGCCTGATTGAGACATTGCGAGCGTCAGAGGTGGATGCATGCCCACCACCTCACATAGGGCAACCATTGAATTTTTTTTTTTTTTTTTTTTGGAAAAAGCACTCGACTTACAAAGAGCTAGCAGACTTTTTGCGCTTTATAGAAGCTGTTACTCAAGCGAGCAGGCAGTGGGCCCTTCATGAGAGGCATTCACCTGTCTATCTGTTTGAGAGCCAGTTTCGCACAACACCCGCATGGTAATGGTGGATATACACTCAATAAATCCGCAGAGATGGCATTTCTAATACCTGCTAGATGTAATATTACCTACTGGACGGCTACCTGGTTGGACAATGGGTTATATTCTGATTTTCTGTCTCCTGAATATCAATCTATCAACTCGCGCTGAAAGCAATACCTTGACTCGCCAACTATACCCATTAGCTCGCTGTAATACAGATCAATCTTCAAGCACTGACTATGGACTATAGCAATGTTTACTACCATACATTTCAGTTCCGTAGGCGAAGTAACCATATAGACAAGTTGATGCTTCTGCTATATTGAACTGTATATGTATTCAGCCATATACTTAAGAAGAAAATGACTAAGCATAGTAAGGGCGTGTGGTTTAGGGGTATAACGCTCCATTCGCATTGGAGAGGTCCCGGGTTCGATTCCCGGCGTGTCCACATCTTTTTTTATTTTTCTCCATCTCTTTTTTTGCTCCTCAGTGCAACGTGGAAGTCTGTCTCTAAATGTTCTAGGGCTACTGCTATGCACACTGGCGCCGCTGGAAGTTTGATTCTTTCCACCTCGGAAGGGCCTCATGGATGCCTTTTTATGGTATATGTCAAAATTCAGGATGGAGATTCAGTTGCAATCATCGTCCTCAAGTCCTCCAATATTGTACCATCGTTGTCGACCCAGCCAAGGTCACTAAGTCGGCTACGAGGGACTAGATGACCCCTCATGTTCTCTGATTCCACATTAAATATCCTCTTCGTCTTTTTATTACCGCGTTATATTCGAGGGAGAAGAACGACCCCACACGTGAGCTCGCGCACTCGGTACGAGAGACTGTTGCCGCAACTACAACCACATCCAGTAACAAGAAACAACGCAATAAGCCTTTGTCTGGTTGCCTCTCTCTTGGAAGGGCCAAGTGTGGAAGACCCCGCCTCCAGCAGACGCTCAGCCGACGCCTCTAACCAGGTTCCAACGGCGGTACTCTGGTAATCGCATTGCATCCCTGCTAGTTCTGCATCCAAGGCCGCTGCCTTTCCTGAATGGGCGAGTTGTTGGGACGCTACTATCAAACAGAGCCCCCGCCCAGAGTGACTTTGGGTTGGTCCGCCAGAATTGTTTCTTCCTGTTCAGAACCTCTAGATACCTTTCATCATCGTCTGAGCCGCCTCACGTCATGTCTATTCCCGAAAAATGCACTTGTGCTTGTCATTGGCGGCGGTTCGGCAGGCTCGTATGCTGCCTCTGTGCTTGCCAGAGAGGACATAGACGTCGTTCTGCTTGAGGCAGATATCTTTCCTAGGTAAGCACCTAGTACCCGCTTCATTATCTTGGTGAGCTCGGCATGCTCAGCTATTACTTCACAGGTATCATATAAGAAAGAGCCCCTTGCCGTCTGTCCGCTACTACCTCGACTTCATTGATCTATACGATGAGTTTGACAGTTACGGATTCATACGCAAGGTGAAACATGCAGATTTTGTTCCAGCCTTTCTTTGAAGACTAATTGTGCGTTCCATGCAAAACGAGAGCTAGTTTCAAGCTCAACTCCCGAAAGCCTGGATGTATGTAAGAAGGCTAATAGCATGCTTCTTCTGCCGACCATCTTCAGACGCGGACTTCCTGGCTGCTAATGGCGCGGGCCACCACAGCTGGAACGTCGTTCGGTCCGAAGCAGACGATCTCATCTTCAAGCATGCCCGCAAGAGCGTGCAAAGGTTTTGATGGTGTGGAGAGAGGATATTCAGTACAATACCTCAAATGGTCGGCCAGTTTCTGCCAAGTGGACGCGGAAAGATAATGGTTCGACTGATTTAGGCATGATCTATTTTGAATATCTGGTCGATGCATCTAGACGGGCTGGGTTGGTAAGCACCAAGTATCTAAAAAACCGAGTCCACAATCCGGGGCTACGCAGTATAGCAACCTGGGGTTATTAGACTGGAGCCAAGACGTACGGCCCTGGAGTGGGAGATGCATTCGCTGAGGCACTTGAGGGTACGCGAACCCTTGAACTCGAAACTGACTTGACTAACGAGCATAGATGGAAGTGGCTGGGCATGGTATTCCCTCTGCACGACGGAACATGGTCCGTAGGGATCGCTATCAGGCAAAACCGGGTCGGGGCCAAGAAAAAGGCATGTGAGTCCACCTCGACGCTAGACTTCTACCTCAAAATGCTTAAGAAAACACCGGTCCTCGCCGACCTTCTCGGCGGTGGGCAACTGCAATCCAACAACCTGCGAACTACATCAGATTGGTCCTATAGTGCATATCTATACGCGGGGTGCTTTGTCGACCCGCTATTCTCCTCCGGCGTTCACCTCGTCATGAACGGCGGGCTTTCTGCGGCGCTGACTATCTGCGCGTCAATCAGGGGCCATTGTACTGAAGACGATGCCATCGAATGGCACACCCAGAAGATCACGGGCTGGTATACGCGGTTTCTCATGATTGTCAAGAGCTCGCTGGATCAAGTCCATGGATGCGACGAGTACATTCTGAATGATATGGAGGAACCTGCGGGATTTGATATTGCTTTCAAATATGTCAAACCGAGTGCGTATTCACCCACCTTAACCATAAGCGCGCCAGCCTAGCGGCACAGGACTGACCGAGTGAAATGGCAAAAACGCCGGGGCAAGCTAAGCAGAGCCGAAGTCGCTAAGTCCGTAAATTCTGTGCGCGATTGATCAAAAAGGTCGAGGGTGAATATCAGGCAGACACACGCGGACACGCCGGCTCGGGCTTTCACTTAACGAGCATGACGGTGCAAATAATGGCGATGATATCTTGCTGAAGGTTGCGCGACTCAACCGAGTGGTCTCTTTCAGCGAAGACTTTACGACGGATGTTATTGATGGGATGGCACCGAATATGTGCCGTGGTGCGCTTGGGCTTGTCCCAATTGCTGTCGGTATTTGCCTTAGAAGAATCCTTGAGATCGCAATTCTTTGCGAG
Organism: Aspergillus nidulans FGSC A4; assembly: GCF_000011425.1. Taxonomy (NCBI): domain Eukaryota; kingdom Fungi; phylum Ascomycota; class Eurotiomycetes; order Eurotiales; family Aspergillaceae; genus Aspergillus; species Aspergillus nidulans. Next base: position 2,225,395 of record NC_066263.1, on the reverse strand, counting down.
TAGATAGAGCAAACCTTTACTGACGAAATGGTTGACTGAGTAGCGATTACAATGGTCGAATATAATGGTACCTAGTAGCATTTGTGAGGCTGCGGCGAGCGGCAGTGGGCGGGATTTTACCGGCGCCTCCCCAATAAAATGCTGTCTTCTTCAAAGGTAGGCCAAGTAGGTCTCACCTACCCAGTACGCTGATGAGGAATTGCCGTCGGTGGCACGGTCGAATAGTAAATTTGGTTCGTCCAGAAGCCGGGCAGTTACTGACTCGCCGTGATAACGATTAGATAGGCTGAGAATGCCGACACGGGAAACGGAATACTGCACTTAGGGTCAGCACATACAAAGCGGACTTATTCCGTTGGCTGAGAATCTCCGGAGTGTCCACCGTCAACTCCAAACGCTGCTGACTCGCTTCACTGGTGGGCAGTTCCATATCAGGCAATTAATAATGACATTATTGCCCCTTGAACGGCCGGGTGAATGGTTGGAAGATATGTTCTTGTTAACGTTATTGGTAGAATCAGGTATGAATGCAGTCTTCCTAGCTTCGACCGCCGGATATTATTCTAGCGGAACGCAGGTCCATAAAAGACAAGAATCTCCAGATCCAGACATGGCGTATTGTTAGCGTCCCTCGAAGCGGGACTACCTGAGACCCTGCGGAAGCTATCGAGGCCTGGGACGAAGATCCCCCGGAGGAAAGAACTTGGCTGCAGTAAAAACTTGGATCTTGTGTATCTATTGTTAATTGTCCGGGAGAACCGGTGGAGTACTGGCCATTGAACGCAGGTGGTTGTGTCACTGATTGAACTCCAACAAAAAAAAAAAAAAAGGAAAAAAAAAGGAAAGAAAAGGAAAAGAATAATTCCGATCGCTGTACGCTTGACCTTTAGGGGTTGGCATTATCCGTACCCCGTATAACCCTGTGCAGATCTGGTACTGGTAGAGGCTGAAAATTGAACTGGTACGCCATGACAGTCAGTGGGAGTCTAACCGCGAGCTGAACATCAAGATGAGACTTAGTTGTAGGTTGGATAATCGAGGTGCCCCGAGCCAACCCGACTTGTGTCTTGGGGAGTCTAGGATTGGTGGGAGTTCGGTCTACCCCATGACCGACGGTCGAGTGCCTAGCCCTGGAGGCATCTAAGCGCTGCAGATGCCCCGATACAGTAGCTGTGACGCCATCCTGCAGGGCCGGCACCGTTTTCTTTACCATCGAAGATCCGTGCTGGACGTTACTTAAGAATTCAGGACCGAGGTGACCAATGACGTAAAACTTCCAATGTAACAAGATGACAGGGTCATTGGGACTGTTTCTGTTGATCAGTCGGATGAGACCGTGGCCTTCTTCTCTTTACGGCTGGAGGTGGTGTTTCGAGGTCAACCGCTTCACCGTTCCCCCGATCTGCGCGGGATGGTAACATCAAACAAAAACCCCCATCCTGACTAGTAACTTCGGTAATACTTTTCAACGCCGCACTAGTCACGTACGAGTACTACTCAGTACTTCGAGGTATGTTGTATTTTCCTGGACAGTCCAACTCAAGGGATCTCACAGCAACGGCGGGCTGAGGCAGCGGGCGTGCACGATCCGGTCCCTGGCCAGCCGCACATTTCGGTGTCACACCGACCACTTGTCAGCAAAGGAACGACTGGCCCAGATGCAGGCTTGGTCTGCATGGAAAACCGAGAGGACATTCTAGAAGGTTTGTCACTAGGGAAGTGGCGAGTTCGCGGCCACGAAGTACTCCGACTATGGCCGCGCGACTGGATCGTAGGCGAATCTTCGAGTCTCTCGATCCTATACACCATGAATCGTCTATTATGCTGATGCTCCTTGCTCTTGTCGTACTAAAGACCATTCCGGTAGCCGGCCCGGTTGCCCCAGAGTCAGACCCATCCACCAGGCTTTAACGGTCCGACCCAGGCTTTCGCTCCGTACGGAGAAGGAAGAGAGAACCGTCGCCACTATTATTATTTAAATTCTGTGAGCCCTTGACTGGGTCGCAAGCCCTAAGGCTAAGGCACAAGGCACAGCGAACCACGCACGGAGGGCCCTCTAGACTCCTGAAGGTCGAAGCATATAGGTGGAAAACCGATGATTCCTTCCACTGCCCAGACATACTCAAGCGCGTCGGTAGATTTGCCCAAGTAGTCAATCTCGAGTCTTACAGTCCTTGCCCTGCGTTCTTTCGTAATGGTACTGTATCAACATTGCTATATTAAGACCTTCACAGATAGCGCCGATCCAGGGGTTTATGAAGGCAACCGATCGCAACGAGGGTATGAAGCTAGAAACTGGATGAGCTGCCGCAGAAATGGAAGTCAACACGGCGAACGCACAGAAGCCGGACATGGACAGAGTCTTACGTACCTTGAATGACCTGTGGGTTTGGTATAGGCTATAGTAGCAGCACGAGGTCCCATAATTTCGCTGAACAGCTCTGGGTGTGGAGCAGGGACGAAATATGATCAGCGACGCAAGCCGTCCTTACATGTTATGACAGCGAGACAAGCTGAACGGCATGAGTTGGCTTCCTAGGAAGAAAGTCTCAAGTATTGCTTGCTGAGTTCTCACGTCGAGGCAAACTCCTTGCCAATCTATCATCCACCTCGTAGATCATCTGCAGCTCGTGATCAACACCTCGTCAGGATTTCCATCTGTTCATTAAAGGAGAAAGATTCCCTCTCATGAAGTCAGGTGCAAGGCTGTCAGATACGGTCTGATACGGTTTCATACGGCCATCCCGGCCACGCACAGGCACCAACAGCGCCACTCCACTCAGCGGCACTCCAAGGGCTAACACTGCGCCTACTTCTGCCCCCTCGCCCGCTCTCCGTCTTTCCCTTCCTCCTTCTCTCCTCTTTTCTCATGGTTTCGTTCGCGATTCTGCGTCGACATCGAGCGTTTTCCCCCTCTATCTTGGCCGCCACAGCCGGTACTTGGTGTCCTGTCTCACGGCCGGCGCCAAACGGTGCGTAGGCTTTGGCCCCTTTGCTGCAATTGATCTCTTTTCTTTGTGCTTGCCTTTGCTGCAGCCTTCTTAGCTCGTTTCGTTTCTCCCCAGACCGACTGTCCCTCCCGTTCCTGGTACCTGGGATCGACTGCGCTCGCGCTCCTACGCAATTGACCCGTTCCAGACCAACGCTTGAATACGTCGCTCGGAACACCAGTCGCGATCTGGCCCCTTTACAGGTTAAACGGCGTTTCTGAGATCTGGCTGGTGCATTGGGATATTCGTTGAAGATACCCCTGCTTTCTTGGAGTTCCTCTTTGATTCCTAGACGGACCACAACACTTATACCCTCGATCCTTGCCTTGAAGGCCTTTTCCCATATTTCTTTCGGAGCACTCCCCTGTTGGGACTGCTGTCGTCGCACAAAAGAAAACGATATAAATAAGATTATACGCAAAACTCAACCCAGAGCAACGGTGTGACCGTGATCACATACCTGCTCTCTTCAAATCTCAGATCATCCTCCTACAATATCCCGCTTTTTATTTTTACCGTCGCGAATCGTCGCATGTGCCAATCCCAGTAACCGCGGCGATGCTTATTGATGGCGAGAAGTGGGCTTGTGAAGCTTGCGTCCGGGGTCACCGTGTTAGCAGCTGTCACCACAATGGTAAGTTGGTCCACTGCCTCGAAATCCGACCGTTGTAACTAACTCGCTGCTGTCAGACCGCCCGTTGACCCATATCAACAAAAAAGGCCGTCCAGTCTCCCAATGTCCTCACTGTCGCGGCCTACGCAAGTCACGGACAACCCACACAAAGTGCGAGTGTGGTGACAAAAAGAAGAACAGCCACAAAAATGATATAGATCCCCATGCTCCTGAGAAGCGGGATCTGAAGCGTGAGCATGATAGTAACGGCATCCTGGTTCCTTGTTTCTGATGTGAATATTACAGAGGACTCTCGTCCAAAATGTGGCTGCATTCATGGACAGCGCTGTACCTGTGCGCTGAAGAAGGAACCCCATCTGGATACCGTACCGGAGACTGGTGTTCCGCCGGCCGCTCCTCCGTCGGAACAACCTAGGAAACCTCAGTTGACGTCGACCAAGTCGGAGAGCACGCTCACCGTATTCCGCGATGGTCACCATAAGCCTGCCCATAAACACAATGACATGGCTCACAAATGCGGCTTGCCCTACACGATCCCGCGTTCTCACACTATCCATTCGGCGTCCGATACTGCTCGCCGGTCGGTAGATCATTTGCCCTTGTCTCAATCTTCGTTCATGGGCGAATCGACTGCGAACTCGTCTAAAGAACAACCGCGCACTAGTATTTATAGTTTTCATCGTCGGGTCAAGTCTGAACATGGGTCTCCAGAAAACGTCCCCGCGGTTCCCTCCGGAGATGTCCCAACAAACGTCCCCCCACTCGACCTCTCGTCGTTATTCTCTCATTCTCAACCCATGGAGGATCCCACTCTCGCCACAGTTCCCGCGCCGGTTCCCATGAGCATGCCGAAATCTCTAGACCCGATCGAGACAAATGGGCTTTCATCATTCTCGCTGCCGTTTTCTGCATACCCAGCGACGAATCCTTCTCCTGTCAGCGGCATGCAATTCCAAGATACATGCCAAGAGCCATTCTTTACCTCCCCGGAGAATGATTTAGCTTTCTGCTCTGCTGCTTTCAACGCTCCGTCGGTTGATTGGTCAAGCGTCCCATTGTCATCAGCCATGCCAACCACCAGCACCCAGCCTCCTTCGTATGCCAGTTTTGACTACGGCTCTATGGCACCAAGCATGCCAGCACCTTCGTCCTCAGGTGATGTCTCAGAACTGGAAGAATTTCCACCGCTTCCTCATTTGGGGGCCTCTGGCAACGACCTGCATGATCTGAACAGTGTGAGTGAGGGTTCGGATATTGATCATTACCGAATCAGCTCTGCCTCCTCGTTTATTGGTCTTCCCCAGGCGCAAATGCTGTCGTCTAACAACCTGGAATCCATTACTATTGACGAGTTCCTCCAATCTGCCAACGAATCGACAGCTATGCTGGAGCAACAGTTGCAGGTTAGCATGGGCATGGAACCCAAAGGGCTTTCACAAGGTGTATATGCCATGCCAGATACGCAAAACTTTGACAAATCTATAATTAATGCGGACACCACCTTGCCAATGACCACTGCCACAACGGAGTCGCTCTGGCCGACGACGATGTTCGACCCCAACTCCACGCCTTTAGATGAGAGCAACTTCTTCCCACCGCCATGGGTGCAATGAGGACAGCAAGGGCCTTAGAATCTTGTTTAGAAACTGCGGTTTATTTGTGCACTTTACCACCACCTCCACACAGTCTGTGACAACACTACAAGTCTTCACGACCCTGATGAGAGATGATGATAGATGCCTGATTTCTACCTTTTGTTCTTTAGCCCATTGCGAGTGACATTATACTACCGTATAAGAATCAATTTACTAAGTGACAATTTCTACATTTCTTGAATATTTTTGCCTACGCCGTTCTATGTATTTCTCTCCTATCCTTACCCGACAACGGTGTCTGGGAATGCTGCATCGTATAGAAATTTAGATAATTCTAGCATTTAGAGTATTCTGCACTTACGATCCCTGATGACTGAAGTTGCGTTTATTACCCACAGAATAACACGTTGCATCCATGTCTAGCGGTGTGACTGCAAAAAATACAGCGGTGTGCATATTCTATGTACCTACGGACTCTCCGAGGTCCATAACTTAGAGTCCCTAAGTCAAGATTATAAGATGAGGTATGGCCTGCATAGCAAAGTATTCTTCTCTGAGGATGACCCAAGGCCCTACTACACTGCAGCCTGCACCGGCGACATCACAACCATGGATGAATCAATGAATGCGATAAAAGTTACAGGCTGGTAATCCGAATATATTGCGAAATATGATGAATCAATCCACCCCCTTACGTAGATCTCTTAAGTAGTACGCCGATCCAGGCAAAGGATGAAAGACAAGCTTCGGCCAACTCGAGGCTTGTTTCGACTTGGCACCCCCCATTCCTTTCTCTCTCCGGCAAGCCCCAAATATTGGATAATTTCTTGAGCTGATTGGCATATTGTGGGAGGGGTAGCTAGTGTGCTCCAATACGTCGCCTTGGTGTAATAATCACAAAGTACTGTGATGCAAATTTTGATGCCGGTTTTCCGGGTTGACTTTGACCCGACCTGGGTGCATCCATGACACAGGTTAACTGTATCGGCTCCATAATGATAGCTGTACGACATCCTCCTTTCGAAATACCACCTGATCTGCTTGAAAATTCCAGAAGCTCTGGGTCCACGGTTCTCATTGCTCTTTGCTCCTGAGAACGGGTTTCGACTGTCACTCCTAATAAATTAGGCCCGTACCGGTAGATCATTTGTGGCGAATACTGCGCCAGCTTTTGGTCCTGAGAAGCTACGATGTGCGCTGCAAAGTATGACGCTAGAGTCTAGAACTGGACCACCTTGCTCAACATGATGATCAACCCTACCAACGTCATTCGAGTAGGACAAAGTGGCGGCATAACCCGTTGGACCCAGTCGGGCCTCCATGGTGTGGTTAGGAGCTATGATATTTGCCGAGACTCGTCGGTTAGCTGGATTGTCTGGAGCGGTAGTGACAATGAGGACTTTATTTTGTAGATTCAAGAGAATGATCTGAGATTTTGTGTCCTGGGGTATATACACGGAGAAGAGATGCTGTATATCCAGACGGTGATATCCAGACGGTGCGTCGGTACTCCAACCGCTTGAGCTATCCAATTGCTGCTCTATAGTAATCACATGAGAAAATAATGGCGCCATTCCTTCGCCTCTCTATTTGTATTTGGCCATGAACTCGGAATGGAACTTCACGATACGCTCCACCCAGTCCGTGCCTGGTGCGAGGAAAGTAGTGCGGAAGTGGAGCGTGTTCTCCTTCTGACCGAAGCCGGAGCCAGGGACGACGCAAACACCAGTGGCGTCAAGGAGACGGAGGCAGTAGAATTCGTCTGCGGCGCGGTTCTCAGCGGCAGCGGCTTCAATAGCCTTGGGAGGCAGTGAGATAGTAGGGAAAAGGTACATGGCACCCTTGTTAAGTCAGTAGTGTGTCTGATTATCTATAGAAATAAAAACGTACCTGAGGCTCTTGGCACTCGACACCCTCCATCCGTTGAAAAGCTTCATAGAGGGCAAAGGCGCGCTGGCGCAGTCCTTCCCGGATGCCGTTGTACTCCTTCTGATACAACTCATGGCTGGGCTCGCCCTCCTTTGGAGGGTTCACCATCAGTTCAACCAAACATTGCCCGATGACAGGAGGGCAGAGCATGATGCTGATGAACTTGTAGACCTGGGCAGCAACCAAGGGATCAAATCCAACCAGTTCGAAGTAACCTCCGCGATGGCCACATTCACCAACCATACCCTTGGAAGTACTGTGAAGGGAAACAAGCTCGACATTGTCGTATTTACCAGGTACTTCTTGCTGCAGCTCCCGGAGCCTCTTTTTGAACGATGTGAATTCTCCGATAAACACATTTGTCTGGTATACCTCGTCCGCAATTACGACGAGCTTCTCTTCCGCGGCGATGTCAAGGACGCTCTTGATATCAGCTGGACTCAAAGAAGCGCCCGTCGGGTTGCCAGGGTTGATAACAACAATGGCGCGAACGTCAGTGCCTGCAGCCTTGGCCTGTTCCAATGACTTCTTGATTGTACCGATGTCGGTACCCCAAGCCTTCTGCTCTTCTAAGTGGTAAGGAACACACTGAGCATTCAAGAGGGATAAAGTGGCTGTGTACAGAGGATACTGGGGAATCGGAACTAGGACACCAGCATTTGGCCCATTACAAATGACGTTCAGAATGGTGTTTACACCGGAAGAGGCACCACCAGTAAGGTAAAGCGACTGAGGGTCGGCGGGGAAGCCATCACGTTCTTCAATGAACTTGGCCACACTCTCGCGAATCAGGGGAGCACCTTGGCTGTGACTGTATGCACCAACACTCTGGACTTCGGCCAGAAGCTTCTCGGCCCGCTCGATAACATCATCCTGATAGCCGAAAGACGTACGAAGGGCATCTTTGTTGCTTAACAGTAGAGGGTTTTCCATAAGACTGAGGACTTGACGGAAGAAAGTGATGGGCTTTTGGTCGAGCTGCTGAGGATTGCCGATGTTGGCGAAAATAACGCTGTCAAACGGCAGTGTCTTGTCTCCCTGAGCCAGCCTCACACGGTATTCCTCCGCCTTAACGGCGAGTTCTCCACGAACAGCATACTTGGCAGCCTTGACGTTCGAATTGATGTTGTCTAGGGTCAGGCAACGAACAGCCGCAGTGGATAGAGCGCGTTGCGAGGCATTAGGAACTGTCGTTCGGGTCGTCATCGTGCGTTCTAGGTCAATGGAGGAGGTGTCAGTGTACGGAGTATGGGAAGCTTGTGCGGTATAAATCTCAGGTCAGGCCATGTAGTCGGGCAAATGGTCCCATTGGTAGACCGGAGAGATGGTGACTCAAAGCGGCTGAACCAAATAGCTTTTGATTTTATAAATCACTCATCAGGGATGTCACGAGGTGTGGACTCTGCCCAGGCCGGCTGGCACCGATCTGGCAATAATGCAGATGGAGATCGGAGCCATCAGGAAGGCGGACTTGGAGACTCGCAGGCTCTCTCGGGGGTTCCCGAGGCCACTTACCCGACAACACACTCGATCTTCCCGCGGCTAACGCTGCTCGAGAGAACGAACGAGACTGATAAATCTGGCTCTGTCGCGCGAGCCGAGCATTATTCGGCTGGAAAGTCACTGCCCGCCGCAGCGGTGTCCGCACATGGGTTGCGATCCCTTGCCAGGTCATTCTGTCGACTTTTGACGGCCAATCGTGCTCTCGGGCCTTCTCCGCCGTGGGGGCAAACGCGGGGATTCAAAGGCAGTCGGCTGGGCGAACAGATCTTCCGAGAATTGAGCGCTGTCTTGCTGGCGATCCAGGTCAAGAATGGGCAGCAAATTACAACCTGAGTAGTGGAAATTGCACGCGAATTTTGGAGGCAAAACTGTGAGGGTCCCGATGATCGGTGCTGACTCAGCCGTCCCTGACCCAAGGTACAGCATACAAGTACATGAGTATGCCCAGGTGCATATCTACATGATAATACAATAGAGAACAAATGCGGTCGGACTGGACATGGTGCATACGTCAAATTCTGAAGTGATCTACAGATATTGCTGGCCAAGCCAAGTCCTTGTTGCTTCATGGTCTGCCCCCTCCGGTGTACCGGGGCACCCCCACGTGAGGCCCGGCTCCTCCCGAATATCGGCCTGTCGCCCGTCCACTATACGAAGTCGAAGATCATTTGTGAAAAAGTGTGGTAATAAGGCAGATATCTTGTACATTATCATCTCGCAATCTGCCATGCATGTTGATAGCCAGAGCCTCACTCTGAGTGTCAATGAGTGATCCCTAAACATTCAAAGCACTGTGCTGAGGAACGACTCAACTTCCGAGTACATGTTGAGGCATTTCATATGAAACAGCCCAGCCCGCGTCCCTGGACCGCCATCAGCCCACATTTTCACCTTGGCGCCCTGACAGTACGTAACTCTACTTAGTTCAGAAGATCCGCTGATGTTCTGCAATTGCCAATGGCAAGGATTTATATGACAGTATTATACAGCAGGCTGGGCGCTCCATTGCTTTACTCAGGTTAGATGATTATATTGATGAAACAGACCTTCCGGCTCAATGGCTCGGTCCCAAAGCAGGCGACGCCGTGATGCAACAAGGAGGGTACACTCCTTCATCATTCATCGTTCCTTAATCTATCTATCTAGCTGCGCTCGCTTCCCCTCAGGCGCACTGCTTGACCGTATTTCTGGAGTTTCGTGATTAACGCATCCCCGTGTTTGACCACATCCGCGTACTGCTTGTTCTTGTCATCCGGCCTGTTCGTCTCGATAATTCCATTGACGCGATCGATCGTGCATGCGATTCGGTTGTTCGAAATGAACCTGGCAAGATCCCTGTAGGGAGTCAGTCTATTTGTTCTGAACATATACATACTTTTGACATACCGATCCAAATAGTCAACCGTAACGCCGAAATCATTGGCCATGCTGTTCAACCCCACAACCCGGTAACTCTGGAGGAGTTGCTGGTAGGCTCTGAGCCTCATTTCACGCACGAACCAGGCCCGATGCTCATACAAGTATCTGTCTTGGGTCAAGAAATGGTCCTCCACGGCAGCGAGAGCTAGGAAGAAAGTCCGGTAGTTGCCGTTGTATAAGCTGCTAACCAGGTTGGAAAGAGGTGTGAAGTCGATAGGGTTCTCAGCCTCCGCCTGAATGCCGGTGTTGCCGCCAAAGGCAGTAAGGTTGACGGCGGTGGTAGCGCCTGACGAAGAAGCATCTTTCATCTCTTCATCTTGAGCTCCAGGCCCAGAGGAGATCTCGCCGGTCAGCGCGGCGAGACGGTCCTCGCCCGATCCGAGGATCGCCTTGATCTCGGGAGCATCCACCACCTTGGCCTTGAAGTCGACCCGCTTCAGGGACAGGGAGCCTGCAAGCACTGCGTAGATGACAAGAGCGGAGTAGCTGCATAGTTCATAGCTGGTGAATGTAGACAGGCTGTCAAGAAGTAAAGGAGCGGCAGCGCTGTAGGACCGGACCGTGAGCAGGTGTAAGCCCTTGTATGCCTTTAGACGGTTTCTCCTATCCCAATCACCACCACTTTCAATCAATCCTTCCGCCCGTTCAATGTTTTTCTTCACGTATAAAGTGTCACCGAAGAAGAGTCCAATTCGAATCATCGCGAGCACTAGATCGATCTTGGATCCCAGGAACGTCGTCTTCTCTAGGAGCGTTTCGTGGGACTCAATCGCTTTGTCCTACCGGATGAGTGAGTATAAATATACAGCCTGTAAATGGCGCGGCACATCCGCAAGAGATGGTAAATAAGCATGGTATTCTCAGTACGCACCTTATCTCCTACCCGCGCCCAGAACTCCGCACGTTTCCCTCGCGCGGCCTGCACCTCGGTGTCACCGGCAGCTTCCTCCGCTTCGTCTTCTTCCTTCTGGAACTCCGCTAACTCCTTCCGATTGTCTTCAACGAGTGATTGATACAGAGCTTCATCCCAGGGAAAATCTATTTTCTGCGACAATCTCCGCGATGCTAGAGTGCTGAGCGGCTTGACAGCACTTGATGACGGTGGCTGGGAGGCGCCCTCACTCGAGTGGTTCAGAATGCCTTCGACGGGGTGGGCAAGGTGTCGGTAGAAGGGGGCCATTTTCTTCTCAGTTATTGCTTCTTGAAGCTTCTTCTGAGAAGATTGCCGCAGCGTCTGGGGGCATGCAGGATTCGAAAGGTTGAAGACATGTTGGGCGAGAGAGAGGTCGGGGAACTTGATATACTGAGGATCGGACCCCATGTCGGCGAAGGAGAATTGGAAAACTCAAGATATCAAATCAACTGATTGTATGTCAATAGTGAGTGGGATGAAGGTGGTAGGAAATCCGAATGGGGTCAGGAAGCCGCGTGCATGAGATGATGTTGAGGCAGATCACGTCGCTTCGTCAGTCTGGTAGCTGACACAAGCTCAGCTGGTGAAAGGTTCTTCCGTTCCGACCTAACCCTTCAGGGTTCCTAGTACTTTGGACTCGCCAGCGATCAGCTCCTCCCTTATGTCCAAGACTAGATTGTTGACATAACTAAGATGTGTCTCTGGAACTGACATTCTTACGTCCAGATCATTCGATTTGCAGACTCAAGCTCCTCGCCATATAACCGTATACCGAGTTTCTGACTGCGAATGAGTGATAACCTGGCAGCGACCCCCAGCTACGATCTCTAATGGAATAGACGAGCCACTGTTCTGTGACATGCCTCTGCTACCCCCTACATTTGATTCATAACCCGATTTCTGAAGGGGCTCGATAGCCCTTTACCGACCACTAGTCTCTAATACTATCCGAAGTACACTTTGATCATACCCTTGGTCCAACTTTATTGCGGACATAATCCTGTAACAAAGATAGGTCCAGAGCAAAGCAAGCGAAATGGCAAAGCAGCGAATGCTGCCGTACTTTGTACACTGCGTAGTATAAAGTAGACTGGAATACTCACGGGGGAAATTCCCGGAATTGTGCTGAGCCGAGGTTCATGGGCCGACGGCGACGCTCGTCCCAAAGCCAACAGCCGCAATCCCCGGCGCCTTCAATTACCGACCCATTTCCCTTCCCCTCCCCCGTCTTTCTCCATCTCATCACTACATTAATTCTTTGTGGAGCGGCCATCTCACCAAGCCTCTACACTGTCTCTATCTATCTTTTACAGCTGGCCTGTTAATCTGCACCCTCTTTCACCTCGTTATCGGAATCAAACTCATTTGCCGACGGATCAGAGGTTATCGCGACAAGTGACATATAGCGAAAATGGTTGCAGACGCTCTGGTTTATCACCCTGCCTTGGCGCACTATCTGCGCTTTGTGGCTACAACAGGTACGTGAAGAAGTTCTTAATAATTTATCCATCTCGCTGCTCCAAGTTCGGGTTAGCAAGCCGAGCTTAAAAGAAGCGCGAAGAGGCTATTACGTCAAACTATACCTGGATTCTAATGTGGTTCAATAGTCGGTCGTGACAAGCTTCTTCGCACCCTTCAATACTTCTCGCGCTTCTATGCCTGGTATCTGTACCGCACCAACCAGCCGCAAACCGCGATTGCCCCGTACAATGCAGTCAAGAAGCAGTTCGGAACAACACGAAAGATTCTGAGGATTGGAAAGTTCATTGAACATCTCAAGGCTGCCGCTCTTGCAGCTGACAACAAGGGTCCCATCGATCCCGTCCTGCGATACTTGGCTATCGGTCGCCAGCTCGGTTATGCCGGTTACCTGTCCCTCGACACAGTCACAGTCGTCGACGTGATCGGCTTCCGGAAACTTGCGAGTGTCAAACGCCTGCAAGACTCTGCTTATCGCGCCTGGTTCTCCGGACTGGCCTGCAGCGTGCTCGCGGGTGTCTATACCCTATGGAGGCTGAGCCAGAAGCAGAAGACCCTGGATTTGAAGGAGGGTGAAGGAGTCGTGGAGGCGAAGAAGCTCGAGAAGTATGCACTTGACCGCTGATCCGCGCTCAACCATGGAGGCTAACTGTGTTTCAATTAGGGAACGCTCGGCAGCCCGCATCCAACTTATCTCCGACCTTTGCGACTTGACGGTTCCCGTTTCAGCTATCGGGCTCGCAAACCTCGACGATGGCCTTGTGGGCATCGCTGGTACAATCAGCAGTTTGATCGGTGTGTGGAGTCAATGGCGAAAGACCGCTTAAACACCCATCGAAATGAGTGGCTAGAGATAGCCTTGTGATGACTGGCTTCTAAACTGGTTCCTGGGGTGTATTTTCCGTCGGCGTCAAAATATTCACGTCGCTAGTGCTAGAGGGGATGCACCTGGGATAGCCTGCTCTGCTTGCACAAATGCTTGGAAGGAGGAATAGGCGCGTGGCACCAGAAAAACTGGTTCGTTAGTCACTTCTAGCTCGATCTCAACCGTTTTTTGTCTGGACAGTGCCCTAGCACGGCTATTTATGGGTATTATATGTATTTTAGATATATGATTTCGTGCTTCCCCGAATTTAACAGCGCTTTCTTCCTCTCGTCAACTCCGGTTCTCTCAAACCTATATTTCAGACACAGCACAGACATCTCGACTGTCGACTCGAGCATGACACGTCGATCATGACCCACAAGCCCCTAAGCTTCAGCTTCACCCTACGTATGCCTCACGGAGGATAAGCTTCCAGCCACTACGCAGTTCCAACAGTACAAAACGCTCATCCTGATGAAGTGACGCTGTGTAATGCAGCGTCACTTTCAATCTGACGTGCGAGGCATAGCACCTTCCCCTCCAACGAGCAACATCTGGAAGCGAGACTGGCACAGATCGGGTCTCCTAATGCTGGCTTATCTCGGTAACAAAAGCAAAGCTGCCCGGAATCATGACGCGGCATTATTGGACTGCAACGCTGATTTGGACGCCACAATTTTTCGTTATTGCAAATAGCCTGCTTCAAGTTGGCGCCACCAGCTCTTAAACATCCAGAACTGAGATCAAAAAGCATGCAGCAATACCGAACCGGGGCTCGACTCGTTTCTATGTCCGCTCTCGCATCGCATCCAATGACAAGTTCAAGCTGGGTTATTATTGCTCGATGCTCGTCTATACAGTTAATCGAGGGACATCCATTGTTGGCGTTTCACTGTCCAGCTGTCAAAGGCTCCCCAAAAACAGGCAGATCCTAAACACTAGGTGGACCCTTGAGTGTAAGGGCGCATTACATGCCCCACCGTTAGTTTATATTGAATGCAGGTGACGGTTCTCTACATGAGATAAGAGTCAAGGGGTCAAATGATAAATGAATTTGGCTGTTTATGTGTGTTTCGGGGCACCCCTTCGTTACGCCGGATCATAGCATTCCAAGCTGCCTGTGATAGGTACGTGCCCTTAAAGTGATAATACCTTTCTCTGTCTAGTTAACATTCAAAATCTTGGATCAATCAGCAATGTTGCAGCCTGGAAACGTAAGCCTATATTTAAATCCATCAGCTCACTCAATGATCCATCGAAGATAGTTGCTGCAAGGTATACAGGCAGTTTGTCTCCAGCACCATGCTACATCCAATTCTCGAAACTAGTGCCCTGAATGTTATCCTGGTAGTTACATGTAAGTACACGCTCGTTACAGTCTTTGATCACTTTTATATCCTTTTTTGCTGACTATGCCTTTGATATAGGTCTCTACGTCCTGATAATCGGTTTCATTTCATTGAAAGTCAAGCAAAGATGGTACCTTGGTGAAGCTTGTACGTATCTAACGTATCTAATTATCAATTGCTTCCACCTCGGTGCTGATATCTTGTCTTCTAGTGCCTGCTTTTGCCGTTGGTGCTGCTTTTGGGCCATCTGCTGCGAATCTTCTGAGAGTGCCCCATTATCGAAGCAATGAAAGCGAGAGCACGACAAGCGAAGTGACATATGTATGTGGTGCGAACACATTAGCAAGGTGTGACTGACAAACCTAGGCATTGGCTCGACTTGTGATCGGGATTCAGTTGGTTAAAGCCGGCTATGAGCTGCCAAAGAGATATCTGAAGCGCCGCCTTAAGGAAATGACGTTATGCCTGCTTCCTTTGATGGCTATAGGATGGGTCGCATCATCAGCTTGCATCAAGTTGATGGTTCCGCATATCTCTTTTGTGAGTCTCCTCTGCTTCTGGTATACCGCTTTAACTAACCCATGACGGGATGATAGCTTGCAGCTCTCATTATCGGGTCCTGCGTAACTTGCACAGACCCCATTTTATCCCAAGCTATTGCCAAGGGCCCTTTCACTGACAATTATGTCCGCCGACATCTCCGAGAGTTCATTTCCTCCGAGGCAGGCGGCAATGACGGCTTTGGTTTCTCATTCCTGCTGCTAGGCTTAGCACTACTCCGATACGCCGACACGCCTGCAAATGCCGCTGTATTAGAGGAATTTGATCTCACCAGAGGAGGTGCAGATCTTCTTGGGGCGACTGACGTCGGACGCTTTGGGGGTGGGGCGGGCGAAGCTCTGAAGCATTGGTTTGTCGAGGGGCTTCTGTACATGATTATCCTAGGTGGCGCTTATGGGACTACTGTTGGCTTCATGTGCCGAAAGGTCCTTACTTTTTCATCCAAGAGGTAGTTGCGCTGCCCCTCGTGGTAAAGGTTCATGGATCAGTGCTGATCCTGGAGCAGGAAGTGGATCGACTCCGACAGCTTTACACTGGTTCCTGCGTTGCTGGGAGCGTTCATTGTGGGCTCTTGCGGCTGCTTCGGCTCTGATGAAACCCTGGCCTGTTTTATAGCAGGTAACATGCTGAATTGGGATGGGATGTACAATGCGGAACTCCAGACACGACACGACTCGTTTAATTCGTCACTGGAGACCATCTTGAACCATATAACCTTTGGATACCTTGGTACGGTCATGCCCTGGGAAGAGTTCCATAGGCCTGAAACCACCGGCATAACTATATCACGTCTTTTAGGGCTGGGAATGATGATTCTAGTCTTTCGCCGTATCCCCGCGATAATGGCCGGATACCGGTTTATGCCTGAGATTTGCAGCAATTGGAAGGAGGCTTTGTTCATGGGGCATTTTGGCCCAATAGGTGAGTTTTACCTATGTACTGTTCTGCCATATACTGACTACTGACCATTGGAGGGGTTGGGGCTATTGCGTATGTAGAGTATGCCCGACGACTATTTCCAGACCCAGGAGAAAGTGACGAAGAAATTAACAGCCTAACCGCCGCTATGAGGCCAGGTAAGCCACCACACTAAGGCTGCGGTATGCTTATTTTGACGGTCAAACAGTGGTATACTGGCTAGTTCTAGTTTCCATTATAGTGCATGGCCTGTCCGTCCCCATTCTCTACGTCATCTACAAGGCTTCGAGGGTTCCGAAGGTTCACGACCACCCTGTGGAAGTAGTTCTCTTATCCAAGAATGAACCGTTACCGAACAACAGCACGGTCGACCGGCAGCGACATTCGGTACTAGTCAACAATCAGTTTGCAGAGCCAACCCACCCCAGCGTCCTCAATGATGATTCGGACGACGAGAAAGAATCAAGCTACCTGCAAGAGTCCTGTGAAAGAATCCGACCACGAAGCGAGCGTAGCTCAATGTCCTACATCTCAGAGACGCCAATCCCACAAGAAGCAAGCCAGCGTCTAAATCACGAAGTTAATCCAAGGAATCTAGTGTGATGGTCGTAGAGAATCTACGTATCATGTGCAAAGAAACAGGTATCACATTTATTCTCATCAGTTGGGTCACTATTCATGAACGGGCTACCGTTCCCGCACCCTGAGCCCTACCCATATACGCAGATAAAAAGTTCACCTCCACCATCATGATCCCTCCGGATGAAGAGTCCGACTTAGACAGGGCAAGTCTGTGATAAGCAGTCAGTCCAGCTCTTATCATGGTTGCCCAGAAAGCCAGAACGGGAGGTAGGCATACGCTTCCGCAGGAGTTGCAGCTCTTGTTGTCGCCGGAGATACTAGCACCGCACTTGGGGCAAGCGTTGTGAGCCATTTTTTCTATGTTAACGGTGTTCGCTTTGGCTGGAATAAGGTCTTCCTATACATCAGGCTGGTTAGCAGGCTCGGCGCCGTTGCCTGTGGAGCAGGGGTTATGAGGACCTTGTGTTCTCAGCTGAGATCTCTACCAGCAGATCAAGAGATGATGGTTCGAATGAAGAATCAGTATTTTGTGAGAATGAAGACGTCTTTTCAGTGTGTTTTATTTCCTACCCCGCCATGAAGCCCCGCTTTGAGTGGTAGGTGGTGATTGGTTGTGTTGAGAATTGGGCGGGATATCGGTCACACGGTCATTATACCTGAAGCTATTGGACAGCAGCATACATGTATTCTTCCGGGATATCAGACATCCATGATATTATGAATCCAGTGCTTAGCGACAGTGAGGCCTATGATGAAAAGCCAAGCATTTCCTTCACAAGCCTTGGTCTCCTAGTGCTCGACGAGATTCGCCTACCGGGCCAGGAGCCATTGACCGATATCCTCGGCGGCTCAGGAGCTTATGGTTGGTTTCTCGCCCAGTATAAATTCGATTTTAAAGACTAACAAGGTCCTATAGCTTCGCTCGGTGCTCGATTGTTTCTTCCTACTCCACTGAGTCGCTCCCTTGGCTGGATGATGAATATAGGGAATGACTTTCCCGAGCTAAGACAGCGCTATCTCGAAAGCTGGGGTGCTACAATGATAGTAAAGGAGGAATGTAGCAAGCCATCAACGAGAGGGTTGCTCGAGTACAAGGATACCACATTTGGACGTGCAAAATCCCGGTGTCCAGTCATTCATCTATGCAAGAATCAAGGCTAACTCATCCTCAGCCAAAGACTTCATGTACACAACATCAATTCTCCAGGTTGACGTCAGTAGCTTGAAGAGTACACCACTCTCAAGGTCGAAAGCCTATCACTTCCTCGAATCTCCGGCAAATATCAGGAGCCGAGCCTCGGAAATCTTAGCTCTTAGACAGGGTTTCGGCATACCGAACCCGCTCATCATCTGGGAACCCGCCCCCCTCTCCTGCAAAGCAGAGAACTTGCAGCCATGCATAGAGGCCACAGGTACTGTCAATGTATTCTCACCGAATCACCTAGAGTTGGCCCGCCTTTTCGGAGAACCATTATCCACCCGCTTTCTAGACAAAGAGAAGATCCAGTCTATGGCGCTGGAGTTTCTAAATACAAATGAAGGTATCGGTCCCGACGCGAAGGGGTTCATGATCGTGCGAGCTGGCGAGGAAGGCTGCCTTGTATGCGCGCGCCATATCCCACCTACGTGGCTACCGCCTTTCTACAGATATGGGCACGACAAGGTGGTCGATCCGACTGGAGCAGGGAATGCGTTTCTTGGTGCGTTTACCATCGGGGACCTTCTGACGGAAGATGCGGTCCAGGCAGCTTGTTATGGATCTATTGGTGCATCATTTGCGCTGGAGCAAGTTGGGTTGCCGCGACTGACCAGGAACGAAGGGGCATCAGCATCTGCAGAGCTGTGGAACGGGGAGAATGTACTTGAGCGGTTGAGCGAGTATAAACGGAGTATTGGAGGTGCAGAGTACTCTCGGTCTGTGGACTGAAGTCACTTATTGTGACAATATCAAGTTGACCAGAGTCCTCGGCCACATTGACCACATTACGAGCACCGCCCAGAGCATTCAAGACAGCCGGATGCTCTTGGAACCGCCGCAACGGTAAAACAGAACGCGCAGGATCTCAGGCACTACCCTATACCAATTCGAAATAGTCGGCTAAGACACTGCGGACAACGTCGACAGCGCAAAGCCAGCCGCTTCAAGTCTGCACAACGCCGGCTATTTTATGCGGGATCCCCACCGTCTGATAGTCTTCGTCTTGGTTAAGTGAGGCTCGAAGCGCAACTAGCGCTGACGGAGTTTCAATACCATACCTGGCATACCTGGCAAACATGCAGACATCGTCTCCCGAAGCAGCAGCTCCTCAAGTCTAGCGGCGGTCTTGTGATATACATCAATGAAGAACTGGTCATTCAAGAAACACGCTCAAAGTGTGTCTCAGCCCTGGACCATCTTGAAGCCTTTAGTAGCGCATGCACAACGCATTAAATTAGACTACAACTTAGAAGATTGGCAACCATGAACAGGATCTGGGCCGATCCAGAAGACCATAAAACGCTGATAATTTCAAGTGTGGCTGCACTCACCAAGAACGACAGACCTCTCAATAATGAAACCCCACGATAAGTAATCTCCTTAGCAGGCGAGGACCGGTTGAATAGGTGATGTATCAAATACGATGGCAAGAAATAAGGGATCATTGTATTGCTTGGATCGGAGCCCACGATATCTAGAGACGATGTTATTGGATTGCCGATTGTTATCGCTTCGGATTGCATCGAGATGGCAACCGAGTCTTTACCGACTCATAGGCCGCGATACGTAAATGTTAGGCACCATCACGGAAGAATCCCAACTCAATAGATCTCGCCGAGACGGACTGTGCACAAGTCCAGGATAAATATCCGGCCGCGCGAACGTGCAGTTCGCGCGAAAAAACTGTGTTTGTGCCCACAAAGGCCACTCTAAATTTCGGAAAAATTGGAATATTGGAAAAAATGGAAATATTGGCAAATTGGCATGTTGCAAATGGGCAAGTTGGACGAGCACTATCGCTGATCTATTATCGAGGTTCGGCACCAGCTATGAGGCATTTATTGCTGTCGGAATCTTTGTTGCTGCGCCTGCCGTTCAACATGCAAGCGTTCCCAATTCTTCCTAATTCTCCCGGTTTCAAGCCCCTGCATAATCCTCTCCACAACACCTGGATTCGACTCCTGAGACGCGGGCCCTGGTCTAGCCCAGCTCTCAGGCTCTTAATTTAGGACTGTGCCTTTTGCACATGAATCGGATTGCTTCCTATCTTGCCCGATGTGGAGCTGCTCGTCTGCAACAGAGCTTTATAGCTGAGGGTCCTCGTCTCAAAGCTCCCATGACGGGTGGCGGTACCCGGGATTTCCCCCGTACGCCACAGCGAGCGGTCACAAGAAGCCTTTCCGTAGACGGTTAACCGGAGAAAAAGGAAAGATCAGGAACGCCAGTCCTGAATACTAACATCCAGCTAACATCCAGTAACATCCAGTAACATCCAGTGACATTCAACTACATTCAGACTAGCACCACTCTCGATACAGAGTAGGGCTGCATCCTGCCGACCTCCTCACCATCCCAGGTAAGCCTAGGTCCGGGGATCCGCCCGCGTGGCCCAGGCTCAAGCTCGGCGGATGCGGGGTACGGCAACCCATGACGCCTGCACAGCAAGGACTCATGCACACTGCCTCGCTGCTTCTGGCTCACTGCCGGCAGCAGTGGCGGTACAGCTGACGTCTGCGGGAGCGCAGGTGCCAGGTGCAAGACGGTTCAGCCGTGCCTTCTCGATACGGAAAGAATGGACCTGTTCACGTGAGGTGTAAAACTCGCTAGAATGCCAGAAATGAGCTGGGGACAGCGGGGGCCCGCTGGGGGCCATCTAGGGAGCAGTCTAGATCACCGCATCGTTCATCATGTGCTCATAAAAAATCAAGTCACGAGCGAACTTCGGAGTTCTATTGAACTTACGTACTTTTGGCGCCCCAGCATGGAAGCGAAAAAAGTGTGCAGAACCTGCTGTATCCGAACCACACATCATCGTGAAACGAGGACGGCAATGACTTCTGCCCGCGTTCATGCGTGCCCAGTGGCGCTGGATTGGCAATCAATAGATATCTAGATTCTGATTGGTTGATGGGCGGTTGGCCTCGGAAGAGGTTAGTCATCGGCTCAGTGGGGGCTTGGGGGGATCCCGAGCCAAACCCGGTCTTTCGTCATTCGGGCCTCCTTTTTCGTGTCTGCAGACTATTGCAGATTGAATGAGGCATTATTGATTATTGGTATTTTGGCTGCCAGAATCAAGTCAGAGTTGTCGTGGTTCTGTGTTCATGGTGATTGCAAGTCTTGTGGGAATGTACTCAGTGTAGATAGAGTTCCGCGCGACGCCGTTTGCAGATAGCTTCCCAGAGGACCAAGACGACCAAGAGTTGATGCCTGCCTGCCTGGCCTATCCCCGCAAATTCGGGAGTTTAGGCTCGTCCACTCAGCGGCGGCCTTCCAACGTGGAACACATGGGTCAGTTCAACGTCATCATGAACGTCCTCCAAGTTATCCAAGTTCCCTTGGCCCGCTGAACGTCGTTGAGCAGTCTGAGAGGCTTACCATGCGATCTGGTCGCCAGAGATGGTGTCATCATTGGCACTGTTGGCCACTGTTGACACAGTGGCCAGTGAGACCCGGCGGGTGCTGGACCATTGTCGTTTGCAGCGGCCGCTCGTGGTCCTGCCGCCTCATAAATCGAACAAGTTTTCCTCTTCTCTCACTCAATCATCCTAACCTCCGCTGAGGCATTTTAGCTGCTTAGCTGCATTACGGCGACACGCACGAAATACTGTGTGCTGCACTAAGCCAACCTCTGATAACACTTTACCCCGATCCTTCATTCTTGTTGGTTCAGCCGCTTCGCTCTTCCGGAACCAATTCGTGTCCACATCTGGGGTTCGGGTCTATTCGGGCTATCGCAACTCTGCTCAGTCGCCTCAACTCGGCCCTTTGCCCCGACATCTCCCGCCAGACTGTGGAGAAGCGTCGGCCGGGACGACCAAGAACTGAGTATACGGCTGGATCATGGCTCCTGGTGCAAACATACATATACCCCCTGCTGGCCCCCCCGAACCAGGACCTCTTTACTCAGATTTCTACCAACAGCAAATCGAAAGGCAACGGAACAATAACTATCATTCGACATCGCTAAGAAACATGGTTGCTACTTCTGTGAACCGTACTGCCCTGCACCCTGGTGGTGTCCAGTATGTCATTCTACCTCGCTGTCGTGGCTTCAGTCGTCCATGGTACTGACCTCACTGTCTAGACCCGGCAAGGGCCACACCGAACTCGAAGAAGAACTTCATGAACACGCCCACATCGACTACGACCGCGTTGCTATTGTAAGCTGAACACCTCGACCATGCCTCATTGTCGTTTAGACTTTAGTACTAACTAGACTAGATTGCCAACCCTTCTGTCGCTGCCCTCTATGAAGACGCTCTTGTCTACGAGACTGGTACTGCTATCACATCAAGCGGTGCTCTCACAGCCTACTCTGGCGCCAAAACTGGTCGCTCTCCTTCAGATAAGCGAATCGTGAAGGAGGAGTCTTCAGAGAAGGAGGTCTGGTGGGGACCCGTCAACAAGCCTATGACCCCGGATGTAAGTCAAGCTTTCTGTTTTATCCCTTGCCTAGCCCTTTCTTCGTCCATCATGCACAAGCTGCCGTCGACTTTCCCTCCGAGTGGTTACATTTGTTGATAAATGCCTCATGCTCTATTGGGTTGAGGCATTTTGAAATTGTGCTACCTGACCAACTAGCCTGGTTTGGGTTTGTCGTTGTCGTGGGTCGTCTGTCGATCTGCATGCAGGTGCCTTGCAGGGCTAGTGTGACGTCACTATACATAGGTCCCGTTACTGACAGGGTTTCTCCAGGTCTGGCGTATCAACCGTGAGCGTGCTGTCGACTACCTCAACACCCGAAACCGTATCTACGTGATTGATGGTTTCGCTGGCTGGGATGAGCGCTACCGTATCAGCGTCCGTGTCGTCTGCGCGCGCGCCTACCATGCTCTCTTCATGCGCAACATGCTTATCCGACCTTCTGCCGAAGAACTTAAGCACTTCCACCCTGACTACGTGATCTACAACGCTGGTTCCTTCCCTGCCAACCGCTTCACTGAGGGTATGACATCTGCCACCTCCGTCGCTATCAACTTTGCCGAGAAGGAGATGGTTATCCTCGGTACTGAGTACGCCGGAGAGATGAAGAAGGGTGTCTTCACCATCCTCTTCTACGAGATGCCCGTCAAGCACAATGTCCTGACCTTGCACTCTTCTGCCAACGAGGGCCAGAACGGCGACGTTACTGTCTTCTTCGGTCTGTCCGGAACTGGCAAAACCACCCTCTCCGCCGACCCCAAGCGTGCTTTGATCGGTGACGACGAGCACTGCTGGACTGACCGTGGTGTCTTCAACATCGAGGGTGGCTGCTACGCCAAGTGCATTGGCCTCTCCGCCGAGAAGGAGCCTGATATCTTCAACGCCATCCGCTTTGGTTCCGTCCTCGAGAACGTCGTCTTCGACCCCATCAGCCGCGTTGTTGACTACGACGACTCCACCCTCACCGAAAACACCCGCTGTGCCTACCCCATCGAGTATATTGAGAACGCCAAGGTTCCCTGCCTCTCCGACAGCCACCCCTCAAACATCATCCTCCTCACATGCGATGCTCGTGGTGTACTCCCCCCTATCTCCAAGCTTACCACCGAGCAGACCATGTTCCACTTCATCTCCGGTTACACCTCCAAGATGGCCGGTACCGAGGACGGTGTCACAGAGCCCCAGGCTACCTTCTCTTCCTGCTTTGCCCAGCCCTTCCTTGCCCTGCACCCCATGCGCTACGCCCGCATGCTCGCGGACAAGATCTCTCAGCACAAGGCCAACGCCTGGCTTCTCAACACCGGATGGGTTGGCGCTGGCGCCACCACCGGCGGCAAGCGTTGCCCGCTCAAGTACACTCGTGCCATCCTCGATGCCATCCACAGCGGCGAGCTCGCCAAGGCTGAGTACGAGACTTACGACGTCTTCAACCTTCACGTGCCCAAGAGCTGCCCCGGTGTGCCTGATGAGCTTCTGAACCCCAAGAACAGCTGGACCGCTACCACCAGCTTCTCGGACGAGGTCAACAAGCTCGCTAAGCTGTTTAACGAGAATTTCCAAAAGTACGCTGACCAAGCCACCAAGGAAGTCATCGCGGCCGGTCCCGTTGTCCAGTAATCGGCTGGTGAAGATAGAATCGTTTCCTTTGTTATTTTCCTCTTTATTCCCATGATGCCCTTTTCTGTTGTCTAAAATATTGCATGGCGTGCTGCGTTTATTTGGGTTTGCTTGCTTTCTGGGGTCCGGGAAAGATACAATCCGGCTTTGCCTTTTGGCTCCTGTGCTAAATAGTCAGTAGATGTTAGACAATCCAGTGGCTATTCCCAATTCTTTCTCTTTTGGTAACGTTCTGTGGCTCATGGAAGAAGTCAATCGTAGTCCCACCGATTATCCCACCGATTATGTCTATGATCGGTTGCCACTCTAACCGTACATTATCTTGCAAGCTCCTGTCACAGCATGTTGACATCTTTGCTGGCTCGGTCCTTGATTACCAAGGTAAGCCTGAACATCAAGAATGCATGCCTTCTTATCTGGGGACGAGATTGGATTAGTGTCCGAGGTCAGCTTACCTTTACCCCTTCCTTGGTATATGTAGATCAAATTTGCATGACATAAAAACCCGAGTCCAATTAGGAGACTTATCGAATTATTTTTCTGTCACGGAGGTGACAGTGGCCGCAAAAATATATAGGCGAGGACGACGGACTACATTCCTCCGCGCAATGTTGGGACTAAGCCCGGTACGTACTGTACTTGCTAATAATATTGGGAAGTGGGAACCGGGGACTCAATTATGGCCTGGTACAGTCCCAACAAACTAAATAGGGCTGGGGCAGGATATAGACTATCTGACTGTAGTATATTGATATCACACCGTATACCCGGTACATCTAGCATTGTTCCCTTCATTTAAGGGTATGATGATCGGCCAGATCAACACCTCACCCAGGTTAGGGCCACTCGTACACCGCATGACGCTCTCGGGGTCTCTTGGTTTATTAGTACTTGTCCCTCCAATTTTTTCCCATCGCAGTCCAACGCTTGTAACCTATGGATGTCGGTCGAGCCGGCCCAACACATAGCCAAACGAAGAGCTACCAAACCCTCACCAATTCATCTACTTGTGTCAGCACGGGTTATAGCTTGTATATCGTGCTGTTGGTGGTAGTACGTAAGGTCTTGTGAGGGCAGTGGTGGTAAGTTGGTGGAGTCGCAAACTGAAGATAATACTAAACACCGCACGGAATATATATCGCCAGGATTTGTAGCAGTTGCGTGGCCGATCTCAGCAGCGCCTGTGGAAAGCTATAGCGAACCCCGATGCTAGCGTAGTAGCACCTCCTATTGCAGCACGCTGAGGCTCAGAAACATGTAGTCAAAGGAGACCTCAGATTATATCCCTCCATTGACAAAAGCCATTTCCATAGCCTACTAAGTCCGGAGCAAAGGATAGCCTTTTATTCTTCTCTTTATAAGCTTAAATAAGAAAATCATTAACCAATCAAGGCCGGGTGGCCTAATGGTAAGGCGTCAGATTTCGGTTACCTTTAACCTCTGAAGATTGCGCGTTCGAGTCGCGTCTCGGTCGGTCTTGATTTTTTTTTTTTCTCCTTCGCACCCACGCAGCCAAGGGAGCACATATCATAATCGCAGTTTGGTCCGGCCCCAGAAAACTACCCCCCGCGATGGACTACCGAGGTCTGCGGTGAGACTGCTGGAGAGTTAAGAGCAACCGAGTAGCGACTGAAAGCATGCGGTTATACCTGCTCCAGTGTAACATCGGTGCACCGTGTATCGATATCTCCCTTGAAGTTACCAAGTCATTCAGCACCGCACTGTAGGTGTTTCAGGCCGTATACTAAGTAAGGACTTTTCTAACGGATCGCCTACACTACCTCGTATATTCGTCCTCTGCATTCTCAGAAAAAAAAAAGGTGAGGTAGTCATAGTAGAGAGCTCCTCCATCGCAAAATTTCCGGAACCTTGTACTGTTGGACGTGCATCATTAGATCCTAAAGTTCTGTTAACGGCCCTTGAGTTCTTACTTATTATTAAGGCAGGTATAGAGCAATGGTAAAAGTATCTCCTAAAGTTGAGAAAAAATAATCGACCGAGACGCGACTCGAACGCGCAATCTTCAGAGGTTAAAGATAACCGAAATCTGACGCCTTACCATTAGGCCACCCGGCCACCGATGATGGTATAATCCACTATACTAGTATGCAACTGTAGACTACAATAACGATTCATATATCTTTTCCCGGCCTCTCACGGTGACTCAGCCAACTCCATCTCCCATTCCAATATCATGGTACTTGTGTATCAAATACTAACCTATTATCAAGGTCGGCACTAGAGACAGGGTCTTTTGCCACACTGTCACAAGTAGGCCGCTCTTGCATGTCTTGGTTACACTGGAGATTCTCAAACGGCTCCATGTTCGTTCCCCAGGAGTTGCCGTACCGCCATCCGTCCGACTACCCTCGGATAGCACCTGCTGAGTATCATCCAGATGCTGATTAGCCTCTCCGGACTACCGTTCTCCAGACCCATCAGGCCCAGATCGGCTATGCCTCTAGCGCCCGCTGTCCCCTTCCTCTAAGGCTCCCTTCCCCGTTCCTGGTCAACATGCCCCACCACGCGGTAGATGGGTCTTCAATCAACAAATGTTGACGAAGGAACCCTCCGAACTTCGGATGCTTTTTGTATTTCCAGTTGCAATCGGCACTTAGGGCACCGTCAGGCTACTCATGGAACATACTGTAGATGTCTGGCCACAATGGTCGAGCATCATCCCGTCTACGCAGATTAATGAGTGCACCGTGTGACATAAATATCAAGGCCCTTTAAATGCCTCAGACCCCCTGTTCGACACGGACTTTAGAACAGATACTACATTATCAACACCACCTACCTAGCCATTCAGTATCAACCCACATCCCAACTGCTTTGACTATGGACAACAGTGCTCCGCCTCCGGTCTCCGCCGAAATCGGCATTTCCATGCATCGTCAGGATGAATGATATCGACGCAATCACCAGCCAAACGGTTTTCCTCGGCCCCCAGATGCTTGAGCAAATGTCTTGAGGCGGTAAACACGGGTCAATCGACCACGTTCCATCAATGGGATCCGTCATGGGTCCGTCCGGACGAGTTATTCTCCGTAGTACGAGGAGCGGGACGTTCGTCAATGAGAACAGACTGTCACCTCAAGC
Source organism: Aspergillus nidulans FGSC A4 (assembly GCF_000011425.1). NCBI lineage: Eukaryota > Fungi > Ascomycota > Eurotiomycetes > Eurotiales > Aspergillaceae > Aspergillus > Aspergillus nidulans. The sequence continues at coordinate 2,198,319 of NC_066263.1, read as the reverse complement.
AGATACGGCAGTCCACGACAGCGAAAAACTGTAGAATAGAGGAGTCGTGTTTGATCCACCCCACATCCCAACGAAAGGCCACCCAGTTGTGGGCTGCGACGTGGACTATTGGTATCACCGTCGTGCCCGGCAAACCCAGTCCACCGCGGCACTAGATATCGGAACCCGTTATTATAGCTCACTAGAGCCTCAACAGCCAGTGCCACTACCAATCAGTTCCAGTGGTGCCATGATCACGCTCGGGAAGAGCCCGGGAAACCGGCGGGAGAATGATAAAGCTCGGGCGGAATGTCGGTAGAGAAGCCGGAGTGGCTTCGATGATATCACCTGGCATTATTCAGGAGTTACCCGCCTGTTCGAGCCAGCCGAATGTGGTTAGTTCAGCACCCGCCAGGATACCAAATGGAATATTGTGTAGTGAGGTAATGAAATAAATCCCGGACCTGTTCATGACATAATAAAGCGAGATAGGAGGCAAAAATGTTGGGTGGGAAAAAGATACAGTCGTTGCAGATACAGACTGGAGGACTAATGCACGCCGACAGCTCGAACAGCATCCCCGCATTTCTAGTATCTTCATCCACTTCTCATCCACTCATCCACTTTTCTTGGACTCACTCCTCAGAGCAGTCTCAGCTGTACAGTGGAGACAGCCACTAGCCAGCCCAGGATTCATGGGTTATTTCCATTAGCGTGCGAATTACTCCGAGTCTGGAGATTGAATATTATTTGGGAGGTCATTGCTGTCCTATCGCCGAAGTATTGAACTACTTAACCTGGGCTATAACCCTCGGAGCCTGATCTCGGTTATTGCTAGGATATTGTCGGCAAGATGCAAATATAAGAAGCTATCGGACTCTTCCTGTTGAATTTGTAGACTGTCTAAAACTTGACTACTCTTAGTAGACGCAGTGCTCTCTTGTCCTTCAGCGATAGGCTCTGCTCTCTCCCCGCATCTAATCCTCGTCAATCATCTGACAACGACCTCAACCTTGGAACTGCACCTCTCCCTCTCCGTTTTATCTTCTTCATCTCCTCGTCTCCTCTTTTCCATCGTCCTCGGTCTGGAGCAGTGCCTGGCCATCTGATCCCGGCATTCTCTTGGCTCTTAGGTATAAAGCATTCCCGGGTATACCACCTCCTTCCCCTCTCCTCGACGTCATTCCCGTCACACGAGCCACTCTTTCCACCAATTTGTCCAGTGTTACTTGCGATTGCCATTTCCTCTACTAACGGCTCTCCTTCCCGTCAGTTTCCCGTCTCCCCTTCGCTATATATCATCGGTCAGTTCATGGTTAAGCTCATTCCTCACTGCCAATGCCGCTGCTGAACGAAACCGACTAATTACCCATAGGCCTGGTTCGAATCCTGCTTCCTGATCAACATGGCCTCCACCACTAAAGAGTCGGCCAAACCCGCCGTCGACTTCTTGCACCATCCGTACACTCGTGCCGCTCTTCCCTTCATTAATGGCGGGTTGGCCGGTATGACGGCTACCGTCGTCATTCAGCCAATTGATATGATCAAAGTGCGCTTACAGCTCGCTGGCGAGGGTGTGCGCACCGGGCCCCGTCCTTCAGCCTTGGGCGTCGCGCGTAATATTATCGCATCAGGAAAAGTGCTCGATCTCTACACCGGTTTATCTGCCGGTCTTCTGCGTCAAGCAGTTTACACAACCGCCCGTCTAGGATTCTTCGACACTTTCATGAAAGCATTAACGAAGAACGCTGATACAGCGAACCGAAAAGTGACTTTTGCCGAGCGCGCTGGCGCAGGTTTGACAGCTGGTGGTATCGCCGCTATGATCGGTAACCCGGCAGATTTGGCCCTTGTTCGGATGCAGTCAGACGGTCTCAAGCCTCCGGAGGCGCGGGCTCACTACCGGTCCGTCATCGACGCATTGTTCCGCATTTCCAAAGCCGAAGGAGTGACTGCCCTGTGGGCTGGCGCTTTCCCCACCGTCGTGCGTGCAATGGCCCTCAACCTCGGCCAGTTGGCTTTCTTTGCGGAATCAAAAGCCCAGCTGAAGACGCGAACATCGCTTTCAGCGCAAAACCAGACCTTTGCTGCTTCAGCGATCGCTGGTTTCTTCGCTAGTTTCCTCTCGCTTCCCTTCGACTTTGTCAAGACTCGCCTGCAAAAACAACAGAAAGATCCCAAGACGGGTCAGTTGCCATACAAGGGCATGTTTGACTGTGCTCGCAAGGTTGTTCGTGATGAAGGCTGGCTGAGGTTCTATCGCGGGTTTGGCACATACTATGTGCGGATCGCCCCTCATGCGTTAGTCCCCCCCACTCCGTGCATACTTTGATTTTTCTTTTTGCTTATCGCTGACCCACTGCTCCACTTTTAGAATGGTAACTCTTATCGTCGCGGATTACTTGAACCTCATTACCAAGTAAACGCAGCCGACAGAATACTCCGTGCGACAAGGCCTCGACTTGGCCAAATTTGCTTTTTTCGCGGTCCCAATTTCGAAGTTCCACAATGATCCGGCGAGTGGATTCAAATTCTCGTATCTTTACCACGAACTCTGTCTTTATCGAACAGTTTCCAGATGGAACATACAGCGCTGGAGTGCGAATACGTCATTACCATCTCAAACTGGAGGCAATAGAACTGTCTCGGACGCTTTTTCAAAGCTCGATTATTACCCATTTATTTGATGGCGACAGCCCAGTATCTAGGATCCGCGACACTATCTGGAATTGTGGATCCTCGGTCGCCCTTATCGAGGAAGACCTCGTTGTTGCGAAACTACTGCTGTGTTGCATTTCCCCATTCAGTTTTGTAGGCTGCGTGCTACGTCAACAAACTGACGTGATTTTTCGAGTTTCTTGTTTTGAGTGTGTCTCCCTACGTCTCACGAGGACTGGGCATGTTCCCCTCTGTTTTATTGCCGACTGCTTGTTTATTGTTTTCAGTGCTTAGTATACCCATGACGAGCAAGCCAGCACAAATGTCGGCGACAGACTGTGCTCATGTTTGCAAATACACCTAATTGTACGTATGGAGTGGTTGAATACCCAAAATGAAGAGACTGCAGGCCTGGCCCTAGCACGGGTATCTCAATACAAATTGACAAAGCTTCGTACTGGAATATACCACATATTCGCATCGGTGATCCATTGACTATCTTAAAAGAACTTATAACCTGACAAGTCGGGTTGTAGTGCTATCAGCCATCAAGTAGACAGTATCACGCAGAGTGCTGACGCCCGGCTTGTTGGGTATACCTGAAGTTTGAAGTTTGAAACACTGCGTTCATCTGAGTCCGATATGCCTGCTTCACCGGCATTCCCAAAACGCACCGGTTCACATAGTAATTGGACGAGTCTGGTAAGCAGAAGGTCCTTCTACTCTACCTACCTCGCACCTTCCTTAGTCGCGTGCCTTCCTATATTGGGCAGGTCAAAAAGTTCAGATACGCGGTGCTGTCGCTATTCTCCCCTTCTATACCTGAAGGTTCAAGAACTGCATCTTCCCAGTTTTCGTACCTTGATTGGACACTCGGACTTTTCGTAATATGACATGATGACAGGCTACGCTGCGTACCTAGGGTAAGGCTGGTTAGTAATTAAGGCGAGCTACACTCCGCGTCAGGGCAAATCATGAAGAATCGTGGTTGGGATACCTCCCACTGCTCTTCCTCGTTATTACTGGGTTTCTCATCTGAGCCTGAATTTTCTATTCTTCCCTCTTCGTCTTCATTATCCTCCTTCTAATCCTGTGTTTCGCTCTCCGTCGCTGTAGTTTGCTCCTCCTGCTCATGATTCTCAACCTCAGTAACACCACGCGATCTTGCCCTCTCTTGTTTGATCCGGACTTGGTCAATGTGCATTATAGCTCTGTTACAGCTTTCACTTTCACCACCATCATCCTCATCATCACTCCCAAGCGTAATCCCACTTTGCCGAATCTTCTTTCGTCCTGAAAGAACAAGCTCCGCCTCTTCCTCCTCCTCAAGCTCCCGTCTTCGTCGCGCCTCATCACGACGTACGCGCCGGAGCAGCACGGGATCCTCGCGGAGGTCATTGTTCGTCAACACTTCTGAACAAACGGGGCACTGCACGGCGCGGATACGACGGCCGCCGCGGCCAGATCTTGACGCTGCGGCTGGGACGGTCATGGCGCTCTGGTCAATCATGGAGGTTATGGCTTCCCGTTCGAAGCTGTGCGGGCATTTTGTGCTAGTAACTGGGTCACGGAAGGGAACGAGGGTAAGAGGACATCTGAGAGAGATGCGCTCGCGTTCAATGGCGAGGTCATCTGAATCAGAGGCCGGAGAGGGGTTGCGAGGCATTCGGCGGGTATTTCGTGAAGGAGCGGCATCGCTGGATGATCCTGAAGAAATGTTGGGTTCTTCGAGATGCGCGAACCAGGTAGAGGCGTGCGGAAGCGGGGGCATGTCTTCGCCTGGGTTTTTGGCTTCATGGATGATGCGGTAGAAGCCGACGTAGTCGTTGTGTTTGGAGTAGCTGTTCATAAAGCCCTGTCAGTGTCCAGAAAAGAACAACTTATGCAGCAGACGTACCGCTCCGTCAGTGTCATCTCGTTCCATTTAGCTTGATCTTCAGCCATTGCCCTCTCAAGCTTTTCTCTCAACGACAGCACCTCCCCATCCACCTCCGGCTCAGGCGTAGCCTCATACAAGTCGTCTTCCTCTTCGTCTTCCTCTTCTACCTCAGCACGTCTCCGCCGCCTCTGTCTCTGACGTTGACTGCTCGCATTTGCACTCGTCTCCGTCTCGACCTGCAATTTCCCAAGCACCTCTCCCAACCCATCAACCCTAACTGCCGAATCAATCGCCCTCCGCATATTCTTGTCCAACCGCCTTGTAACAGCCTCAACACTCTCCTCTAACTCCCTCAGCTCCGCCGCTTCATCCGCCTCCTCCCCGACACTATTTTCACCGCCATCGCCATCCTCATTCCCCGTAGTAAACCGGCTAGCCTCTTTACCCTTCTCCTTCTCCCTCTCCGCTCTCTTTTTGGCCCGAACCTTCGCATCCGTCAACCGCTCATTAACCTCGCCCGCAGCATCCGTAAGTTTGGTCTCGACGTGCCCAATATGAGTTTTGAGTTGTCGCAAGTTCTGCGCGCGGAGGAGGGCAAGGAGCGCTTGTCGGCCTGTGTCGGTGAGAGGGGCTATAGGCGGCTCATATTGTGGGAGGGGGGGTGTTCCTGATCGGCTGGGTGTCGCCGCCGCTGTGCTTCCGCCTCGGTTTCTGTGGCTAGAACTCGAAGCGGGATTGTGCAGGTGAGATGAGCCTGGCGTCGCGAGCATTCTCTCGATCTGCCTTAGGCTGGCTGTATGGTATGACAGGTCTGTGAATCTGAAGTTATAGAGGAAGTCCAGCCTTGTCGCTAGGTAGGCTCACTGAATGAGAGTATTACCACTGAGCCCCTTGGTTTTGGGTCGGCGTCCGAGCGAGAAAGTTCCTTGAAACAGCCCATAGATTGATTGTTGCTCTGGGGGCGCGACGCGATAAAACTAGTCCCTTTTTGGAAGCTTAATGAGACGCTCCCTTCTTGCCTCAGGCATATAGTCTAACACTGTCAAGCTACAATGATTACTTCATTCATTCCACTTCTTTCACTAGCATTTTATTTAAGCGGTTTTCAAATGCTACAACCATCAATGATATCGAGCTAGAAATGAGTGAGATAAAATTGAAATGTGCGAACGGAACCGGTATATGTACTCTAGTGAGGCGCAAAGATAGTGGAAACACAAGCCTGCGACGGGCAGCGTCCTAGACTTTGTAGAAGCAAAATGCATGGTAGAAGCCTGCCCAGTTAGCATGGAGTGGCAGGTCACCGGGGGTTGTACTTACTTGCTGCTTCCTTCTCCTCTTCTGTCATCAAAAGCTCACCGGTAGCCCTATCACGGACTCCCATCCGCTCGCTCAACGGGCCAAGTTCAGAGTCATTCTTCTCTTCCTTCCACACGTCGAGAAACGGCTTTCGATATTGAAGTTCCAAATTGTATTCTTCAGTCAAGCTGGGAAGAGAAGTTAGAACGAGTAGTTAATATGTGCGGTGCAGGCACTTACGCTCGGAAAGCTTCCCATGGTACGACATACTCTGGGATCTCTTCGACAGCTTCTTCCATGAAGTAATTGTACTTCCACCCAAAAGGCGGCCGGAAAACTCCATCTTCAGGAGTAGCCTCAAGGAAGCGCACACGGTATATGGGGTTCCCCCATTCCGCCTTCTTGATGTCTTCTTCAACTTCTCCGTCTTCAGGCTCTGCAGCTTCTTTCTTCTTTTCAGCCTCACTCTCCTTCCGCTTTGCGTGGAACTCGGCGACTTTTGCGCTGATGACATCCGAGTTCGGACAGACTCCGAGGAAACGCCCGCCCTTCTTCAAACATCCAGCAACATTACGTAGCATCTGTCTTGCCTTGACCTCACTTTCGAAAGCATAATGGATCGTGAACATGGATGCGACAACATCGAATCCACCACCACCCCATCGCGAGGCCATGAGAGAACCGCCAGGGCCTACGTTGGCTTCGATTCCTACCTGCTGCACAATGGGAACATCCCCCAGCCATTCACCAAAGCAATCTTTCGGTGCGAATTCTGCATGGAAAATGGGACCACGACGTTGACGAGGTCCACGTCCAGTTCTCATTTGGGCGTAGCGGTCCCGTGCCTGGTCAATAGAGATCTCGGCAGGGTCAAGGCCAACGTAGAGATCGATAGGCTGTGGCGCCAACTGCCATTTGCCCAAGTCCCCGCCTTTACCACAACCTAAGTCGATTACCAGCAGTCGTTTCTCATCCACGGGTGGCAGTGCAGCATCATTAGCCCAGTCCTTGGTATCAACAGTCCGAGAGACAAACTCCTCATCTGGCGAGTACTTTTGAATAAGGGTACTCTTGACCCAATTGTTATAGCTGCGCAGCCCCTTGATTTTACTCTCGGTTTTGCGCCATTCCCTGCCGCGCTGAGGCACGGCATTGTAATGTTGGCGAACGATATCTGTAACGCCTCGACTCAAGGAGTAGCGCATAGCATCATTTTCCTGAGCGCGTTCGCGTTCTTCTTGTCTCCTGCGGATAGTTTCAGGATCCACGAGGCCCCGACGTGCGCCACCGCCCGGTCGTTTCCGCTGCCGCGCCTGTGCTTCCGGTGTAGGTGAACGACGCGGAGGTAGGGGAGATGGCGATCTACGCGACTGCTCGTTCCGATTTGGGGAATGTGCGATTTCATCTGCGTCCCGCCGGGAATAGACAGAGTGCGGCGATCGGCCCGGTCGTCGCTTTTGATGTCGTTCTTGAACTCGCCTGCGTTTGGGACCGGAGCGGTCTTCAGCAGCTTTTGATGTATCCTCTTTCTCTCCTAATCTACGCTTATTGTCGACAGGAGAACCATTCTGACCATTCGCAGCTGCTGTGGGTGAACCGCCACTCTCCAGTTTTCCTGCCGAAGTATGAACAGGCCTGGAGCTTTGTGGATCGCGAGGAGACTCCATTGCCGTGGATTTAGGGTGCCGCTGGGATCCTGTTCTGGGGGCGGTAATCCCTGATAGATTTCGCGTTGTGTAGAATAATATCCTTTCGCGTTCGAACGGTGGCGGGTAATGAGGTTGTTCCGATCGAGAGGCTAGGCTTCGTGATTACGATCCTGCTTTGGAGGAAATGGGAAGTCTATGCAAGTCGGATCGAATCATTGGATCAGTGAAAATACCATCAACTTTGTCTTTGAGCCTGAGATGTCAACTGGTAACAGTTCCGCAAACGATTCTTTTCAGTCATCAAACAGAAATCTGATATCCTGTACATCTGAGGACGATCACATCGACAAAAGGCTTAATAGCATTGCAACATGGTGGCAAACCTACCAAAAAGAAAAAGACCTCATATGGCTGCCCGTAACAAGAGGGCTGTTGTAGAGGAGGATATATCGTCCGCACGGAGATGACTGAGAGCTTTGATCCTACTTAGGTTAGTACACAAAATCGCGGGCTTAAAAACTAGGCAGAAAATGGATAAGCCGGTCCACCACCTACCCACAGCATGTATGGATATATAGGCCAGGAACAGCATCTGGTATAAGTCCTAAAAGTCTTTCCAATTCCCTATTGCTATCGCAATTTTACACCATCGCAACTACAGTTCTATATGTTCAGAGATGGCCTTCATTTAAAATCATTCCAATATATCCTGAGCGACTATTCCGTATAAGCTCGTGGGAGGATGTAGTAGCTGATGAAAAGAATAGATAAAAACACCCAATGCAATCGTCTCAACGCCGCGCTAGCAGATAAACGCCAGAATGCAAACGTGAAATTGGAATAACTGGTATCATGCTGTAGACTGTTTCCTTTTCGGAGATTTAACGTTCAACACTTGTCTCATCCGTCTAATCCTGGCCCACCATTCTCGGTCTTTAGCTCTCTTTACATCCTCATCCTGCTCATCAATCGCCGGTTCGTCTGCAGATGGCGCTTCTGATCCGGCTCGGCTCCCGACAGGGGTGCTCGATCGGATCTGTCGCAGATATTTCACTTTGAGCGCCTGGGCCAGAAGTTCCCACCCACTATGAAGTTTATCCGTCTTCCCAGCGGGTCTTCCTGTACCACTTTGAGCTCTGGCATTGATCCATGGACAATACTCCATATGTTCACTGGCTACATCGAGTGGGACAGCAGCCTCTCCGTCGCCCTTTGGCTTATACATCCAGAGTCCTAGTCGCCGAAAGCACGCACCACACCCAGCCAGGCCCTGAGTACCATCAACGGAGTCCCATCCGAGAAAGGCTAGGATAAATGCCGCCTCGTTAATTTGGGGTACACTTTGAACCGAAGGTTGGGATACGGGATCCTGATTCTGATTGTCGTCTGAGTGGCACTGCTGTGTTTCCGTGGTCTCATGAAGCTCTTCTGATGTCTGTAGTAACCCAGGTGGCAGAATCGATATGGTGTCTCTGGTGCTAAAGCCCACCGGTACTTGCAAAGAATCGGGTTCAGGTAACTGGTCGGCCATTTTGAGAAGATGCGAATATCGCGACTGCAGATTAGAGATTGCGATATCCGGGTTCGTCAAAGGCAGTCGATGAATGGTGGCTGAGGACAGTTAGTCAGACCAATTTGATCTCTTTATGGAGTTGAGACAAACCATCACAGCCCTTGTTCCGCCACGGGCAATTCCCTCCATGCCCCTGAACTATAAGACCTGTATATTCCTCTACAAGTTTTGCGCCTGGCCTTTATTAGTGCCCAACTATCGTGACCCAATGTAAGTTGTCACTCACGGACTTCATTCCTTTCCTGGATCTTATCGGCGTCGTAACCATCTAGCTCGTCCAGTTCATCGGGGATTTTGACGACAACGGAGCCACCACAGCCTCCTACACACGTAACACGGGATACATCTGTACATATCCAGCCACGTTTAGCCCATTCCACCTCATTGACCGCCGATGGCTTCGGCGACCAGCGATCTACCCGCCGAAACGTCTCTAACCGCTCTAAGAAACGCTCGCGGTCCCAAGGAACAAAGCTGGGTCGGGACTGTGGTGATACAGACGAAGCGCGGGACGCAGATCGTGCAAGCTTCAGGACATCTTTCCGCACAGATGTAAGGATGCTATCATCTTTCACGCTTAGACGGGCCCTTTTCGCAGACGGGGTATGCTGAGCTGCCGCAACGCTCGAGGATTGGCTGGATCCGGGACTTGAAGGTTTGGTAAGGGATTCGAGCACTCGGTGGAATTTGCGCTTCTTCGTTTCAACCGCATAGGACATTGTCAGGATGAGTGGTTGTCCAATGGCGTATGAATTGAGATGTACGAGTCGTCTGCGCTGTTGGTAGCGCTTTGAGCACCAAAGCTAGCTAAGCCGAAACGGGGTAGCTTCTGCCTCAGGAATCGATCAAATAGAACGGCAGGGACATTGCAGCCGAAGTCACAGATCACTACTAATTTCTATCTGAGCCTATAGCATATAGTCAAAGGCTTGTCGATGGAATTCCTTTTCTGGATTGACAATTTCGGTGCTCTTTTAGCTCATTTTGACATCGTATGATTGTTTAGTCAATCTACAGGCCACAAATTCTGGCACTCTAATTGGCTCTAAGCCAAGGCCCCGGAATGCCCGCCGCTGCCGCAACCTCCGCTCGCGATATTTTGACGCTTTTCCCTCGAATGAGTCCAAGCCCCCAACATTGCCGTGATCATGGCGTCCCTTGGGAGTTCTGCGCTCATATTTAGACGGCTTGCACCGCGACTGTCTAGTGGATCATTTACCTGCCATCAATGCCTCGTCCGGAGTCTACATTATGGCACCAAGACGGGCCTTCGCACTTCCTCCGCACCCATCTTTCAGAGCGGCAGCAAAATGGATGCGACATTTTTGAGGAGTAAGGCTAGAAAAGCATTTGCGCGATATGCCTCTGACTCCGCTGCTGTCAACGGCGCGAAACCAGAAGCGTCAAAGTCAGCTTTTCCCGATGTCAGCAGCAAAAGTGTCGCATACTGGCTACTAGCCAGTGCGGCCAGTGTGTTTGGTATCGTTGTCTTTGGAGGCCTGACTAGGCTAACAGAGTCCGGGTAGGTCGCACCTAGAGCGCTGGTTGACATCCACTGACCATGATCAGACTGAGTATTACCGAATGGCGCCCTGTCACCGGATCGCTTCCTCCTATGAATGCCGAAGACTGGGAATCAGAGTTCTCAAAATACCGTGCTTCACCCGAATTCCAGCTTTTAAACCCAACGATGACGCTTTCCGAATTCAAATCTATCTACTACATGGAATGGATCCACCGCCTTTGGGGTCGATTTGTTGGACTTTCCTTCGTTTTACCGGCAGTCTACTTTGTTGCTAGGAAGAAGGTCAGCAAGCCAATGGTCCTGCGACTGGGCGGAATTGCAGGCTTGATTGGATTTCAGGGTTTTATTGGTTGGTGGATGGTCAAGTCCGGACTGAAGGACGATCTTTTTGCCCCCGGAAGCCACCCTCGTGTCAGTCAGTATCGTTTGACGGCTCATTTGGGAGCTGCGTTCGTCTGCTATACGGCGATGCTTTGGAATGGTCTCGCTATCTTGCGGTCTCATCGCCTTTTGTCCGACCCGGAAGCCGGGCTCAAACTGCTGGACTCGCTCAAAGACCCCAAGCTTAAGCTTTTCCGTCGGTCTGTTGCCGGTTTGGCCCTTCTTGTTTTCGTTACCGCCATGTCCGGTGCTCTTGTTGCCGGTCTAGATGCTGGACTTATCTACAACGAGTTTCCCTGGATGGGTAACGGACTTGCACCTCCCATGTCGGAATTGTTTGATGATAGGTACTCTCGCCACGAGGACCGTTCAGACCGTTGGTGGAGGAACATGCTAGAGAATCCTTCTCTAGTGCAGCTAGACCATCGTATTCTGGCTATGACTACGTTCACCTCTATAATGGCTCTTTGGGCATACACGCGCAGGTCGCCGAACATGAAGCGGCTTCTTCCCCCTTCCGCGAAGAAAGGCGTTCACGGAGTTGTCGCCTTCGCTTGTATGCAGGTTGGACTCGGCCTGACGACCCTACTGTACCTCGTTCCTACCCCGTTGGCTTCAGCTCACCAGGCTGGAAGCTTGTTCCTTCTAACCTGGGTTCTCGTCCTTGGTAGTCGCGTCTGGCATCCTTCACGGACAGCGAAGCTGCTGCAACTAGCAGCAAAGGCGCGTGGCAATTCGCTACCAAATGTCACTCGCCAGGCCGCTCCAAAGCTATAACAATTGTTAACCTACATCAGGAACCAGGAGCTACCGGAATTGTATCAGGTTCAAATCCCATGCTGTATTATTACGGAAATCCCTACTTATTTCTCTGTACATTACTTTCATAGTTTGCCACCATATACATTGCCAAGTTGGCGCGAATCATATTGGAATCCATGCTCTATTCCCTAGCCATTTTGTGCATCTTTCCAGCGTTGTCACAAGTACAGGAATGTCTCCCTCTGCTACAGCTTCAAGCACGCATGTCAGCTTTGCGACATCAGGCCTTGCAAGCCCCATTCCCGCCTCCAGCGACTTCGAAGTTTAAACATGTTGGTTGCGAGGTACACACAAGAGGACTAGAGTGAGGTTATCTTGTATGTACTGTTTCTTTTGCAAGATCCTGATTGCATTTAGGCAGTTTTTATCACATACAGTAATTGGTTTCGCGGCATCTCAAATATTTCCACAGTCATCAATAACTTTCTGTTTGGTAAGACTCTTTTATCAAGGCCCAACTAACCAATGTTCGACTTGTTTGGGGTGTTGTCATCTTCATATTCACGGTCGTCTTCTTTGTCATCGCCATTGCCATCCATATTTCTGCATACATCATGAGCAGTGTCTCTTCTACGGGATATATTGGCTCTTTCCCACCACTGCCGGTCTTTCCTGGCTAAGAAAAATGCGTATCCACGCGTGTTCTTGACATCATGGCTGCTGCGTTTGCCGCATTGCGCCATATATAATTTGATATCCGCATATTTCCTCAAAGCAAGCAAGCACTCAGCGCCATCGAGGTCTTCCTTGGTGAGGTTAGCACCACTGAATTGCAGGGCCTCCTCGCAACAACTAGTGCAGGCATTTTCACTAGCTGTATTGCATATGCTAGTCACAGGGGGATGCCTGAATATAGAGGAGGGGTTAGACGCGGGGAGCACGGTATCTCCATCAGCTTGATTGGTACTATGAGTGCTACCTGTCCCAAAAGAACTGGTATTGCCTTTCCCGTTAAACGGAGGAGAGCTTGGTGTAGAGCGCGCGGCAGTCAAGTCACTCTGAGCAAAGGAATCGTAATTTCGATGTGATGCGTTTGTTGAGCTATCTGTTATGCTTGGGATCATCCGTGGATTCTCTTCTGCCGCGAGGTCTCCGGACACAGAAGCAGAGGGAGGTCTAGAGAACAAGGCAGAGGCTATGATCTGCCTGCCAACGCGCAGTCTCCTAGCTCCGGCGATTCTTACCGAGAAACCGCCGTCATGATCGGAAAGTAAACTAGTGTTAGAAGCACCTGCATTTACGCTTGCTCCTCTTCTGACTGAAGCAGGCCTAGAACTAACTCCCTCGTTCGTACTTTCGCATGCTCTCCCTCTAACCGCAGCATGTATACACCTAGGCCTAGCGCTGCCCACATTTACAGCAGTAACTCGTGCCCTCCTGGATCCGTTAGCAGGAGCAACATCGTGGTGTGATTCATGGTCGCAGTGATGAGAACATCTTTCGCCATCCCTTCTATGCATGCATTTTGGATCGGCTGGGCATGTACCATGACAAGTCTGCCAGTCGCAATGCTCGCAGCCGACCATGCTGCCCTTTGTGTTTCGTTTCCCGCAGACATCGCATTTTGCCGTTGATGCTTGGATCTTTTTCCACTTGCATTTGAAGTGATCAGAAGGTGGTAAAGGAGGAACAGTTTGCGAGAAAGTCCTGGCTTCTCTTCTGTCTTTGGTGGGCATTATGATGCTTTAACCAGGATCTGAGCAGGCTGGGGTCAGACTTGGAGAAAAGTAGGTAGGACTAGGAAGTACGCGTGTGTCGTGCTCAACTAGAAATATTAGAGAAGACCTGTGCTTTGGAAACACTAAGCCAGGGAGACTCAGAACAGTCTTCAGGAAACATTGGGATTAAATATGATGTTGGTATGAGGGAGGTCTTGAAGATGAATGGGTTGGAAGAATAAGTACTAGAAACCGCATCGAACAGGGCGGATAGTAGTGTAAACGGCTCACTGAAAGCCAGAACTACAAAGCAACCAGCTCTTACAGAAAAGAATTTTAGTCCCGGTGTTGTCATCCTTGTGGTTCTCAGGAAAAAAAAATCTCTCTATCCATGGGCCTGGGGAGGTAGCAACCGTGAGCGAGACGGATATACACGATCTGTCTTTTGTTTATAAGATATGGAGAAACTAAGAGCGTTATATTGATTCTATAGGCATATATCAGGAGGGCTCTCTTATCCTTTGTTGAGATTCAAACCTGGCTCCGGGTAAAGGAGTTACTTCTGCAAGAAAATGGCGTTCCCAACTTTAAAAGAACTCAGCGTTGTTCTAAGTATGGGTACGACATCCTTAGGGCAGGGAAAGCGGAAAAGATCATAAAGTATATTCTGATGTTATTGGGGATTTTATTTATCTCTTTTCAATCAGCTCATCATGAAATCTCATCAACAGGCGTCATTTTTGCGTGAACCCAAGACTTCTAATGTCTATTTGTGAGCTGTGAAGATGAAATTTGTTAGCTGAGCGCTCCAGAGCAGGATTTATTTCCAGAACTTACGGATTCCCTCCTCGGGCTGGGGCTGGATGCCAACAACCTCGGCTGCCGACTTGCCCTCAGCCGCGGTCTTATCATCCTTCATGAAGGGGAAGGCAAGAACCTCCTTGATGCTGTAGTTATCCGTCAAGAACATAACCAAGCGGTCAATGCCCATACCCCAACCACCTGTGGGAGGCAGACCATACTCCAAGCTAGTACAGAAGTTCTCGTCGATAATCTGAGCCTCGTCGTCACCCTGGTCCTTCTGGCGAGCCTGCTCCTCGAAGCGGAGACGCTGGTCGAAGGGGTCGTTCAACTCAGTGTAAGCATTGACAATTTCCTTTTTGCAGACGAATGCCTCAAAACGCTCGCAGAGACCAGCGTTCTGGCGGTGGTACTTGGCCAGAGGAGACATCATTTGAGGGTGGCCAGTGATGAAGGTGGGGTTAATGCATGTTTCTTCAATAAACTCGCCAACGAGCTTGTCAAGCATACGGGCGTTGGTGAGGGGCGGTGAGCACTCGACTCCAGTCTTCTTTAGGACCTTCTTGAGGAACTCGCCAGTTTCAGCAGTGTGCAGCTGGTCACCGGGTGGGAACTTCTCGCCAGTAGCTTCCTCTAGAGCGGGAATCATCTCCACTCGCCTCCAAGGGGCCTTCCAGTTGACCTTGTATTCCTCGCCAGTCTGTGTGTGGAAGGTGGTCTCGTAGCCACCAGTGATGTGCTTGACCAGGCCAGACACAAGCTCCTCCGTTAGGTTCATGACGTCGTAAACATCAGCATAAGCCCAGTAGAACTCGCAGGTTGTGAATTCAGGGTTGTGGGTAAGGTCAACACCCTCGTTTCTGAACTGACGGCCAAGCTCGTAAACACGCTCAAGGCCTCCGACAATGAGCATCTTGAGGTACAGCTCGGGGGCGACACGCATGAAGAGGTTCATGTCGTGTTCGTTGTGGTGGGTGATGAAAGGCTTGGCTGTCGCACCACCGGCGATGGCGTTCATCATAGGAGTCTCGACTTCGACAAAGTCCCGCTGGTCGAAGAAGTTGCGAATGTACGTGACCATCTTGGAACGGGTAATGAAAACGTTGCGAGACTTGTCATTCATGATCAAGTCAAGGTAACGCTGGCGGTAGCGCTGCTCCTTGTCTTGGAAGCCGTAGTGCTCGGAAGGAATGGCGTGAAGGCAGGGAGCAAGCAGAACCACCTCGGTCGCAAAAATGGACAGCTCTCCGTCCGGTCGGTTCTTGGGGTTGCTGCGGCCGGGGAAACCGACAATACCGACGATATCGCCTCTCCGGAGGTGCTCGTGCTGGTCCTCAAACGAAACAGCGCCCGAAGCGTTCTGAGCCTGGCATACCACCTGCACCTTGACACCCTCAGCTCGGATATCGTAAAAAATCAGCTTCGCACCAGATGAACGCTTTGTGTAGATTCTGCCAGCAATCCGAACGGTCGTATCCGGCTTCTGTTCGCCCTTCGCGAGGCTCTCATACTCCTTCAAGTATTTGCGGAGGTCATCGGTGACTTGGAACTTGTGGGGATAGGGGTCCGGCTGCTTGGTCTCTCGGAGCTTGTTGATTCTCTTGCTGCGGATTTCAAAGTATTGCTAGACCAGGAAAAAAACACGATCAATTGCGGTTCAGAATAAATTCGGAATCACTCACGTTAGGAGTTAAGTTCGCCTCCTCGTCTTCAGCGGAGACCTTTTTTTGCGCAGCAGGCTTGGGAGGAGCAGCAGCCTCCTTCTCCTTCTTCTTGGCTTCCTTCTCGCGCAGCTTCTGGCGTCTCTTCAGCTCAGACTTCGAGACCTTCTCGCCAGTGACCTCATCGAGCAAAAGGTTGGCCATAGAGGCCTCGGCCTCCTGAACAGGGTTGGAGTCGGTCATAGTGAAATAATGAATACTCCACGCTCTATCTACTCACTCCGAGCGGTGCGAGTAATAGAAGAGAAAAATTGCGGGCGTGGATGATTGTTCTCTAAAGGCAAAGTGGGAGGGGAGATCCGAGATGGAGAAAACGTGCCAAAGATTTTTGGGCGGGAGTCACTGGCGGGGTGGCTATCATTGGGTATTATCAGTCCTACTACACTGTGAGCAGATGACTCATTGTACAATCCCAGCATCTCCTGCATTTAACTTCCATTGTTACAGTTCTCATCTTGATAATATTACATTTTGTTTCTCAGCTCCAAGTTCGTCCAGAACTGTACATGCGCAGTCAGCCAAAGACGCCCAGCCTCTTCAAGTTAAAGCAGGTAGGGCTTAGGGTACGGGCACTTCGTGGGGGACGATCTGAACCCCGCCGTCAACGACGATGACCAGATATAGAACAAAAATGACAGCGAAATAAATTGACTTCGATGATGAAGAGAACAACATCTGGGCAATAATATTCCTTAATAAGTGTCAAGTAGCTCGGTCTTCACCGCGGGCTCATAGTCACCCATCAGTTCGTCCTCGCCATCGGTAGTGCCGTTCTCTGCATTCAGCCACTCCTGGGCTTTCATTACCTTCTCCTTCTGCCTCTCGAAGTATTCGCGGCGACGCTGTCTCTCAACATCCTCAGACATGAGCTCGTTGCATTTTTCCACAGCTGACAGATATAAGGTCAGAGTCAATGCCTCCCGTGGAGGAAAGGGCATACCATTCTCATCTCCAATTCCTAGTTCATTCTCAATTGTCTTGACCAGGTTCTCGCGACATTTCATGAAAAGTTTCGTATGCACAGTCTGGCATACTGAATCGACAAATCTAGAGCTAGCAACTTCGTAGTAACCTCTGGTTGTCTATATGCGGTTAGCAATCGCACCTCAGCCTGTATAGTGCGCCGGCTGGACGTACAGCCATCATCCTCACTTCAAGAGCAAAATCGTCTGCCCCCAATTCGGCAAGTCCAAGCTTTTTTCTCTCGTTCTCTCTCCGGGGGTCATCTCTAGGGAACTTTCCTTGGAGGTCAAGATAGTGGTTTGCCCGGGCGGCAAGCCGTTTGGATTGCAGCTGCTTTTGACAATCTTCTGCTGCTTGGTTGAGTTGCGAATACGCCATGGTGAACGGTCTGCAATGCTCAATCTCGTAGAGCTCGTCTACATGAGCAAGGTGCTCCACATGTAGCTTTCGCAAATAATTCTTGATTATCCTCTCGAGCTCTCTAAATAGTCCTGTCTGAGTGTACTGGACAAAAACTCCGTTCAACTCATGCAGGAGCTTGTCTTTCACGAGTTGGTGGCTGGCATTGATAAAGGTTACCATGGGGTCCCGCCAATGGGCAACACTTATTTTGTTCATGTAGTCGATTGCTCTGGGATTGACTTGCTGGGGAATCCCAGCGCTTGCAGAGTCCTTGTTGATTTCTCTAATGGCTTCCCATGTGAATTCTCTAGCAGGACTGGAAAATTTTTCGAAATGCGCAGTATGATACTTTGAGGGGTTCTTCATCCCGTTTCTCGCGCCAGGAGACCAGTTGCCAAGCGAGTCTCCCGGCAACTTGCGTTTCACGGAGTATTGCACAACCTCACATTCAGAATCGTCTTCATCGCGGGTGCTGGCGATTTTCTGCTTGTCCAAATCCGCCAGCAGCTTCACAGTTGGGCGCGTTTTGGCCAAAGCACGCTTAAAATCCTCTGCAATGTTGTTCCAAATCTTCTGTAATGGGTATTCCCTGGACCCACCGTCAATCTGGCTGTGGATTCTCTCTTCGAAGGTGTGAAGCTTTTTGCACAGTATAAAGGGAACATTGGCAGACGGCGGAGCAGGGAGCCTGGAGAGCTCCTCATCGATACGGTAGGCTCTCTTGTTGATCTCCTCGATGATCAGCGGAAGGCATCCCTGGATTTGTTGGAATAGGAGTTTGGACAACGCTGTCTGTAGATTTCGGGTTCCAAATCTGTCACCATACGCCGCAAGCTCACTCACCCAAGGGGGGGACGTGAAGAAATCGTCTTCCTCCTGCCTGGCGATCGAATGCTCGACTGATGGGTCAGGGTTGTTTCTAACAACATAGTAATCATGCTCAAGGCGGAATTTCACCCCTTCGAGTATTTCAATCCACTGCGTGTAAGAATCCCCAGCCTGGACACGGTCAGGCTTGGTGAGCACGCCCAAAGCTCTCTTCTTCGCGCCCCGGATGTCGTTCATAATACGAGCCGCGCTGCTATTCATTACGTCGTCTGTCATGGGGATGGTAAGAAGGATGATGCAATTGTCCTGACTGATGTAATCTTTCACTAGGTTCTCAACAAGTTTGACAAGGTAGCTCTCTTTGTCAGATTCAACTTGATTGATGACACCGGGTAGATCGTAGAACGAAAGATTTGGAAACCCATGTGCGGAGATGTCCAGACGTATGATATTAGGCGAAAACTTCACCTCGCAATCTTGAGGGTCAGTTTCCCCAGTCATGCTTGGTAAGTAATTGGCAGGAGTACTTCCAGGATTGAGGATTGCAAGTTGTGCGCACTTGATCGCTTCTGCAGTCTGGCTCTTGTCGGTGATAGTGATGAAATGCTCATCTTCTTGCTCCATCGGAAGCCAGGGGCCCAGAGGCTGATTCTTCTTTGGTTTTGTCATTTTCCCGGACCCATCATACATGTACTTCCGAGAGAGGTAGACACGGCAAATCCAAGGCTCACCACGCTTGCTGGCGGAAAGGTTGATTTCCATCGGGCAACGCGTGCAAGTGCCTGAGCTTCTTGGAACTTTGATCTCACTCATCCCTTCAATAAGCGAGCTCTTGCCGGTGCTTTGATCACCAATAACACATATCTTTGGGAGGGTAATATGCGAATCTTCAATACCTAAATGGCGTAAATTCTTGATCTTCTTGACCAGATTGGTCATGCTTTGGGTAAGATTATCCAACGACTTTGATGAGATCGATTCGACAGAGGCCTCCTCTTGTTTGGGAGATGTGATTTCTGCTGTGGCTTGAGAACGTTAGGTATTTGACATATCGTGAAGTAATGTGGATGGCTTACGAATGCTTCGGTCCATTTCAGTGTTCCCAACTGGCGTAAGACTTCTAATCGTAAGCGAGGAGCTCGGCATCATGAAATGCTTGTTAGCCACAGCTGGGTCTGAAAAATTTGCGGAATTATAGTTAACAGAGAGATCAGAGCAAGGATCGGGTGGACAAAACGGACGTATGCTAGACGAGATGGTGAATTGAAATATTAAAGATGAAGAAGACGGCTGGAAGGGATTAGGAGGAGAAAAGGAAAGTGAGAAGCAAGAAGAAAGGACACATGAAGGGATGAATGAAAGTAAGTGTTGAGCAAGAGAATCGAAGAGAGGCTGTTCTGGTGTTACGTCCTCTGGAGAGGGACGTGACTTGCTAGACGAAAGGCAGAGATTGAGTGTATACAACGAATTGACTAGGCAGCAATCAGATATAGGACTCACTTGACAAGAGAATAGAGAAGATTACTTTCAGATCTGACTACAATGGCCCAATCATTTTGTGTTGTATGGAATTATACAGGAGCAATGAGAAGAGCATATCCAGAAGCTCGATTGATTTACACGAAGGGCAATGCTTACTGTAGCAAGGCATTTTCAATCTAGCTCTTAGTCTCGGCAGCTGGCCCAAGGAAATTTATCGGTACGCGATTGAGGTATGGTAATCTGAAAAAGTATGATCATTGTCGACCACGGCCGTCGCTAAGCGGGATGTCCAAGACAACTATATTGCGGGTATGGAAATCCTGAGTAATCCCAGAAAGAATATAAGAGAGAGAGAGAGAGAGAGAGAGAGAGAGAGAGAGAATCTCTGCAATCTTCCACGTCATTGATGAGCACGATATCGGTGGACTGAGTCAACACCCTGTCGTCTACTAAAAGCGCCACTGCAGTGTTATACACGGAAGGAATCACAAGGGATTACCATCAGGACGATGTCTGCTCAGAATAACCTATGCGAAAACGCGCAAAGCAGACTCTTTCTTTATGGACATTTGCGCTGAGTTTAGGTCACGGCGAGTCCGAATCCGCGGCCGTCGGTTGCCAGTAGATACTGTTGAAGCACGATAACACATTGTATTCGTAGACGCGGCCTATCAGGACTCCAAACTCATTCGACGAACTTAGGATGATCCTTCGACGACGCGGTCATACCTTTTGAGGTAGGTTCTCATTGACCGGATGTGCAGGATGCCCGATGAATCTGGATCTCAACCCTAATCATTATTCCATTTGTTGACTACTAACAGAGGGCTAACCTCATAACAGCACAAGAGCGTATCAGTGGCTACATGCTGAGCCATTCCCACCGTACCAATGCCGCAGTTGGGAATGCCAGTGGTTGAGGTGCACAGATTGATCAGGGCCCTACGTATCAGTCGATTTACCAAAAGAAGCGTATGCTATCTTTACCAGCCAAGCGACCCTGCACACCATTTAAAAACTTAAGCTTGAGGTTGCTAGCTTGTACGCGAATAGCAAGACGGGACAGAACACGGCCGTTGCGAAGCTTGCCGTCCAGTATGATATAGAGGGTTTTCTTCATGAGTGTTTAAAGTTATGGTCAATACTGGGCACTTAGCTGACGGAGTTTCTTCTTCATGGAGGGGAAAGAATGGCTAATAGTTATCCTAGAGTATGATCTGAACAGGCTGTGTCCCATGGACTTCTGGATTCGTTTGCCAACCCGCATTTCGAAGAGGCTAGTGAGCGCGAGGGATGTGGTCAGGATGCGCGGAATATGATGTAAAAGCCATTGTGCAAAAGGGAAATAAGAGGTCCTCTTCGCATTACGGGCGCAAGCAGTGGCTTTGGAGTATATATTGTATTTTTATGGTGGGGTGAAGCCTGACTGTCTCTTGGTTGGCTAGTAGCAAGAAATAAATTACTTAAAGCGTAAGAGCACGTCACCTGATTAACTTTGCTGGCACCCCTCCTTAAAGCAGCAACATCTGGATTAGGCAGGAAGCTACCTATCTAGTTAAGCCACCCTCAAGCTAGGCCTTTATCCCCTGAATATATTTCTCCAGTACGCAGTACCACTTTGTTTATTAGCATCTCAAACCTCTCTTTGTTCTTGCTGTTACTTAATTTTCAACCGCTCTCTTACCTCGAGTAACTCCTTTCTAGCCTCCACAATTGCGTACCTCTGCCCCTCCTCCCACCATGCTTCAGGTACCCGTGCGAGAATATAACAGCGTGGCCTCGGGTGTGAGCACGAAGGCTATAATCCTGGTAAGGCCATCTTCAGTTTCCCATCGTTTTCACCTTTTGAGAAAACTCTGTTCTGTAACTAATCAATTGCTTGTAGGTTGGTGGTCCCTCCAGAGGAACCCGCTTCAGGCCCCTGTCTCTCGATGTCCCTAAGGTCGGTTTCTGCACAAATCGAGGCTTTCCGTGTCGAACTAATATAACTGACGACGTCAATGTCTATCACAGCCGCTTTTCGAAGTCGCCGGCCACCCGATTATCCACCACTGCCTCAAGGCCCTTGCGAAAGTTCCCGAGCTTCATGAAGTTATACTTATTGGCTACTACGATGAGACTGTCTTCCGCGACTTCATCAAGGACTCCGCGAAGGAGTTTCCTCAGTTCCGAATTTCATATCTTCGAGAATACACAGCGCTAGGAACTGCTGGCGGTCTATACCATTTCCGCGACCCTATCCTCAAGGGCAAGCCGGAGCGCATCTTCGTGCTGAATGCGGATGTCTGCTGCTCATTCCCGCTTGGCGAGATGCTAAGACTGTTTGAGGAGAAGGATGCTGAGGCTGTCATTTTGGGAACACGAGTCCACAACGACGCAGCTACGAATTTTGGCTGTATCGTGTCGGACTCACACACTAAGCGAGTTCTTCACTACGTCGAGAAGCCGGAATCACATATCTCTAACCTCATCAACTGCGGAGTATATCTATTCGCGACAGAATGCATCTTCCCCTCCATTCGTAGCACGATCAAACGACGAACAACTCGCCCTCGCCTGCTCTCCTATCCTTCTTCTGACAACCTGGAAGCGTCATTTGTCGCCGACGATGATTCAGAACGAACCGAGGTCCTGCGTCTCGAGCAGGATATCCTCTCCGACCTCGCTGACAGCAACCGTTTCTTTGTTCACGAGACGAAAGATTTCTGGCGTCAGATCAAGACCGCTGGATCCGCCGTTCCGGCCAATGCTCTCTACCTCCAGAAAGCATTCCAGGCACAGTCTGAGGAGCTCGCTGCTCCTTCCGCTACCATCGTTCCTCCCGTCTACATCCATCCCACCGCAAGTGTAGATCCAACGGCAAAGCTCGGTCCTAACGTATCAATTGGGCCTCGCGCTATCGTGGGTGCTGGCGCGCGTGTCAAGGACTCAATTGTTCTGGAAGATGCGGAAATTAAGCACGATGCATGCGTCATGCATTCGATAATTGGCTGGAGCAGCCGAGTCGGCGCCTGGGCTCGTGTGGAGGGGACACCAATCCCCATGGGAAGTCACTCCACTAGCATCATCAAGAATGGTGTCAAGGTGCAGAGCATTACGATCCTTGGAAAGGAGTGCGGCGTGGGTGACGAAGTACGGGTGCAGAACTGTGTCTGTTTGCCGTATAAGGAGCTCAAGCGGGTAAGTTATCTCTGACGCATTATCGTTTGTTATAGCTGACATAAAGCTAGGATGTTGCCAACGAGGTCATCATGTAAGGCATTTAGCGTATTCACTTTCGATTATATTATATTAAATTAATACTACCGATCTTCTGATGAACCGATAGCATTACCCAATACACAGTATCTGATAGCTTCGCTCCAGGTCTTGTAAGAAACTTGATGAAATGGCACGTAAACTCAACCAGCACACTAACAAGCAAGGCTGATACTTCCTTGCGTAGCCTCGAACCAAACAAGTCTATGACATAGATACGCAGCAAAACAAAACGCCAGTGCCGACGGGCAAAGCTGAAACCCACAGCAAAAACAGTATCATAACACTTCCGTA